>NC_134852.1:197716953-198057787 GCF_049852395.1 Peromyscus maniculatus bairdii
AGGCTCCCAGAGGCACCCCAAATCCACACATGCGCACAGTGGACTTTGAACCTGGATTGTGTGCATGCCTAAGTCGCACTCAAATGATAAACATGCAAAATTGCCTATATGATAGACAAGTACATTCATACGCACAGAGTCACACATTTGTAAAATGCAAGCACAGAGGTTCATGTAGACAAATATAATCACAAAGATGATGTAAATGCATTATTAATATGCAGATGAATGACCACAGATACTGGCACATGCAAGGAAAATACACTGACAGACACAATACTCCATACACGGTGCTTGGATATATCAGCATACAAACTACACGACACTTGTGCATGAACATGCATGCTCACCATGCACATACCTTTGCACATGGTGCACATCAGAGCCCTCCCCCACAAATACAGGCAACTGGCCCCATCCCAAACTCCAACTCTTTCACAATCTCTGCTGCTTCCATTTTCTATTTGTTCCCGGGAATGTTCTAGGATTCTGAATGTATGGGTCAAGGTCTTGGAGTTCTGGTTCAGTCTCTGCGCACGTCTCCATCTCTCGTTATCTCTGGGGCCCCGTCTCTGTACCTGTTTCTCAGTCTGGCACACTGGCTGATAGGGGTAATAGAAGGGCACGGAGGAGAGAAATGAAAAGAGGAGGATTGGAGAAGGGAGCCAGAGAAGGTGGAGAAGAGGGCCGGGAACCAGGGGAGCGGCGAGGGGCGGGGAGAGCGGGCGGGGGAGGGGCGCCTGCCTGAGCACAGCAGATGTTGCAGCTCCTCGGATGGAGCTGTTAATGTAAGTGGAGTTTCTGCAATGGTAATTAGGAGGGCCCTCATTACCCTGGCGGAGCCGGCTGAGAGCCGATAAAGCCGAGGGGGAGAAGGGCCGACATCAGGGTAATGGGGGAGTAGGGCCATTGAGGAACTGGAGCCGAGCCGGGGACCGCTCTGTGCGCAGCTGGAGCGGGGCTAGAGGGATGCAGAAGGGGGGGCTTAGGCCGGCCCAGAGCCCAGAGTGGGGCGGGCCTGAGAGTGGCTTGGCTATGGCTGCCAGTATGGCTACACGGAAGAGGGCCTGCAAAGACCAGTTGGCCCTATCTGCCCCAGAGGCAGATTGAGAAAGATTCCCGCTCTTAGGTCTCTGGGTCTGCTGCATTCCCCCTGGCTGTGTGGACAGAGACCTATAAGCATGTGGAACCCAGGCATGAACGCTAGAATAGCCAACAGGAAAGTTAATGTCCACGTGGAAGGTTCCAGGATATCAGGTTTGACTGGAGGAGACAGCACCCAAAGGTGGAACCATAATCCCTAATTCTTGCCTCTTTGGAGTTTTGAGTTCGGTCATTCTCTCTTCTCACCAGTCCACAGTCTGTCTCTGTCTCTGTCTCTGTCTCTGTCTCTCCCTTCCCCTCCCCCTCCCCCCCCCTCTCTCACACACCTTAACACCCCTTAGGGAAGCACCCAAATTGATAAAACCTGCTGCCAACTGCCGGTCCATTGAGCCCTAAGCACCTTGCTTCCCTTTCTGGAGGCCTTAGAGAACAAGAGAGGCCGGGAAGACACCCACCTGCCGCTGGGCTCCCCAGCCAGGATCTCCCACCCGGAGGGGTCCAGGACCCATTCTGCTACCTTACTGTCTATACCAACTGGGCATTCTCAGATGAGCCCCAACTGAAAACTGAGTGAGCCTCGTCTATACATTCGACCGAGAGCCATCGCTACCAGGCAAAACGTTCCCCCTTCCCCTCATGATCCTGCTGGGCCTTGGCCAGGAGGTCAGGAATTAGGAATCTGTGGGCCAAACAGAGAAAGGGAAATTGAGGGGTCTTCGCAGGCAACCCCCAGCAGAGGTCCCATCACCCCTTCTATGCACTTCTTCACACAGCCCCCACTTCAGATGCTCAAGCTTCTCTGACCCCTGACACTCAGGTTTACTGACTGCCCAAGGATTGCCTAAGCCCTCCAACACGGAAAGCACAGGCCAGACAGAGGGGCAGACTTTTCCTCCAGGCAAGGGAAAATCGGGGCTTTGCTGACCACAAAGGTCACGGCATTTCCCGCAAGACTGAAAGGACCTATCTGGTGTCTCTGAAGAGACCAGGGTTTGTAGAGAGGGAGCTCCCGAGCCTGGGGAGAGCCCCAGATCCCCCTCCACACGCAGCTGTGTGGCAGAACAGGGGTTAATGGGGAGAGGCTGCAGGCTGGAGCAGGCGGTGGCTCCCCGCCTCCACCCCCCAGAGTTGCTGACTCTTCTTTTTGTTCAGGCTGACAGCGAGCACCTGGTGTGCCCCTGCTACAATATTGCTCCTGCCTCCTCCCCCCCAGGCCCCAGGCTCCCCTCTCCCCCTCCCTGCCTGAGGCAGCCTCCCCTCTGCCTCTTCTTTCCCCTGCCCCTCCTGCCTATGGCCTCCCAGGCGCCCCCCCCACCCCAGCCACCACAAGCGCCAACCCTGCGGAGTCAATAAACACAACATATGCTGCCATTAATGTGAAAATCGTGCCCTCCACTCCATTCATCCCCTCAGCCTGCCTGCCTGCCTGCCGGGGGTGGGGGGAGGGGTGGGGGTGGGAGAGGAAAGGTCAAGTGGGAGCCATTTACTGCCCTCTTTTTTGGTCTGTTCCATCTCCCTACCCTACCACTGTGCTGAAAAAGGGAGGAGCCCTAGGGGGCATGGACAGGGTTAGGTGAGGGTCTCTGAGACACATTCTTCAACTGTCCCCACCCCAAGTCTTCCATAGAGAAACATGGGAGCATCTTTCCGCTGCTGTCCAACCCCCTCTAACTCCAGAAGGAGGTCGGATGAGACCTGAGGCCCCCACAAGGGAGCCGCGCTGCTGACAGGGTCACAGGGGTCTATTCTGTTGCTGAGTCAGGAGCCCCCCTCGACTCCTGGGAACTTGTGTTAGTCTGTCTGCCCAGTTATAAAAGAGGAACTTGAAGTGCCTAGGTGGACTTGGGCTTCAGGAAGCCCTTACGGAGAGAACCACATACTTTAGACGGCCAAGGAAGGGGTGGCCTGGCCTCAGTCTACACAACTAAATCACCAGTTCCAAGACAGCCGGGAACAATAAAGATAAAAATAATATAATAACAACAGCTAACATGTATTGAGGGCGTATTTATGTACCAGGCATTGTTCTAAGCACTTTACAGGCTTTATCCAATTTGTTCCCCCTAAGACCCCTATGGGGAAGTTACAACTGATAGCCCCATTTCACAGCTGAGGAAACCAGCTTTGTAGGGGTCGCTGTGTACTCTGTGCTCACAGAGCACCTGTGTTGAGACAAGGTCAATGACATCAGGAGGTCAGCATCACTGTCCGTGGCATCTTACAAAAGAGGAAAAATGACACTTGGAGAGGTTTACTAACTGGCCTCAAGTCACAGCCAGTACTTAGAACTCAGCCAGGACCCTGGGTCTGTCTGCTGGCAAAAACTCGTGCCCTTAATCCCTCTACTTCCCGGCAGGGCATCAGCCCACACCCCTCCAATCCACGCTGTGTGGGCTTGGAGAATGGAAAGGCAGTGACCAGCCTTCGCCCAACTCCTCCCTTGCTCTGTGGTCACTCTTGGCTTCCGCTGAGCTGTGCCCAAGCAGCCTTTGTCCTTATTGTCCCTCCACCCGCCAGCCCAGCCCCGTTCTGAGGATTCGCTGTGAGCAGGCCAAGTGCCCCCTTAGGCTCCCGGAGCTCAGAGCCGTTGTGCTTGGCTCTGCAGCTCCTCACTTCTGAGACTCCGGTTGCTTTATTGATATTAACCTAACCCCCACCACTACTTCCCCATCCGCCCTGGCCCGGTCTGACGGGCAGAAATCTGCTGCCTGGGCACCACCCTGACCTCTCTTTTCCTCTTTCATTATCTACTCCCGGGCACCAGGGAGCCAGCACCAAAATTAAAACAATAACTAAGCCCGAAGTGGACCCAGCAGCCCCCACTTCCACCCCAAGGGAGGGGGGATAGGCCACAAAAAAACACCTGGAGAGGAGAACTGGAGAGGAAGATAATCAATGGAAGAAGGAGGGGGTGACTCAACCCCATGCCAGCACCCCCACCTGTCTTAACCCTTTCTCTCCTGCTTAGAGACTGGGATGCCCCCATGTTATCCCTCTCATTCATTCTATATATAAAAAAAATCGAAACAACAGACTCAGGCATCAGCTTGGCAGTTTGGTACTTTAGAGTTTGAGAAAAAACCAAATTTGGGACCATGAGGTCTCTAGCAACCCACACTTCATGGTTAAGATCCCTAAAAGACCCCGGTCCTGCCAAAGAAGGAAGTTCCTCTTTGGGCAAATTCTTGGAGGATTTTCTGATCACTTAGGAGGGTTTTCTGATCACTCAGCACTAAACCCTTGGAAGACGACGGCTTTGTTTCCTGTTCAGAGTAACTCGGGAAGCAGGCAATGATGTTGCTCCTGCTTCTCAGAGGAAGTCAAATGCCTTGCCCAGGCTTATGTCAGCTACTGACAGAACCAGGATTCCAATGCAAGCTAAGTGCTCTGGCTCTGGAGCCTGTGACTTGGCCATTCTGCTGAGCAGTCTGCATGGCTCTCTCCAGCGTGTTGTGGAGCCTGGCTAAACAAGGAGATTTAATTCAGGGATACTCCAGCTCCTCATTTCCCAGGCTGTAGAATAGGACCCCCATGATCTGTCATCTCATTTCAGAGTGGCCAGCCAGAAGGAAAGCAGGGAGAAGCAGGGTCCGTTCTAGCGCTCCTAAGGTCAGTAAAGGGGCGGGGGTGGGGAGGCTGTAGCTGAGGTCCAGGGAAACTTGGCCAAGTTTGCACACTCTGGGTAAAGGCATGTTTCCTCATGCAGCCCACCTGGATGTCCAGGGACCAGAGGCTCCAGCAGAGGGTGCTGAGAGAGAGAGAGAGAGAGAGAGAGAGAGAGAGAGAGAGAGAGAGAGAGAGAGAGAGCAAACTGTCCTGTATGCCGAATTCTGCCTCACTGCTCCAGCCTCAACCACGTTAGCTGACCTAGAAGGAGGCTCTGTACCCATGGACACCAAACTTCATCCTTTAGCAAGGCCCTTCTCCGCTCTCCTCCATGTACCCACCAGCCTCTAGGAGGCTGCTAGTCACCCTCTTACCTTGTCCCAGCAGTGAACGAGTGTCGTTCACCTATTTCTGCTGACACAAGGATGGGACTTTTCAAAGGCATTGTGGTAGGAAAAGAAAGAGAGAGAAGAGCCAAACATGCACTGTTCCTAAGGACTTTGCCTAAAATGCTCACACTAATTGTAAAAGGCGGGGACCCCTATTCTACAAAGGGGGGCGGAGGAGAGGCTCAAGTTGGTAAATGGCACAGCTGAGATTTGAATCCAGGTGGTGCACCCTTATGTAACACTCCATTTTCCAAAGCGGAGAGGGAGAGAGGAAGATGGGCGGCGGGGGGTGGGGTGGGGTGGGAGGATGGGGGGTGGGGTGGGGGATATTAAAGCTTTTAAACTCTTTCTAATTCTTTTGTGTTTGTTTTGTTTTGCTTTCTTTAGTTTTGAGACAGGATTTCTCCACATAGCCCTAGCTGTCTTGGAACTCAGGCTGGCCTTGAACTGCCTCGGAGGTGCTGGGATTAAAGGCATGTGCCACCAAGCCCAGCTTCAAATTCTTTACTGTGTGCTAGGCTATGCCCCCCACATCCCCCAAGGGCATTCTTGCCTACCATGGCATTCCTACAGGGTATGGCAAAGTGGGGTGTGCATGCATGATGCCACAGGAATCTGAAACAACCCAGGGCCTCGGAGGGCTGCCTGCTGTACCCCTGGCACAGAGGATACGTCTCCTTATCTTAACCTTGGCTGGTGTGGGTTCTAGACTCGGCTACACTGACTGCTAGCTGTAGGCTTGTTACCACCAGAGCCAGGTCTGGTCTGGTCCTTAGACCTTTCCAGAACCCTCTCTTCTTTTTGTATGTCTCCCTAGACCACATGAGAGCCAGGGCTGGCTTCCATAGTTAGTCTTAGAGCCTCCAGATACCTACCTCCATTTCCCTCCAAAGACTAGTCAGCGTCCATGAGGAGCTCTCAAGGGCCATTCCTCGTCAAGCTCAGGTCTCAGTTGAGCTGTCAGCCTGCAGCATATGGTTAGGGCCAGGTCTGCCCTTCGGAAGCTCAGCTCCCTCACCCTAGCCCCTCCTGAGTTCAAGTTGTCCTGAAAGCCAGAAACCCCTTTGCCTCCACCTGTCCCCAGTCCCAGCGGAGCAGACATTATTTTGCTGCCCCTTCCACACAAGCCCTCTGCCGCTCTTGTTCCTGACATGAGAGTTTCCTCTAAATCCCCACACCGCCTCCTGTGACCCACTTAGAATCCTAACTCCACGGACCCAAAATAGAAAGCACTCAACGCAAGCTTTTCCCTTCACGCTATTGCTGAATTAAGCTTGCCTCTTCAGAAAAGAGACGGCGGCGGCACCAACCGAAGGCATAGCCGCCCACCTATTTAAAAAGGGTAGCTGCCATTCGTTTGCCCACCTCCTTCCCCGCGGTATCAATTCCCGTGGGTCTCTGGGGTGTGTGTGTGTGTGTGTGTGTGTGTGTGTGTGTGTGTGTGTGTGTGTGTGTGTGTGGCTGTGGACTATGTGCTTCCCTCTTTGGAGTTTGGGGAAACTCCAAAGTGACCGCTAGCCCAGGGCTCATCTGTACTCCAGGGCATTGATCTGGCTCCATTGATAGCTGATTGTTTTCACACGTGACTCGGTTGCATTCCTCTAATCTCCACCCTTCTGCACGGTTTGCATGACAAGCAGCAGCGGCCTCAGTGGAGAGGGGTCGCTCACCTCTGACCAGGATATAATTGGAAAAAGAAGGTCATTGCCGCCTTTGCTTCTGGGGCAGAGCAGCCTCGTCCCATCTGCGTCACTAGCTCTTGCCAGCACGCATTCTCAATGACATGGAGACAATGGCTGTGCCCCACAACGGAACCCACAGAGATGTGCTCAGTGTAACACAAACACACCACAGGGCCACACTCACTCTCATCAGGGCAGGCATGTACACTGTCACCACACACAATAGGTGCTCTCTATAAACATTGACACTGATGACACACAGGATGATGGGTACCCAGTGACATCCAGACACAGAGGACACACAAAGAAATGCATAAGGCAATGCTTACCCAATGACACAGACACTCCACATTTACACATTGTGACATGTGGGCACAGTCACAAGGGCAAATACCCTGAGCCACCACATCCAGCATGGGGGGCTGGGGGACGGCCAAGTAATGGCTCTCTTTGGGTAATACTCACTTGGGAATGTATCAGAATTAAAGGGGAGCTCTGATAAAGTACGTGTTTCCAGAAACCCCTGCTGGCACGTACACAGCCCTGACAATGAGGTTATGAGTGAATTTATTTGTGTTAAAGGAGCCTCATCAAGCAATTCTGATAGAAACAGGGGTTGGGAATCACTGATGTGCTACCATTAGGTTCTCCTTTTTCTGGATGGCACAGTTTGTTGGCAGGGATGTTGGGCTGTATTTTCTTTTCTCAGTCCAGGAAGGGAAGGCTCCAAGCTGGGGAAAAGGAGGAAGATAGTACATCAGTGACTAGGAGATTAGGTGGTCAGACAATTTCCAGGAACTGAAGGAGTTAAAACTGGGCTTCGTGCCATTGATCCTTAGCAACCTTGGCTGGACTGGTTAGCACCTTACACAGCAAGGTGAAGGACCCTTCCCGTCGGGACATTTCCAAGATTCCATACACCGCTGTCAGGATGTAAAGGCCCAAAAGCCATACCCAGACCGAGCTGACAGTAACCATTGGCTAGCCCCGGGCTCCGGGACACAGTCTTTGGGCACTGAACTACTTCAGGGTCCCAGGGAAACCAGCTCAGTACTAGCGAAAGTCAAAGGTTCCTTCTATTCCCGGGCAGAGGCGCCACCCTGTTCCCACCCCGGCCACACCGTAAGGCTCCCGGGAGAGGACAGAGGACACCCGCCACGCGGAGACCAGGCGTTGGAGGCGACAAGTCACAGCCTGGGCGAGGACTCGCGGAGATCCCCTTGGCGACCAACAGGGTCGCGCCGCCCCCTGGTGGTTCCACAGCACAGTTGAGGTCGGAGAAAGCAGCGGCTTTGGGGTCGCGCAGCTCAGGGCCAGGTTCCTTCTTCCTCACATCCCGGGGTCGAAGGATGCTGAAGCGATGCCCCCCCACCCCCCAGGGCCGCCTGTATCGTCCTTCCCTTTGACTCTCCCTCCACCCCCCCTTTTCCTCTCCCCCTCCTTTCCTCTCCATCTCCACTCTTCCTGCCTTCCTCCTCCCCTCCCTCCCCGCCGTCCTTCTCCCACCCCTCCCGCCCCCGCCGGGCAGCGCCTCGGTGCGCCAGCTTGGCAGTTAGCCCATTAGATCTCGTACTATTGATCCGCTTCTGAGCCGAAGCTGACAGTGCCCCCCTTCCCGATCTCCCCCTGTCCCCATTCCCCGCGGCCCCCTCCCTCCTCCCCTCCCTTCCATCTCCAGGCAGTCCTGGCCTACGATCACCCCCCCACACACACACACCTCCTACCCCCCCAGTCCTCAGCGGGCTGTGCCGAAGTCTCGCCCTCACGAAGGACAGGAACAAATGTAATTAAAGCGACCTGCGAGGGGGGTGCGTCCTAGCAAACCCGAGCGAGCGGGGGTCCCAGCGGCCCGCGCGGGGCCCGCCACCTCCTTTCCTCCCTATCCCTCCCTCGCCCCTCTCCCGGCCCCGCGGAGCGGGAGCATTTGGGTTGAGCGGCGCCTGTCCTATAAATCCACATATAATTCTCGCCTTTCCTGTTCAGCTAAGGAAAATAAACGTGTAAGGCTGTTTCTGGGAGCCCAGCTCGGGGACCGCTCTAAATTCTCCTCTTATTGAGTCGAGGCTGGAAATCATTCAACTCGGCGGCGCGCTCCAGATCCTCCCCCGACCCCCCTCCCGGGTCGCTGGGGTCCGGGCCCGCGCCTGCCGCGCACACGCACGCGCGCACACGGAAGGCAGGCGCTGGGTATATAAATATCTCCAGCTCTCCCCATAGCCGGGCAGATTTATTCCGCTGCCAAGCCTGCAGAAAATTGACTTGTTCATGGAGGCGGCTATTGACACATCACCGGGGGGAGGGTTAGGGGAGAAAGCAGTGGAGCCGGCGCCCCTCCATTATACGTTAATGTAATCAGCAGTGTGCGAAATGACTGCGCGGAAAATAGCATCACTGACATTTATATTAGAGGATATTGATGGCAGGAGCTGTGACCGCATCACTCTGCCTCCCGTTTCCACGGATTGACACAGGAGCCTCTTGTTGGCTCCATCCACGCTTGCCTCCCCTCCCCCTCTCCCCCTCCTTCCCACCCTCTCTCTTCCTCTCTCCACCCACTCTGTGTCTCTCCAGGGCTCCCCCTCTCCTCGTCTTACACCCACCCTGCCGGTTCCCCCTTCTGACCATTCATTTTCCAAATAACTCTTGAGCACCTACTGGGTGCCCCTCTCCAAGATCTCTCCCAGGCGTCTGCCTAGGTTTATCCCTCTCTTCCCCCACCACGCTGTTGCCCTCCTTCTCCCGCCTTCCCGGCTCCTCCTCCCCTCCCCCCTGCCTTGGCTCGATGGCTGGACCGCTGCTGTCACAGCAGATAGATAATTGAAAAATGGGCCTCACCTTTGCAGCCAGCGGGAGTGGTTGAGGCGGTAACCGCCGGGGTTACCTACTCCATCTCAGGCCCAGGCTCCAAAGGAGATTCTGAGGAAATTGGATTTTACATGGATGTTTTACTCGGGCAGAGGCTTTAGTGTATATAAATACAGGCGAGGAGGCCTTGGCGGGAAGGATGAGCGAGGCCAGATATCTAATCTACCTGCACCACCCCCAGGTTCAGAGGAGGCAGGCAGGCCTTGTGCTCTGCTCTGGGTCCCAGACCTGGCAACCATGCAGGCCCCTCATCATCTGGGACAGAAAGAGGTTAATCCTCTCTACAGCGCCTCGAAAGCTGTCTTGGGAATACAAGTGTCTTTGTCAGGGCTTGGCAAGCCGGAATACTGAGAAGAAAGGAAGGAAAAAGACTGGAGAAGTTTGAGGGCTGACTTTCTCAGGAAATATTTATGGAAACCTCACCTCTAAGCATTGTGTTGGCGTGCAAGAGCAGGTGGGTTAGCCAGAGGGGCTGCCTTCAGTCTGCTTAGAGAATGGCATTGTGGGAGCTCAGGGTAGAGAAAAGAACAGCAAGCAAAGTGGTGCTGAGATCTCTTCTCTGGAAACTGATCAGGACCGGAACTTGGGGGAAAAAGGGAGGAAGCTGAGGTCGGGAGGATGATCTTACGCCTCTCCAGTCTTACCCTCTGGCCCGGGTAGCAGACTGCCTTAAGAAAAGAACGCTTAGTTATGAGCAGTTCTGTGGACTAGTTCACACCCAAGATGAGAGTCTCTGGAGGGCTCAAGGGATGGATTGTCAAGGTCCCGAGTGTAAGGTGGGAAGAGGGTCTGAGTGTGGAGTGCTTTGACGGAGGCCCAAGGGCAGTAGAGCCGTCAGAGGACCCAAGGATGTGAGATGATCGACATGGAAAGGCTTACAGTTTTGGACAGTCCAGTTCTTGATCAATTAGGTCTGTTGTTTGGAGCCCATAGCAAGACAGAAAACCACGGCGGGCATCTGTGGCAAGTCCGCTCACTTCATAGTTGGGAAGCAAGAAGAAGAAATAAGGACCTGGAGAGAAAGTGCTTGTCCAGCACGTGGAAGGCTCTGGGTTCGAGTCCAAGCAATGAAGGAAGAAAGAAGGATGAGACAAAGAGGATGGGGAGGATGGGGAGGAAGAGTGAGGGGAGGGGAGGGGGGAGGGAGGGAGGGAAAAAGGAAAAGCAATCTCCTTTGGAGTAAGACCCCCAAGTTCACTGGCTTCTGGGGCTAAATCTTTATTACATGGGCCTTCTGGGGGCTCTTGAGATATAAACTATAGCAGGAAGGGGGAAAAAGGGGGCAGTGTTTAGACTCGAGAGTCTCCAGCAGCTGAATGACCCCTTCTCACAAGAAGCTTTCCAGTCATGGGCGGATTTTTTTGTTTTCTTTTTTTCTACATGTCGCCTGATCTCCAGCATGGGTCTATGAAACTGATAGGCCATTGCTGTTCCTTAGAAGGAGATAGCTTGGTTTGAGCCCTTGACTGAAGGACTAGAATTGAGTGGTGGGCCCTGACGCAGACTGCTCACTGAAGGGCTCCTTCCGAGCCCAGAACAGACAGCAGCTGCCTTATCAGAGCCACATCACTGAAAGCTGGACCAATCTGCCCCCCTCCCCAGAGCAACACCCCCAAAGCCCCCTGCTCTCTGCCACATCGTTATGCTGTTACATCATCAGTTTTGGGGCAGGACAGGTGCAGGATGGATCATCGCCATCCTTCCAGCTGCTCTCGCACATCCCAGGCACTCCCAGATGGCATCCTGGGAACTCCAGTCCAGCTGCAGGATGGGAGTAGTCTGGGGTAACTAGACTCCTTCTCTGAATTCTCCCCACCTGACCCTTCTCAGCATCTTCCCTCTCCTCTGAAGATCACATCCATCTGACAGCTCAGCAGAAAACAGTTTCTCCCCAGCTGTCCAGGAGCGAGGCCTTTCTCCTCGCCTTTATTCGCCTCGCCCGCCCCAGCCTCTGCCCTCAGAGAACCACAGGGAAGTGTGCTCTCCCTCTCCAGCCCCGCCCCACCCCACAACCACACTATTTATTTTCTCTTCCTGTGACTCATTTGACATATGGACCCTGAGAGTCTGGCTTTGCTTCTAATTTAGGAGGCTGCTATGGATTGAATGTTTGTGCTCCTCCAAAATCCTTACATGTCTGTAAGGCATGATGACTATGTCATGAGAACTTAATGAAATTAATGCCCTTATAAAAGGGCTTGGGGGAGCCTATTTGTCCCTCTCTCCACCCTACCATAAGAGGGTGCAGCAAGAAGTACCAGCTATGAAGCAGAAAGGGAGCCTTCACCAGATCCCAAATCTTCTGGCTGCTTGCTCCTGGACTTTGCTATCCTCCAAAAGTGTGGGGAATAATGTTCAGTTATTTATCTGTTGTTACAGCAGCAGGAGCAGCCGAGTGCACAGAGCATGGGTGCATGCCTATGATGATTGTGTGCGCGTGTGTATAACAGGGTCCCTGCACATCGAGGACACAGGGGACATCATTTATAAAGCAATTTTGGTTTTTCCCTGCCATCCAAATTAGGAAACTGAGGGTTGGGGTTGGAACTTAGTTCATGGAGGGCTTGACTAGCATACATGAGGTCCTGGGTTGGATACTAGAACCACAGTGCTCATTTGTCCATCTCAGGTGAAGGCAGGAGGGTCAGAAGTTCAAGGTGCATAGTGATTTTGAGGCCGGCCTGGACTACACGAAATCCTGTCCCCAAATCAACAAATGAAGAACTTGATATTTTGGAAGAGAAAGAGTAGCAGGAGAAGCGCCTTCCCACAGTGGACAGATGCTTCCCACTCCTCCAGGCCTTACGAAGATGGACTTCTAGGGTCTCATTCAGAATCATCCGCCCAGTAAGCCATCGGGTGATTCCGGAACTGAGTGTTGTCTGAAGGAACTGGAAGCAGAGCCACATAAAGTCAGCCATTCACAGAAGCTCAGAGCCTCTCTGTTCCTTTTCCCTGCATGAGAGCCTGGCTGGAACCCGGTTCAAAGGAGAAGGGACCTATGAAGGCAGCTAGCCTGTTTCCAGGAACTGGAAGGTTGAAGGTCTGGATGAAGATCCAAGCTTTAAAGAGGAGCACGCCCAGCCTCAGCACCAAGGCTGTGATTGGCTGCTTCACTGTGATTGGCACCTGGCCTCTGTGCTTTCCGTTTCTTCACCTGGCAAAAGAAAACACCAATTTCGAATTTCTGTAGTACGTTTAGAGAGTAGGACTTGAGGGTGAAGCTGTTTCAAGGCTGAATATTGAGACTTCCGAGATTGGTAAAGAGAGCTAATTGTGGTACTGAAATTCAGTGGGGCCTGAAATCCCTCCAGGGACACTGCTGCCACCAGGACAAGTGCACAGCAGTGAATCAGCCCAGCTGTGGGACTGCAGAAAGGTCGCATAGATCCAGCAGGCAGAGCCACTTAAATCTCCTGTGTCCTGGGATCCAGCTTGCAAAGCCCAGGAATGATGGGAAGAAACTCCAATTAGCAAAGCAGCTAGCTGCCAGTCACTCCCAACGACAAGAAATCTGTGCACTATTACGGTCCAAGGAATATCAGATAGAACGTGCTAGTTTGCTTCCTTTCTCTAGTTTCTTAGGAAGTTGCCTTCTTGAGAGCATTAGCATCATTTTGGCTGTTAGGGTGGAGGAGGGAAGGATCAGGACAGCCCTGGTGGCAGAGCTGTGGTTAGCAGAGGTAACACTTGTTAGAGGGACTGGGGACGTGTCTGAAGCAGTTGGAAGGAGCCAGTGGGGGGCAGTGAGAGGAATGGAGACACCCCTCCCCCCTCTTAACTTGGCAAGATGAAGCAGAACAAGCCAGTAGGGAGACTCGGAGCAGAAAATCACCTTGGATGATACTTCCCAGAGGAAAAGGACTTGAGCATGGGCAGCCAGAAGCCAGAGGCTAGGGGAAGGGAGGTAGAGAGAGGATATCCTTTCCTCGGATGTGCCTTGGCCCTGACCAAGCAAAGAGGGGCAGATTTTCTGTCTTGTCCCAAGCCCCTGCATCTGCCACCTTGTTTACCTCATGTCTATTTATAGTCACGGGCTCCAAGCCTGGTATGGGACTCTGCGATTTATATGACTATAAACTTCCAAAGGGCACTGAAAGCTGGCAGGGCAAGGATAGAGACAGAGGCAGGCCTCCCATGGCCAAAATGCCTACCCTCCCACCTACAGTGACCTTAAATGCTACCAAAGGACAGGCGATTGTAAGACCAGGCCCAGACAGCCAAGCCATGGGTGGGAAGCTGCAGCTGCTGTTCCGATCCTTTCACCCTGAGCTCAGGATTTGGAGTGAACCATAGAGGCTTTCCATTAGTCTGATCTCTTCACACACGTTGTTGGGAGCAGGTCAGAAACTTCAGCGTGGCAGAGTGGGTTTCATCAGAAAGTGACTGAATTCAAGTGATTTTAGACATTTGAGGAAGAAGTGGAAACGGAGACCTGCTGGTTCCACCTGCCGCAGTCACTGGCCAACAGAGAGAAAGATGAATAATTCTCCTGGCTTCCTCTGAGGAGAACTTTGGATGCCCAGCTGGTCCACCTCTCACTCACATCAGAGAATGCTGACAGATTAAGGCCTGACTATGGGATTCTGAGAGCAGCTCCTTGTCCAGTCTTTTCTACACTTGGAGGCAGACTTGTTCAGCCTCGGCAGACTGACTTTCGACTCGGTTTGTCTCCCTCTCTGTGGTTGCTCACCCTCATGCTCCTCACGTGCTTTCAGACCACTGCCCCTTGCAAGGTGTCTTGCCTTGGAGTTTTCCCTGCCCACACAATACCAACCTCCTGCTGCATACTCCACTTCCCAACCCGCCCAGCCCCCAACACACACTGGTCCCTACCCCAGGATTTATCATATGAGCGTTAAGGTTGGGTATATTTCAACTCTCTCTCTCTGTCTCTCTCTCTGTCTGTCTGTCTGTCTCTCTCTCTCTCTCTCTCTCTCTCTCTCTCTCTCTCTCTGCGTGTGTCTCTGTGTCTGTGTGTGTGTGTGTGTGTGTGTGTGTGTGTGTGTGTGTGTGTGTATATGCATGCAAATAACTTTTAGAAAAATTAATCCAAGCATTCTGTGAGTTCAAGGACAGCCTGGTTACATAGCAAGTTTCAGGTCAACCAGGGCTACAGAGTGAGATTCTGTCTCAAAAATAAATAAACCGGAGAGAGGTGGTGCACACCTTTAATCCTAGCACTCAGGAGGCAGAGGCAAGTGGATCTCTGAGTTCGAGGCCAGTCTGGTCTACAATGTGAGTTCCAGGACAGCCAGGGCTACACAGAGAAACCCTGTTTCAAAAAATAAAATAAATCTTTTAAAATAATGTGCTTCATAATTGGATGAGAGTAAGCAGTTAAATAAGTATGAGCACAAGGAGAAAGACCCAGGCTGACTTTCTCCTTGACTGTTTTGTTAGTTTCCCGTCCATCAGGACTGCTGGACAAAATCTGAGGACTTGGGCATGGAGCAGTATGTCCCCTAACACCCACATGACTCCTTCCACTACAATCTTGGATTTAAGGCCCTTAGAGATGCACTAAACTCAGAGGAAGTGAGCAGAGTTGGGGTCAGGGGTCACTCAGGATAAACCCTTTATCAGGATAAAGGGAGGAGGCCCTAGAACATGATGAGTTACTGATAGTATCTCTCCCACCTGGGATTGGGACTGGGGTTGGCCTGACAGGGGTTAGCCCTGGGCAAAGGCTTTAGGGCAAGGTGGAGGCCACAGGTTGATTCTTAGGTCTCCTTCTCTCCCCTCGGTCTCTAGCCCATCTTTGGGGAATGGGAGTGCTGTTTAGTCAGGGCAATCTCCTTTCCCTCTCTGAGGAGGAAAGCTGGGGAACAGAGACGGCTCCTGAGTCCAAATCCCTTTGCTCATTGGCTAGCTCACTTTGTTGTGTTGTTTTGTTTGTGCTTTTTTTTTTTTTCCAGACTGTTTCTCTGTGTTACAGTTTTGGCAATCCTGGAACTCACTCTGTAGCCCAGGCTGGCCTAGAACTCATAGAGATCTGTCTGCCTCTGCCTCCCGAGCACTGGGATTAAAGATGTGTGTCACCACTGCTGGGCTAAAAAGACCTTGGTTTATTTTTTCCCCTTTTTTCTTTTCTTTCTGTCTTTCTTTTTTCTTTTCCTTTTTTTTTTTTTTTTTGGAGGGGGGTATGATTGTCTTGGAACTCACTATGTAGACCTGGCTGACCTTGAACTCATGGAGATCTGCCTGCCTCTGTCTCCTGAATGCTGGGATCAAGGCATGTGCCATCATGCCCAGTGGCTAACTAACTTTTTATCTATTGCCTTCTGTAGAATGGGGGTGGGGTGGGACAATCAGAAAGAATCGGTTAGGTGTGAAGATGGTGTCTGAAATGGTTAATTTTCTGCATCAACTTGGACAAAGATACAGTGATAAAATGTTATTTCTGGATGTGACTGGGATGGTGTTCCCAAGGGAATGTTAACTTTTGGTCATTAGGATTCTAGAAGGAAGATCTTCCCTCTCTCAAGTGAGTGGGCAACATCCAATCCACTGAAGGCCTGAACAGAACTGAGAGCAGAGGAAGATCAAGCTCGTTGCCTCTCCCCCTGCCCTGGGATATGGCACTCCTGGTTCTTGGACCTTCAGACTCCCGCCAGGACCCTCACCAGTCATTCAACCTGCTAGTTCTTGGCACTGGAACTATGCCATCAGCGCTGCTGGTGACAGCTCACAGATGACAGATCTCGGTACTTCTCAGCTTCCATGATCTGTGAGCCAATCCTTCATAATCATAAATCAACGCCCCTATCCTTTCCTTTCCTTTCTCCTACCCGCTCACCTCAATCATGTCTGTTTCTCTGGAGATCCTTAATTCGGCGTCTGAGAACACGGGGAGAAATCCAGCAGCTGGGTGGGGCGGGTGCAGTGAAGAGAACTGGAGGAGCTAAATCAGGCCAAAAGGAGGGAGGAGCTCCCCTCCTGCCCTCTCCAGAGGGGGGCAGCAGAGGACCATGGGAACTGCCCCGTTCAGCTCTTAGCTGCGCGGTCGGTCCCTTCAGATCCTCTCTCCACTTTGGAGCCCGTATGGAGGGAGTCATGTGGTTTAGAGTTTTCACACTTGCAGTGCATTTCCCAGGTGAAGAGACCCCTTGGGGAAGCTGGGCTGTTGTCAATCTAGTCTCCAGCCCCCTCTATTCATCCCTGAGCAGTGATTTCTTTCAACAACACAAATAAACAAACAACAACCATACTTTCGTCTGTGGCCCTTCTCCCAGCTCCTTCCATTCTTCAAACTTATCAGCTCTCACCATCTTGGGGACCTTGTGCCTGGATGGGGTCAGTCCGTCTGGGGTGGCTTCCCTGTGCCCCCAGGGACATCACCATGTCTATTTTCAGGAGGTGCACCCCCAATCCTCCCTAGGGAGGTTTACTTCCTGGTGTCTCTTCCTCCCCACCCCCATTTAGACACTTGCCAGACTCACTTCCTTGGGTACAGGGACTGGGTCTGGCCCTGGAGATGTCCAGGAAGACAGTCCTGTGTTTGAGGGGGGTCAGCTAGCACTGGCCGCCATGACATGGAGGAGAACTTAAATGCCTCAGCCTAGAAGCAGCACTCTCCCCCAGGCATGGCACCCTGGTCCCTCAGTCTGGCTGAAAGCGGGTCTTGGGAAGATCAAAGACAGGTAGAGAAGAAGGACAGTCAGGAGAGAAGAGGGTGCAGGTCAGGGAGACGTCTCAGCTGCCGGCAAAGCCAGGAAACTAAAGGGATCTCAAAGCTGCAGTTAGGTCCTGGGGCAGAGACCATCTCCTGTCAAGGCTGGGGGACGGGGAAGGACAGGTAGCCTTGGTTTGAGGCCAAACCAAGGGAAGTAAGAATGATCACGTTCTGGAGAACATAGAAAAGCCAAGGAGTTACTTTGAACTCTAACGGGGCAGAGTGGACAGAACTGAGGAGTCTGCTGAGCACAAATGCAGCCTCAGCAGAACAGAGTCACGTGACCCTGGTGACCCGCATAACCACGGAGGCAGGTGGGGAGAGGGGAGCAGACTGACTGATCTCTCCTGCTGTGTCACCGGTCCTTGTTACAAGAAACCCGAGTCTCAGAGAATCTAAGACGGAAGGTAGGCAGCTGCCTCCCCAACCATCTGGCCTAGACCATTTTACAGATAGAGAGGAGTGGAGAAGGCCCTAGGTCCCTGATGCCGCCATCACCTTAAGTGACCCACCAGCCTCGTTCTTAGACCCAAATCTGACCTCATCCCCGCTGATCTGCCTGCCTACCCCATCTTTGTAGAAATGGGGCCACACTGTGGAGTTTGCTCTATGTTCGATCCTGTCAGGCCTATCTGATAGGCTGGGAAACCCCCCTCCCTTTTCCTTCGGGCAGACTGGGGCTTGGGGGGGGGGGCGTGTGCTTCTTTCGAAGCTTGTGGGGTTGCTTTCTACTACAATGCCTTTCCCACTGTGCCTCTGCCTGTCTGTCTTTCCCTTCAGCCTCTGTCCCCTCCTAGAACTGCGGAGATGAATCTCTGAAGCTTCATGTTTCTGGGGTAATTGAGTTGTGCTCCTTGGTCATGACGGGGAGGAGGCAGTAGCTGCCCATGGGTCTGGCCCTCCCCCAGCTCACTTAGCCCGGCCCCCTGTGAGCCAGCAGAGGGTGAGGAGTGACAGGATGCTTCCTCTTCCCCAGCCCAGCCGCCTTCTCCAGCTCTCTGTCTCCCCCTCACCCCCTCCCTGCTTCATCTCCTGCACAAATCACATGGTGACAGCCCCATCCAACCTTTGGGGAAGGGTTTGTAAATGTGTCTTCCTTAGCTCTGATCTCCAAATTGTTCCTTTTATTGCATTTGTCACGGTGAAGATTAAAGTCCCTGGGTGGCCTGCACTACAAATCACAGAGTCTGCTCTGGGAGCAGCTGCAGGTTGGGAACCAATGGAGGGGTCTGAGTCCTGTTCCAGGGTGTTTGTGTGTACACACTCACACGCTCCCCATGTGCGTGCGGTGTGAACTTGTACCGAAGAACAGAAGATGTGCCCCCCACATTGTCCTTCTGGACCGTTTGTCCCCTCTGTAGCAAATGGTGATTTCTCCCTCCAGGCTGTCTTCCAGGATCTCTCGGCCCACACTAGGGGCTGGGGGGTAACTCGGTGGTAGAATTCTTAACTAGTGTGTCTGAGGTCCTGGTTCCTAGGAGTGCAAGAAAAGAGAGAGAGGAGATGACCTCCGCCATTCTCGAGTGGATGCCTCCGTCTACGCCGGTCTTCCTTTCGTCTCTTCCAATCAGAGATAATTTGCTCTCTTAGTGGGTCAAGGACAGCTCAGCAGCCAAACTCCCAAGAATTTACATCTAGGTCCCAGAGGCATAGCTGACCCTTCCCTGTCCACAGCTCCCACATCCTTTCTTTCTCATCCTGGACACGACTGGGTACAGAGAGGGCACAGCCGAGACAGAGGAGACACAGCTGAGGAGGAACCAAGAGGACAAAAGCTCCCTTGTACATGCACTGAAAAAAAAAGGTCCCTTTCCTACCCTTATGAGGTGGGCTTCCTGCCTGTCCCTCATGCACATTCATAACATTCAAATTTATGCCGTAATCTCCGCCACTCCATATGTATGAGCCTTTGATGGGTGTTTGGGTTTATGGGATGCACCCAGCCCTCCGTTCCCTCACCCGCCCACCGCCTCTAACCACTGCAAAGACGCTCGTACATAATTGACATCGGCAGATTCTTTCATTATACAAGATTTAGCATCTGCTCGGGGATCGCTCGCTCCTCACTCACTACAGATGACTTTTCCCTGCGTTTCCTATTATCAATTCAAATTAGCCCCATCTCCCCACCCAACCAGCGCGGCGTTTACACTTGACAGTGAGGAAACAGCGAGGCTATAATGGGCTTCTCAATTATTTAGGCCCAGTTAGGCCAGGACCCAGAAGGCCTCAACAAGGGGGTGTGCTGGGGTGAGGTCATCACGGGGAGAGGCTAGGGTAATAACTGCTTGATTTCTCCTTGACCTTCCTACAATCCTCTCTCCTTTACCTTGGGGACCCCCCAATATTTGGGTCTACAAGACCGAGACAGTCCCTTACAGCTGCCACAGTCATCAGCAGCTGCCTCAGGTGTATTTACTCAGTCGGAGGACCCAGTGAACTACCAACATTAACCAAAGAATCAGGGACTTTGTTACCAGTCGGGCTGACCCCCTCCTCTTATGACAATTTCTTTTTCTTTCTTTCATCTTTTTTTTTTTTTTTCTTTTTTCTTTTTCAAGACAGGGTTTTTCTGTGCAACAATCCTGGCTGTCCTGGAACTCTCTTTGTAGATCAGGCTGGCCTTGAACTCATAGAGATCCTCCTGCCTCTGCCTCCTGAGTGCTAGGATTAAAGGTGTGCACCACCAAACCCCGCACGACATACTTCTTTAAGGCTTTGTGAGGATAAGTGGTGGTGCCCTGGGATCTCAGAGATCAGTGAAAGCCAACTCTGGAGTGCTCGGAAGAGGCAGAGCAGCACAGCCCCGGACCTGGAGACTCAGGAAAGCCTGAAAACTGAGAGCTTCTACAGGGGATTGGGGAGAAGTCAGAGCCCCGCAGAAAGGAGATGGCAGAGGCCCTTGCTCTGCTCAGACCACGGCTGTGCTGAGCTGTAATTAGGTCAGTCATGCCCCCATGCTGTGCTGCTCTGACTAGCCCAGGCTCAGCCTCCTGGAATAACTCTTGGATCCAGTGGCTGTACAGGAGCCGCTGGGCTCCCTGAAGCCCTCTAAAGGCCCAAGTACTGGGCAGAATGTGCAAGTCAGCACCAGGCCTCAGCCTCAGCCTCCTGCCAACCCTTCAGCCATGTCAAGCAGGGCCCAGGCAGCCAGCTCAGCCCCCCACAGCCCTGGGCTCCTCTGCAGCAACCCCCCTCTCCCTTTTCCAGCCCAGATCAGTTTCTGAGGGCGGTGATGGGGGAGGTGGCAGGCGGGGGTCTAGGAGGCTGTGGGATTAGAAGTGGCTTTCCCATGCTCAGCCTCTGCAGAATCAAAGAATTCCTCCATCTGACTGGATTTACTCTAAGTCACAGGCGTATGGGACCTTCTTTCCCTCAGCAACAGCTGGAAACAGCCCTAAATATGATTAATTAATGTTGTGAAAAGCCCCGGACACAATTAAGTGGTGTGTGTGTGTGTGTGTGTGTGTGTGTGTGTGTGTGTGTGTGTGTGTGTTGGACAGGGGAGAGGAGGGCAACAGGAGGCGTGTAGATTTCCAATTTAGCCACCTGGGGGTGGGGCCTCCAGGGAAGCAGAGTGACATTTCCCCAGAGATGCTTCTTTGACACGCAGGTGTCATTTTATCCTGCCTCCAGTTTTGACAGATCAGTCCTTTCCTTTGTCCCAAGGGCACGAGGCTATTTTCTCTCTGATGGGGGTGGGGTGGTAGGTTGGAGCAGATGTGACATCTTCCCCTTTCCAAGTAGAACGTTCTCCAAACCTCACTGTCTCTTGCTGATTCTAGGGATCACGGACGTATGTCCCACTATGCTGACCAGAAACAAGCCCAAATGGGTCATAAACGGGAACTCAGAGGACAGTGAAGGAATGACTGACCAGCCAAGTCTCCTGTCCTGAAAATGGTCCACATTCATCCTCTTCCTCTGCACCTATAAGAAACACTAGAGGCCTTATCCTGTGCCCCTTCCACACCCAGGCCCAGCTCTGTGCGACTGGGTTTTCATTCCTTAAGGTATGGGCAGCTTTGCCTTGACAAGCTGTTGGTGATAAGCAGTGTTATCTATAATGAGGGAAAAAAAAGGGGGGGGACATAGACCACTCTATCAAATCACCCAAAAGTCACTACTAGATTTCAATAATGTCTTAGTTAGAATTTCTATTGCAGTGAAGAGACACCATGACCACAGCAACTCTTGGAAAGCATTTAAGTGGGGCTGGCTTACAGTTCAGAGGTTGAGTCAGTTGTCATCACGGTGGGAAGCATGGCTTCAGGCAGACAGACATGGTGTTGGAGAAGGACCTGAGAGTTCTACATCTGCATCAGAAGGCAGCAGGAAAAGAGAGAGACACTGGGCCTGGCTTGAGCATCTGAAATCCCAAAGCCCACCCCCAGTGACACTCTTCCTCCAACAAGGCCACACCTCCTAATATCACCACACCCTATGAGTCTATGGGGGCCATTTTCATTCAAATCACCACAAATAATTAAAAAAATACTATATTTGTATTAATATGTAGATAATTTTATATGTGTCTACAGTGTATTTTTCATTTAATTTTTTAAATTTCGTGTGTGTGATTGTTTTGCCTACATGATCCATGAAGGTCAGAAGAGGTCATTGAATCCCCTGGAAGTGGAGCTAAGGATGGTTATGAATCGTCCTATGGACACTGTGGACCAAATCTGAATCCTCTGGAAGAGCAACAACTGCCCCTCCTCCTCCTCCTCTTAAGATTTATTCACTTTTTATTATGTATAGTATTCTGCCTGGATGTACGCCTGCCCACCAGAGGAGCCTCCATGTGGAGGCTGGGAATTGAACTCAGGACCTCTGGAAGAGTAGCCAGTGTTCTTAACCTCTGAGCCATCTCTCCAGCCCCCACTCTTAACTTCTTAACCTCTGAGCCACCTTGCCAGACCTCACTCTGTATTTTCATTATATCCATCCCCGTTCTCCCCCTGCAATTCCACCTCTGCCCTGCTAGACTTCCTGGGCTGTTTTGTTTTGTTCTGGGTTTTGAGTTTTTGTTTTGTGTTGGTTTTGAGGTCTTTTGGTTTGGTTGGTTTTTTGTTTTGCTTTTGTAACTGAGTCCAGTTAGTGTTGCCCATATGCCAATGTGTGTGAGAGCATCCACTGGGAAACGAAGAACGTACCGGTGACCACATCCTTAGAGAGAAATTCCCCCACCTTCTGCAGAAGCCATCTCTGGCTAACAGCCGCTCAGCTAGAGGTGGAGCGTTGTGAGCCCGGCTTCCACTCACGTTGGAACGTTGACTGGCTTGATTTCATACAGGTCTTGTGCAGACATCTGCGGCTGCTGGGACTTCACGAGTCCAACTTCCGTGTCACGTCCAGAGCACAGCATTCACAGCTCTCCTTCCATCCTCCGGCTCTCACGGTCTTCCTGCCAGCTTCCCGACGTGTGCTCCGAGCCTTGTTGGGGACGAGGAGTGATATAGAGGTATTTATTTTAGGACTGAGTAATCACAGTCACAAATTATCAGAATTTTGGTCAGTTAGGAGTCTTTGCATTCACTGCTTCCCACTAAAAAAGATTATCTGACCAAGTTTGAGGGCATCATAAAGCTATGGGAATTAACATAAACATTTAGAAGACAATAAATTATTATTTGTAGCAATGGACCGACATGCTGCAGTTTGTTTGTTTGTTTGTTTGTTTGTTTTGGGGTTTTTTGTTGTTGTTGTTGTTTTTTCACTCTTTGCTCTTTGGGGGCCCTCCACTTGATTCCAAATAAATACATGAAGACTTATTCTTACTCATGAATGCCTGGCCTTAGCTTGGCTTGTTTCTAGCCAGCTTTTCTTAAATTATCCCATCCACCTTTTGCCTCTGGGCTTTTACCTTTCTCTATTCTATATACCTCTCTTTCCTTCTTACTCAGTGGCTGGCTGTGTGGCTGATTGGCTGGTCTCTCCTCCTTCTCCTCTCTTCTCTTCTTCTCTAGATTTCATCTATTTATTCTCTGCCTGCCAACCCCACCTATTTCTCTCTCCTGCCTCGCTATTGGCCGTTCAGCTCTTTACTAGACCAATCAGGTGTTTTAGACAGGAATAAAGCTTTACAGAGTTAAACAAATGCAACTTAAAAGAATGCAACACATCTTTGCATCAGTTAACAAATATTCCACAGCGTAAATGAATGTAACACATCTTAAACTAATATTTTCCACAACAACATGCTTCTGTTTTGCTGAAATGATTCAACCCCAGAAGAGGTCTCCTAGGTTCTAGCCTGATAGCCAAAAACAGAGTAGATTAGAATGAGCATGGAGAAGGCCCTGCTCGGGTCAGTGGGACATCTTCTTAATAGCCTGGTGTGCTGGCTAGTTTTATATCAGCTTGACTCAGGCTAGAGTCATCTGAGAGGAGGGAACCTCAATTGAGAAAATGCCTCCTTAAGATTGGGTCAGGCTAGAGAGCTTTCATGGGACCAACCTAGGCCCTTTACATATGTGTGACAGTTACATAGCTTGGTCTAATTGTGGGACTCCTAGCGATGGGATCAGGGTCTGTCCCTGTAGCATGAATCTTAAAAGTTCTTATTAATAAAATCAAACCCGAGCCGAGTTATTGGGGTCCATGCTGGTAGATCAGAGAGACAGAATAAGCCACAGCTATCTCACCTCACCAGTTCCTCAGCTGGTCCTGTTTCCTCAGACTGGAAGCCTCTGAGTCCTCATCCAGAATGAATCTCAGCTGAACTGTGTTGCTCCAAAGCCTGAAAGCTTAACCAGGCCAAATGCTTAACCAGCCAAAAGCCTTTAGTTTCTGGTCCTCACGCCTTATATATCTTTCTACTTTCTACCACCACTCCCTGGGATTAAAGGCTGGCTTTCTGGGATTAAAGGCGTGTCACCATGCTTGGCTGTTTCTCCAATGTGGCCTTGAACTCACAGAGATCCAGAGGGATTTCTGTCTCTGGAATGCTAGGATTAAAGGCGTGTGCTATCACTGCCTAACTAGTGGCTTGTCTGTTCTCTGACCCCAGGTAAGTTTATTAAGGTACACAATATTTTGGGGAACACAATACCCCCACATCTCCTCTCTTTTTGTCTAAAATTAAAAAAGCTTATAACTAATACAAGAAAAACTATCCAATAAGCATATATAATATATACAGCTAAAAATTACATTAATGATGTCTAGTCCATTAACATTTGACAGATTCAGATAAAAAACTCCATTATATATTAACAATGTCCAGTCCAGTAACATCTGATAAACTCAGACCAAAAAATTTTCATTACTTATCTTATTTAAAACAAGTAGTTCCTTTTTAAAAGTAGATTCCATAATCTCCCTTTTTATCTTATCATATCCATATTTTCTCTTTTTTCTTTTCATAATAGATTCAGTAGTCTACCTTTTGTCATTTTTATATCTTCCCCTTTTTCTTCAGTGTAGATTCAATGATCCACCTATTTATCCTATTATTTCTTTATCCTTTTTCTCAGAGTAGATTCGATGATCTATCTCATATCTATATTCTCTTTTTCTTTTTGCTTTCTAGGGGTGAAGATATCTTTAGAAAATCTTGAAAAGAAAATTTTTGGGTTAATCATCAAGTCCTGTATCATTTGTCCATTTTCTGCATAAAAGGAAAGTTCAGGGCTTGTTTCAAGTCCTTGTTCGAGTAGTCTGTCAGGCTGTATCATCTCAGCTAGTCCTCTCGAAATTGTTCTGACCAGTTTGTAGTCCAAAGTCGATTTTTCCATGGTGTTAATCGGCTTAATGGCTTTACCATAGTCCTTTTGAAGATTTCAAAGTTGCTGTTAGGTGTGGTCATGGTTCCATGCAGACTTTTTTTTTTTTTTTTTTTTTTTTTTTTTTTGTGCCTCCTCTGTGGTCTGGAGCAATCACAGTTTGATAAATGTCTGTCTCTCGGAACCATGAACATTCTTCCCTAGAACAGAAAATCTTCACAACAATTTCTCCCCACCATTTGTCTTGCCAAACTTTTCCAAACTGACCTTTGCCGATGCTTTCTTGTAACACGATGGTCCTGGCAATTCTTCTCTGAACCAGCAGCAGTAAACCCTTCGTCCCTGGTAGCAGCATCACCGCAGTCACCAACATGATGAGAAGGAGCTGGCAACGTGGAGCAGTAGCCACTGCTTCCATGGTCCCACCACTGTTTGTGGCTCAGTCCGGGCCAAAGCTTCTCCCAAGCCTCCTAGGCCGGCCTCAAACTCGGGATCTTCCTGCCTCTGTCTCCTTCAGCAAATCCTACCGGGGTGCGCCACCACAACCGCCTGAGTGTAGCTTGGGCCTGAGCTGGGGCTCACAAGGCCACAGCAAACAGCTTTTTCATGAATTCGTAACACGAACGTTGGGCGCCAGATGTAGCATGAATCTTAAAAGTTCTTATTAATAAAATCAAACCCGAGCCGAGTTATTGGGGTCCATGCTGGTAGATCAGAGAGACAGAATAAGCCACAGCTATCTCACCTCACCAGTTCCTCAGCTGGTCCTGTTTCCTCAGACTGGAAGCCTCTGAGTCCTCATCCAGAATGAATCTCAGCTGAACTGTGTTGCTCCAAAGCCTGAAAGCTTAACCAGGCCAAATGCTTAACCAGCCAAAAGCCTTTAGTTTCTGGTCCTCACGCCTTATATATCTTTCTACTTTCTACCACCACTCCCTGGGATTAAAGGCTGGCTTTCTGGGATTAAAGGCGTGTCACCATGCTTGGCTGTTTCTCCAATGTGGCCTTGAACTCACAGAGATCCAGAGGGATTTCTGTCTCTGGAATGCTAGGATTAAAGGCGTGTGCTATCACTGCCTAACTAGTGGCTTGTCTGTTCTCTGACCCCAGGTAAGTTTATTAAGGTACACAATATTTTGGGGAACACAATACCCCCACATGTCCCTAATGCTTGATCTGGCTTTTGGGAACCTATTCCCCATGCTGGGTTGCCTCGCCTAGCCTTAATACGAAGGGAGGCGCTTAGTCCTACCTCAACTTGATATGCCATGCTTTGTTGACTCTCATGGGAGCACTGCCCTTTCTGAACAGAAACAGAGGAGGAGTGGATGGGGTGGGGGGCAGAGGTGAGGCCCATGGAGGGAACGGGAGGGGAGGAGGGAGAGGAAATTGTGGTCAGGATGTAAAATAAATGAAAAAAAAATTGAATTAAAAATAACAAGGCCGGGCGGTGGTGGCGCACGCCTTTAATCCCAGCACCTGGGAGGCAGAGGTAGGCGGATCTCTGTGAGTTTGAGGCCAGCCTGGGCTACCAAGTGAGTTCCAGGAAAGGCGCAAAGCTACATAGAGAAACCCTGTCTCGAAAAACCAATAAATAAATAAATAAATAAATAAATAAATAAATAAATAAATAAATAAATAAAAATAAAAATAACAAAGATTGAGCTGTAGGCAAGCCTGTAGGGTATTTTCTTAATTAGGAATTGATGGGGGAGGACCCAGCTTATGGTGGGTGGTACCATCCCTAGACTGGGTTCTGGATTCTGTAACAAAGCAGGCTGAACAAATCCTGAGAAGTAAATCAGTAAGCAGCACCCCCTCCATGGCCTCTGCATCAGTTTCCACCTCCAGGTTCCTGCCCTGTTTGGGTTCCTGTCCTGACTTCAATGATGGACTGCGATGTGGAAGAGTAAGCCAGACAAACCCTTTCCTCCCCAACTTACTTTTTGTTATGGGTTTCATCACAGTGGTAGTGTCTTTAACTAGGACACATGGTTGCCAGGAGAGCAACCCAGGGAGGTTGGGGGATGCCCAGATGTTCCTTGGGAAAGGGTTTCCATACTTCTCGATGGTGCACATAACAACCGACACTCCTGGACTTAAACTGCCAGGACTGAAAGTCAACATCTGGGTATCAAAGCTAAGGAAGATGTGGATCTTCCTCATCAGACATGGCCCTTGCCTCTCAGGAAGAGGCTGACCTTTGCAGGACAGTGGCCTTTAGATAATTGGTGGAATTTCTGAAGTTTTTGCTGGTGACTGAGTAGAGATGCTAAGGCCCACACCAGATCACTAGAGTGAAAGGTGATTCTTAAAGAGGGAAAATGAAAATCACTTCTCCTTCCTGGCAACCCCAAAGTAGGAGAAGCATGTCCTGAGGCCAGATGTTCATTGGCTCTGCCCTGGGCTCAGCTATGCAGAGAATCCTGACCATCCATCATACCATGTCCATCATGCCCTTTAGACCTACAATGTTCTGCATCAGGGAGGGGGTTAGAGGAAGGATGGTGTGATCATGGAGGGAGAAGCAGGGGGGTGGAGGCTGGGAGGAGATTAAAGGAAATCAGGAAGGGGATTTGCAGCTTCTTAGGAAAGTCTTTATGCTTTTCTTACAGACCCTTGCTTCCTGGGAGTCCAACAGTGGTATGAACACAAAGGATTTCTTGCATCCTCATGAGTGAATGTATTTTTTATTTATTTTTATTTTATGTGCATTGGTGTTTTGCCTGAATGTATGTCTGTGTGAGTGTGTCAGATCCCCTGAAACTGGAGTTACAGAGAGTGAGCTGTTATGTGGATGCTAGGAATTGAACCAAGGTCCTCTGGGAGAGCAGCCAGTGCTCTTAACCACCTAGCCATCCCTCCAGCCATGAGTGTATTTCTGCATAGGCACTATCTCTGTCCAGTGATCCTGTGGCTAGGGATAGATAGGCCAACAGAAAGAACAAGAATATAGCTATTTAAACTCCAGTTTCAGTGCTTCTGAAACCCTCATACAGACATACATGTAGGCAAAACACCAATGAATATAAAATAAAAGTTACACACACACACACACACACACACACACACACATCAAACAAACCAAAACCAAAAAAAAATATAGCTATTTATTTTATTTTTAATTATGTGTGTGTGTGTGTGTGTGTGTGTGTGTGTGTGTATGTGCACATGTGTGGAGGACAGAGAACAACCTGCCACTACCTCCACCATGTATGTCCCAGGGATCTAACTCCAGTTATTGGACTTGGTGACAAGTTCTTTCTCTGTTGCATCATCTCACTGGCCCTTCGTTTTATGTTTGAGAACTTCGTTTTACGTTCATGGAACTCAGGCTGTCTTCAAATTTGTCATGGAGCTGAGAATGACTTTCAACTTGTTTTTATGTGTATATGGTCACGTGTGCAGGCGTGTATACATATGTGTGTGAATGCATGTGGTGTTGTTGGAGGGCTTCTCTCCAGGTTCCACCAAGCCCTGCAGTCCCACAATCCACGTATAAAATAATCACTCAGACACTTATATTATTTATAAACTGTATGGCCGTGGCAGGCTTCTTGCTAACTGTTCTTATATCTTAAATTAATCCATTTCTATAAATCTCTACCTTGCCACGTTGCTTGTGGCTTACCGGCGTCTTTACATGCTGCTTGTCCTGGCGGTGGCTGCAGGGTCTCTCCCTCCTTCTTCCTGTTTCCACAATTCTCCTCTCTCCTTGTCCCGCCTATACTTCCTGCCTGGTCACTGGCCATCAGTGTTTTGTTTATATAGAGCGATATCCACAGCAGCTTGGCATTCGTGAATTCCATAGTGCAGGTAGAGGGAGGATCGAATACGTAGGTCCACCCATGTCTAAGACTTACTTGCCTTTAATCCCAGCATTCGGGATGCAGAGGCAGGTGGATCTCTGTGAGTTCAAGGTTACCCTGGTCTACAGAGTGAGTTCCAGGACAGCCGGGGCTACACAGAGAAACCTTGTCTATAAAAACAAAAACAAACAAATATGCAACAATAATAATCTCTCTATGCTGGAGAGATGGCTCAGAGGTTAAGAGCACTGGCTGCTCTTCCAGAGGTCCTGAGTTCAATTCCCAGCAACCACATGGTGGGCCACAACCATCTGTAATGAGATCTGGTGCCCTCTTCTGGCCTGCAGTCATACATGCTGTATACATAATAAATAGATAAATCTTCTAAAAAAAGAAAGAAAGAAAGAAAGAAAGAAAGAAAGAAAGAAAGAAAGAAAGAAAGAAAGAAAGAAAGAAAGAAAGAAACTGTCTGGAAAAATAAAAAAAAAAAAAACACCTTATTGGAGCTGGAGAGATAGCTCAGTGATCAAGAATACTTGCTGCTCTTGCAGAGGACCTGGGTTTGGTTTCCAGCACCCATACAGTGGGTCAGAACTGTCCATAAATCCAGTTACAGGGGATGTGATGTCGTCTTCTGACTCCTTGGTCACCAGGTACATAGGTGGTACACAGACACACATGTAGGCAAAACACTCATACACCTACAATAAACACATTTTTAAAAGATAATTATTCATTTTTACTGTATGTGTATGGATATTTTTCCCTCCCTCCCTCCCTCCTTCCCTTCTTTCCTCAGCAGGGCCTCATTCTGTAGCCAATCTGGTCTTGAACTCACTATGTAACCCAGGCTGGCCTTGAACTCTTGGCAATCCTCCTGCTTCAGTCATGGAGTGCTGGAACCATCAGGCCCAGCTAAGGTCTGAGACCTCTGAAGGTCCGGCCCCAGCACTGCATTTGAGACCACAGCCAAACTCTGAATGGCCCAGGAAACAGGTGATGGAGGAGGCAGCTTTTTTTTCACCCCTTAGCGCCCCCCTCCAATTATGGTCCACCCTGGCCAGCCACCTGCCCTGGCTCCACTCTGGCTCCCATCGCCATCCTTGGCAGCTGATCTCTGCTGGGCTCCACCCCAGGCTCCATCTCTCTCCAGCGCCTGCTCAGGCGTTTGCTCTCTTCGCTCCCGATGGGCTCACATTCCTACTCCCAGCTTGCTTGCTCTGCTTGCTCCGGGCGTCTCCCTACTGAAGAATTATGTTGCATAAAGCAGCCGCCACCATCTTGAACTGGCAGTGAACTTTGCTTTCTACATATAAATACAGATAGCAATCACACCCCAATCAGCGCCGAGGCTTCGGGGCATCATCTCAGCAACTCTAACTTTCCCATTACGATAATGTGATTTTCACTCAGTCTATAATATCACCAGCCATGAATAAAGCAACTGGCTCTCTCTGCCTCTCTCCTCCCCACCCCCCTTTCTCTGCCTCTCCCCACCCTCCTGTCTCCTTTCTTTTCCTTCCTCTTGCTTTCTCCCCTGTCTCTCTCTGCAGCCCTCCTGGTAATGTCTCCATCTCTGTCTGCATCTCTGAGCACCTCAGTCTTCATCTCCTCGTCTCTCTCTCTCTCTCTCTCTCTCTCTCTCTCTCTCTCTCTCTCTCTCTCTTTCTCTCTCTCCTCTCTCTCTGGGACTCACATTCCCTAAATACTAATGGTGGGGATTTGCAGTGCCCTCGGGGTTGTTTTAAATTCTGCTCCCCAGCCTTGCCATCGTCTGCCTTTGCCTGAAGGTGAGAATCTGCCAGGGGTGGGGAGCGGGGGTGAGAATGGCTGGCTGCTAGACTTTGGGGGGGGGGTGAGGAGGTGGGGAGGGGAGGCTATGAATTCTATCTTAGCTCCTTGTTCCTTCCCTTAGGTACCAGGACAGCTCCCATCAAGAATACCCAAGCCACAGGATTCAGCTAGGGAGATAGGAGAAATTCTCATTTAGGAACGGGTTCTAGAGGCTCTGAAAAGAGGAGGGCCAGGTCCTGTCTCCCAGAACCTCTTCTGAGTCCAGCTCAGTCCCTGGCAGAGCTGTCCAGGCTAATGGTGCCTTTCAGGACCTGGAGAGAAAAGCCTGCAGATCCTTGATCAAGGTGTCAGCCACCCTTTCTGCTCTGAAGAGGGTTTCTCTCTCCTTTGTGGGGACCACCCCAAACCCAGGTTGGTAGCGATGCTGGTAGGGAGATGGTACTTTGGTCATTTTTCCGTACCCTCTGGGTTTGCTTACCATTCTGCCCTCCCTTCCCTGATTTTTTTTTTCAATTATTAGTTGTGGCACCATGGACAGTGCTCCTGATTCCTCTAAGCCCCGGCGTCCTCATCTATAAAATGACAATTATATGAAACATAGTGTGATGGCACAGACCTCTAATCCCAGAACTCAGGGGTTGGGGCAAGATCAAACCTCAAGGTCATCGTCAGCTACATAGAGAGTTCAAGGCCAGCCTGGGCTACAAGAGACTGTGTTTAAGGGGTGTGTGTGTGTGTGTGTGTGTGTGTGTGTGTGTGTGTGTGTGTGTGTCTGGTGCAGGGTGGGGGTGGGGAGGAGATGTGGTGGTGGCATACACCTTTAGTCCCAGAACTCAGGAGGCAGAGACAGGATCTCTGTGAGTTCAAGGCCAGCCTGGTCTACAGAGTGAGTTCCAGGACAGCCAGGGATACACAGAGAGGCCCTGTGTGGAAAAACAAAAGCAAACAAAAAGAGTGGGGGACATAATAATAGCACCTACTATCTACTCTCTGAATTATATGATGTGGGTGACATTGGTTTCCCCCCTCCCCCCTCCGCTTTTTTTTCCCCCTTGTGTAGCCCTGACTGTCCTGGAACTCACTCTGTAGACCAGGCTGGTCTAGAACTAACAGAGATCCACCTGCCTCTGCCTCTGAGTGCTGGGATTAAAGGTGTGTGCCACCATCACCCCAACTGAAAGTGACTTTTTTGTTTGTTTGTTTGTTTGTTTGTTTGTTTGTTTGAGACAAGGTCGCACTATGTAGCCCTGGCTGGCCTAGAACTTGCTATGTAGACTAGGCTGGCAATGAACTCAGAGAGATCCAAATGTTTCTGCCTCCCAAGTGCTGGGATTAAAAGTGTGTACTACCACATCTGACTCAAAAAGTGATTCTTGAATGTGCTGTCTTAAGCAGGAGTGACCAATTAGGATTAGACATCTGCATCCTATTTCTGTGGATCTAAATGTTCTGCTTGCTTGACTTTAGTTTATCCTGGTGTCTCTCTGAAAGTTCCTTTGGAAATATTCCAATGTGAACTCATATGGAAGAGAAGAGCGGTCCTTACCTCCTTCAGGACAGGAATGGATCTCAGCGCTGCTGAAGTCAGAGCTGGGCCTGGGCACCCAGCATCACTCAGGCAAATCCAGTGTCTGGCCAGAGACTGATTTGGGTCCCTTCCCTCACACTTAGTGTCTTAGTTAGGGTTTTTATTGCTGTGAAGAGACACCATGACTACAGCAACTCTTATAAAGAAAAAAAACATTTCATTGGGGTGGCTCGCTCACAGTTCAGAGGTTCAGTCGTTATTATCATGGTGGGATATGACAGTATGCAGGCAGACATGGCGCTGGAGAAGTAGCTGAGATTCCTACATTTTTCAGGCAACAGGAAGTGGACTAAAACACTGGGTTGTATCTTGAGCATACATGAGACCTCAAAGCTTGCTTCTACAGTGACACACTTCCTCTAACAAGGCCACACCCACGGAAGCAAAGCCACACCTTCCAATAGTGCCACTTTGGGGACCATTTTCTTTTAAACCATCACACTTAGCTTCTCTGCCTTGGCTATAAGGATGATGCTAATCCTTTGAGGTCCAGAAACCACAGCATCCTTACTCAAGGGCTTTAGCTAGGGAGGGGATGGTCTGTGAACTCACAAGAGGACTGAGACTGGTCTTCTTGCATAAGGATTAAGACAAGGTCCATGCTTTCTAGGAGGTCACAGTCCAGAGAGGGAGGCAGATGTGAGAACAGGCAAGTCAGAACATGGGGTGTTAGTTGGCTTTTGTCACTGGGACCAAAACACCCAACATAAGGAATTCTCAGGAAGAAAGACTTACTTTGCTCATGGCCTCAGAGGGTTCAGCCTATCATGAGGTAGGGGTAGGAGTGTTCCTCTGAGCAGCGCTCTACACATCATGGTGGGCCAGAAGTCAGGAAGAAGGGGATGCCAGCACACAGCTCTTCCTTCTTCCTCCTCTTGGTTCACGGGGTTAGTGCCACCACTGTTCACTTTCCTCTTAGTTAATCCTCTCTGACACACCCTCATACACACATTAAGAGTGACTCAGTCTGGATTCTAAATGCAGCCACGTGGCTATGAAGATAAACATCAATGTGAGAGCTACTTACAGCTGCAAGGCACAGGAAGACAACAAGAAGGAGCTGTCCTTTCCAGCTGAAGATCAGGAGGCAGGGCTCCTGGAGGAGGTAGGGCTGGAGAGCAGGGAGGGCATTATTCTAGCTAGCCTAACCTAGTCTATTCTTTATGCATATGGTTGTTTGGTCTGGGTACTATTTGTATGCCTGGTGCCCACAAAACCCAGTGGAAGGTGGATGATCCTCTGGAACTGGAGCTAGAGATGGTTGTGAGCCATCATGTGGATGCTGGGATTGAACCTGGATCCTCTGCAAGAACAAGTGCTCTTAGCCACTGAGCCATCTCTCCAACCCAACTGTCATATTTTTTGCCCTGAGTGAATGATTCAAAGAAGACGAAGACTAGAAGTAGAATAGGCTTGGGATAAATAAATAAAAGGCAGTAAGTTTTTTGTTGTTGGTACTATTCTTTGTGTGTGTGTGTATGTGTGTGTGTGTGTGTGTGTGTGTGTGTGTGTGTGTGTGTGTGTTTGAGACCAGGTCTCATCATGCAGCCTGGTTATCTTGGAACTCACTGTGCAGACTACACTGATTTCAAATTCACAGAGATCTACCTGCCTCTGCCTTCTGCCTTCTGGGATGATGGATGCCCAGCGTCCATCATTATCACCTTAAATCTAGTGAGCAGAAACAAGCTTCAAGCCCCCTGCAGACCATAGCTGACCTTTGCATTGCCTGTTTTGTAGAGGGCCAAGCAAGAGAGAACTCCATGTGGGCCCTAGCTGTCAAGGTGATCTCTCTCTCTCTCTCTCTCTTTTTATTTATTTGTTTATTTGTTTTTTGTTGTTGTTTTTGTTTTTTTGAGACAGGTTTTCTCTGTGAAACAGTCTTGGCTGTCCTGGAACTCACTCTGTAGACCAGGCTGGCCTCGAATTCACAGAGATCCTCCTGCCTCTGCCTCCCGAGTGCTGGGATTAAAGGTGTGCGCCACCACAGCCCGGCTAGGGTGGTCTCCTAAGGAGCCAGCTCCCCTTTCCTTCCTTCCTTTGGTTTCCTTTCTTCCATTCTTCTCTCCTAAGTCATTTACCACTCTTCTCACTTCCCTTTCTTCCAGACCACAGGGCTAAGTGGAACTGATACTCTACCTTCGTTTTTGGTTGGGGCAAAAGTCTCACCCATTTAGGATGACCACCTGAGGGGCATCTAGACAGCAACTTCTTCATTCACCAGCCTGAGGTAGACAAGCAATGAGACCTTTGGAGGGGGAAGGAGGTAGATGGGGTAGAAGAAACAGAGGATTGATCATCCTGAGCAGGAGGGCCTGGAGAGATGGCTCAGTGGTTAAAAGCACCAGCTGTTCTTCCAGAGGACTCGGATTCAATTCCCAGCACCCACACAGCAGCTCACAACTGTCTGGAACTCCATTTCCAGGGGATCCAACCCCCGCATGCAGAAAAAGTCCACAGAGAAGCAAAGGGAGAGATAGCCCTTGAGGAGGATGGTGATGAAAAGTGTGTTCACAAAAAGACAAAGTGAGCCTGACTTCTGAGTCCTGGAATTCAACCCAGCAGAGTCACCAGCCCTTTAAAAACAGACCACACGCTGGGCATGGTAACTCAGGCCTGCAATGGGGAGGCTGAGACAGGAGAATCTCTGTAAATTTGAAACTATGAGGTAACAGAATAAGGCTCTCTCAAAAACAAAAGGACAATGACCCGACGAAGCATGCTCGCCTGTAGTTCTAGGGAAGCTAGGCATCGTGGCTGCGAGTTCGCAGCCAGCCTAGAGAGAACTCAGACAAACAGAGCAAACAAACCAAACACACGGCAAGCATTTCTCAGAACCTTCAAATCAGAGTGTCTGTGAGGAGACCCAGGGCATTGCGGGTTTTCAAACTTCCCAGCTGCTTCTAGTGTCCAGCTGTGTTAGAGCTGCCTGCAGCTTGCAGGAAAGGACTCTGGAAGCTGCACCTGGTGGCACAAGCCTGTAATTGATTGTAGTTCTTGGGAAGCTGAGGCAGGAGGATAAAGAGCAAGGCCAGCCGGGCGTTGGTGGCGCATGCCTTTAATCCCAGCACCTGGGAGGCAGAGGCAGGTGGATCTCTGTGAGTTCGAGGCCAGCCTGGGCTACCAAGTGAGCTCCAGGAAAGGCACAAAGCTACACAGAGAAACCCTGTCTCGAAAAATCAAAAAAAAAAAAAAAAAAAAAAAAGCAAGGCCAGCTTGGGCTACATAGTGAGCTCAAGCCTAGCCTGGGCTACATAGGAAGACCTCGTCTCAAAAATAGTGAGGAGGAGCTGGGTATGGTGGCACAAGCCTTTAATCACAGCACTTCTTTGTGAGTTCGAGGCCAGCCTGGTCTACAGAGTGAATGCCAGGACAGGCAGGGCTACACAGAGAAACCCTGTCTCAAAAAAACAAAAGCAAACAAACAAAACAAAAGTATTAAAAGAATTTCAAGGCCCTCCCTGTCCATTTCTAGTTGGGTGGTCTTGCCAGCACATCAGATCTCATTGACCTCAGTTTATTTATCTTTATAAAATAGGACTCTCAACTTTACCTACTACATTATATAAATTAATAAGCTTAGAGAGACAGTTGGACTTGATATAACTTGTTAATTACATAATTCTACTATTGTTTTAAGTTAGGATGCTGTGTGGAAATGTGGTCAAGTTAAATAATACAAAGGGGGCTGGGGATAGCTGAGCAGGCTGAGTATTTTGGCTAGTGCACAAAGCCCTCAGTTCTGTTCCTAGACGTATATAACTGAGTGTGGTGGGAATGCCTAAGGTCCCAGGACTCAGAAGGCAGAGAAGGAGAATCAGAAGTTCAGGATCATCCTCAGCTATGCATTAAGTTCAAGGTCAGCTTGGGCTACTTGAGACCTCATCAAAAAATAAAGAAAAAAAGAATATTATACGCAGAGAGACAGAAAGCAAGCACATGTATTAGGAAGGCAAGTGTGTTGAGTGTGGATACAGACCACAGAGAGCGGCTGGTAGGTTCTGAAAGCAGAGATGTGCCTCTTTAGACATTTATGATTTTTAGCTTTCAGAATATGCCATCAAAATATGAGGTGAACTACAGTGGTGTGTGTGTGTGTGTGTGTGTGTGTGTGTGTGTGTGTGTGTGTGTGTGTGTGTGTGAATGATTGCTAAAGTGCAGCATCATTTGAGCCTGCCTGTCCGCCTATCAGAAACGTCATCTATAACCTTCACATTGCAGTTTAATCTCCCCTGCCTCCCCTCGGGCCCTGTTCTGACATTTGAAACCCCATAAATGACAGTAGTGCTCCAAGCCATTTTGAAAAAAGCCAAGCATTTGGAAAACGCCAGTGTACGCATACACACACACACACACACACACACCCCTAAATCCTCCTTCTCTGGAACACATGCTCACTCTCGAGATCATAAGTGGACTCACACACATCCTCATACCTCTGTACTGGCCAATTTAGAAGAAGTCAAAATGACTGCTACTGGTCAAAAAATGTGTATAAGTGTGATATCAGGACCTAAGTGCACAGAATGGCTGTGTCTGGTGTCTGTGCATGAACTCCAGAAGTGGATACGGTTCTGCTCTCACCCTCAAGCCCTATCCACATCTCTGTGCCTTGGCCTTGAGAGGAAAGACCCTGGGGTCCTTGAAAGGCTAGTGGGGTTTGTACCATATGGAAGAGCAGCATATTTTTAAACCACTGAGCCATCTCTCTAGCCCAATAACTCATTTAAAAAATATTTTTGTGCTGGGTGGTGGAGGAGGTGCACGCATTTAATCCCAGCACTTGGGAGGCAGAGCCAGGCCTATTTCTGTGAGTTCGAGACCAGCCTGGTCTACAGAGCTCGATCCAGGACAGGCACCAAAACTACACAGAGAAACCCTGTCTCGAAAAAAAATTTTTTTTCATTATGAGCTGGGCAATGGTGGCACACATCTCTAAAACAAGTACTCAGGAGACAGAAACAGGTAAATCTCTGTGTTTGAGGACAGCCTGGATAGTGAGTTTTAGTGACAGCTAGGGCTATGTAGAGACTCTGTCTCAAAAAAAATTTTTTTTATTACATGCATTCATTTTTGGGAGTGTCATGCGTTCCAAGGTACACATGTGGAAGTCAGAGGATAACTTATGAGAGGTGGTTCGCTCCTTTAAGAGCCCTCCCTGTCTGCTCATGATCTTATCCCCTGGGATTGGTGCAGATTCTAAGACATAGCAAAGATGCATAAGTGTTTATTGAAAAAATATGTGTAAGCTCTGTAGTAAATGGTGAAGTGTGTGTATGTGTGTGTGCGCGCGCAGGTGAGGGTGGGTGGAAGATTGCCTAGTTAATGACAGTTCCTTAGAAGAGATCACTTCTGATCTGGGCTGAAAGAGAAAGCCCCTGTCACTTCTGATATCCACTTGTTTCAGAATTAGTGACTATATTTTTGTTTGTTTCTTTTCTTCCCTTCCTTCCTTCCTTCCTTCCTTCCTTCCTTCCTTCCTTCCTTCCTTCCTTCCTTCCTTCCTTCCTTTCTCCCTTCCTTCCTTCCTTCCTTCCTTCCTTTTTTCCTCTTCCTTTTTGTTTTTTTGCCTTGGACTCTGACTTTGCAATAAGATCTCCCCCCTCAAAAGCAATATACCCTCAAATAAAGCAGGAAATGGCAGGCATGGTGAACTAGACTACCCTTGTCCCGTTAAGAAATGTGGGTCAGCTGGGCAGTGGTGGCGGACGCTTTTAATCCCAGCACTTGGGAGGCAGAGGAAGGTGGATCTCTGTGAGTTCAAGGTCAGCCTGATCTTCTACAGATTGAGTTCCAGAACAGCCAGGGCTACATAGAGAAACCCTGTCTCAAAAAAGAAAAAAAGATGTGGGCCATCAATGCCCACAGCATTTCCCTAAGCTGGCAACTCTCTTCCTCCATACTGGAGATGTGTTCCAAGGAGGAGAGCAACTCTGGGAAGCTCTGCTTGATTCTGAGGGGCTCTGTGGATTCTTTGTGACAAGGCTGTCTCCTGTGGCTCTCCCTCCCACCACATCCAGTCATCCTGCTTTTTAAGGAACTTGTTTCCAAGGCAACCAATTAGTGTCAGGAAGTGAGGGCTGTGATGTCAGAAGAGGGTGGGGGTAGGGTGAGAAACTCCATCCCCCAGCTCCCAGGCTCTGCTCAGCATCTGTAGCCTTGCACCAAAAGCTCCAGAGCAAAAGAACTAGGCCTTTACCTTTCAGAAAATCATGGCTTCCAGGAGAGCCTGGGAGCAAGTCCTGGGGAGGGCAGAGATCTGGCTCCCCTGGCAAGGCCTCCACCAGCCATTCATTCCAAAGGGCTGAAAGGCTGTGAGCCCAAGAGGAGACACATAGAAGAGTAACAGCAATGTGACCGCTGCCACTCTCTGCCCTATCCCCTGGGAGAAAGAGATCTTCGAATTTTTTAATGTAAAACTTTTTAAATTATGTCACTATTGTGAGGAAAGGGTCATGTGCCATAGTGCTCTGGGGAGGTCAGAGGAGCACCTTGTGGAATCAGTTCTCTCTGTTCTACCTTTATGGGGTTCTGGACATCAAACAGAGGACACTGAGTAATAGCTTTTACCTGCTTGCTGAGCTATCTGACTGGCCCATCGTTTCCTGGCTCTGCAGACAAGGTGGAGGAGGAATTACAGCTTAAAACAGGAGACTCCGCCCTCAGGCTTTCCTTGGGAGCCTACTCTACCCCACTGCAGTGATGGAAGCTTTGGTCCCTGTGAGGAAAGTACGTGCTTAGGAAGCCAACCAGGAACACAGCCATAGAGTGTAGAAGGAAAGATGCCACGGGTATGACTTACCGGTCTTTCTTAGTGGGGCTGGGGGTGTGGCTCAGTAAGTAGAGTCCTTGCTTAGCATGCAGGAAGACCTGGCTTCGGTCTCCAGCATTGCATGAAACTGTGGTGGTTGACCCTTGTAACCCCAGCACTCAGGAGGTTGAGGCAGGAAGACAGGAAATCAAACTCATCCTACATAGCGATTTCAAGGCCAGCCTGGGCTGCATGAAAACTTGTCTCAGAAACCAAAACAAACTAAATTAAGAATGAGAAGTGGGTAACAGAACTGCAGAACTGTTTGAACCCCTAAATCCTTGAGACCATGGCTGTCTTCCTGAACAAGTTGGTCAATTGAGAAGGTCGTTCTGATAAAGAGATAAAGTACAAAATATAGAGGACCTTGTCCTTAGGGTATAGCAAGAAAGCTGGGCATTTATCTATATGCTGACCCCTGCTGTACCAGCTGAGTGGGGCCAGCTGTGACGATGATGACAATCGCAATGTTAACCTTGTTGGCCAAAGGCAGCAGCTGTATCTCCCAGGGAACTATATTTTACACACTTTCATCCTGTGGTGGCCCCATTAGCGCATAGGACAGGAACTGCTTTCAGGTTGGATCTGAAAGCTGATCGAAATGAAGCATTCTGTGCAAAAATTCTACCATACTGTGCTGAGATAAAACTGGGAAGAAGGGCTGGAGAGATGGCTCACCATTTAAGAGCACTGGCTGCTCATCCAGAGGACCTGGGCTTAATTCCCAGCATTCACATAGTGGCCTCCTGTAACTCTGGTTCCAGGGGATCCAACACCCTCTTCTGGCCTCACCAGGCATGCATGTGGTAAACAGATATAGTGGTATAGGCAAAACACCCATCCATATAAAATGATAATGATGATGGTGATGATGATGATGATGATGATGATAAAGCTAGAAAGAGTCAGGCAGTGGTGGTGCACGCCTTTAATCCCAGGATTTGGGAGGCAGAGGCAGATGGATCTTTGTGAGTTCGAGGCCAGCCTGGTCTATAGAGCGAGATTCAGGAAAGGCACAAAACTACACAGAGAAACCCTGTCTTGAAAAGCAAACAAACAAACAAAAAGCTAGAAAGAAGCAGGACTACAAAGAGGGAAAAGTTAGGCTGTCTTGGTCTCCAAAAGGGCCTTAACCTATCACAAGCCCTTCAGAATTGTCCTGACCTGGTGGGAAGTGTCAGGGCAATGTCAGTAAGTGCAAGTTGTACTGGGAAAAAGATGTGACCATAGGCAGGAGGACAAGTAAGGACAGCAACTGAGAGGAAAGTTCAATTGGCTGTCCCTAGGAAACTTGTCAGCATGTAGAGACCCTACTTCAGGCCCCTAGCACCCACACACCCACCTCAGACCTCTGCTGAGCTCCGGAAATCCCCTCCCCCACTGGAAATTGGACACTGTGACCTTAATGCCTTCCAACCCAGCCACAGCCCTCACTGTTCTGGGTCACGAGAGAGAGCTTTCCTGACAGAATTTTCGGGTTGACCAAAAGAAAAGGAGGCTTGGAGGAGATTATGCTGTCTGCTCCAGGCCTGGTCCCTTAGCCCCCAAAGAATAGAATCTCAGAGAATCTTTCTGGGGACTTCTGGAAAGAACCAAAGTGGTGATCAGGGTCCCAGTGATGTTCCGTGTCCCTGGCCAACCCCAGGAGCAGACAGCTGCTTCAGAAAGGCCTTGGCAAAGGCTATGGCTGAGGGGTCAACAGGGGTGAGGAAGGGAGTGGACAGAAAGCGGAGCACTAGGGAGGCGCTCCGCTGGCTCTCCCAGGAGCAGCCATCCTGCGGCAAAGACCTAGGAAGGAAATCCTTGGCCTGGTTTTGCAGTCCGCTAGTTTGGGGCCATCTACTCAACATCATCTGAGTGTTACATGTGGGGGTAGAGGGACTTAATTGGGTACAACGAGAAAGTACAAGTAAGAGAATCTGCTTCAGAAGCAGGAGGCCAAGGGGCAGGAACCCAAAGAAAGCTCTGCAGTTTCTGCTGGGGACACCTAAGAGGATGCACCAGCTCCTGCCTAGAGAGCCATGGGCTTTCTTACCCATTCATGGGAGTGGTGAGAGTGAGGACCCTAGCACCGGCCAGGAGAGCATAGTCACAGAAGGAGTTTTGTTTTATTTTGGTTTTAGCTCTGCCACCTTTCTCCTCCCCACCGACACATCCCTTCATGACCTTGTGACTCCTCTGTTAGGTCTCCTGGCTTTGGCTTCGAGAGAAAGCCAGGCAGGGCGGGGCGGGCTGGAGACCCGGAGGGAGTGAGGCGGGCAAGAGGCTGAGCCAGTTGCGGAGTCTGCAAGGTGCAAAGCAATCAGCAGAGCCGCTGGTAAGCGGGGTCACTCAGTAGTGTGCACATCAGGGTGAAATCCTTTCAGCTCTTCGCCAAACCCCTAGTGAAAGACAATCAGGCTCGCTGTCACCGAGCTAATTCTGTCTATATAAAAGCAGTAATGAAATTCACGGCAGGATTACCCTCTCCATCCAATGGGCCAGCGTCGTGGTGACATATCTCTCTTATTGCCCGAATGTAACACACCATCTAATTTACGTCGTGTAGCGAGCAGGAATGAAATGTTCATAAAGAATTGCTGCATCTCGTCACCTTAACTGCGGCCCGGGGCTCTGAGGCATCTGTCAGGGAGAGGAGCAGGAGCAGGAGGAGGGAGGGCGGGCGGGGCTCAGGGAGCAGCCGCCAGGGCCAGAGGCTTCTGTGGGGTGGTTGTTTCTTAATAGGGTGAGGTGGAGGCAGAGGGGAGCTGGGGCCAGAATGAGGGGGAGGTCGGGAGGAGAGAGGAGAAAGGAGGGGTGCAGGAGCTTTGGGGAGATGAGGATGAATAGGGGCAGAATGGAGTGGCCTGTGGGGAGTGCTGGGAAGTCTGTAGGTCTGAGAGGTCAGAGGGAGAGGATGCATGTTTGGGTTTGGGTGAGTTGGGGAGATGAATGTGAGTGCCTAAATAACAAGGGGTTGCTTTAGGGGAAATGACCTTCTCAATGCCTCCCAGGTTCACAGGGATTTTGATCATTTCTTCATCCTCGAGAAATGGAAATCTACTCACCTCAGAAGGCATCAGAACTAAATGCACCAGTGGCCAGGAAGGAAAACCTTTTCCAAAAGTCTTCAAGGAGCAGATAAATGCTCAGAACAAGTTTTACAGACCCAGAAGTCAGCTGGGCGGTGATGGCACACACCTTTAATCCCAGCACTTGGGGAGGCAGACGCAGGCGGAGCTCTGAGTTCCAGGCCAGCCTGGGCTACAGAGCCAGTTCCTGGACAGACAAGGCCACACAAGGAAACCCTGTCTTGAAGAAAAACAAAAACAAAAACCCAAACCTGAGAGTCAGCTGTGCTCCTGCCTGGTCTCCACCTGCAACTGTAGGTCCCAACTATCAGTGAGCCTTCTCAACTCAGAGAGCACAGAGCTTGCCCATTCTAGTCTCTCCCATCACCCTTCCCACCCCACTCCAAGGTCACTGCCATCTGTTGCCTAGAAAACTCAGCACCACCACTGTCTCTGAACTGAAAGCATTGCAGTGGTGTCCTCTTGCTCTTGAGAGAAAGCCCAGAACTTACCTCTCCAGCTTCTTTGCTCAATGTTCATGGTTACAAACCATGTTCTAGTCATGTTCACCTTTCCTGGAGGTCCAAACATGCCACAACAGAAGCAGCCACTAGGAAAGACTTCCCTTAACAACTGCAGCACTGGCCAGGCAGTGGTGGTATGTGTCCTTAATCCCAGCACTCGGGAGGCAGAGCCAGGCGAATCTCCGTGAGTTCGAGGCCAGCCTGGTCTACAAAGTGAGTTCTAGGAAAGGCATAAAGCTACACAGAGAAGCCCTGTCTCAAAACAAAACAAAACAAAACAAAAAAACAACTGCAGCACTACCAACCTGGCCTTCACTCCAGCTCCTACTACAGATGTCTGCAGACATGTTGCACTTTGGAAAAACCTTGTGATTACTCAGACTTGGTCAGCACCCCCTCTTGTATTAGCTACTTTTCTGTTGCTGTAATAAAACACCGTGACCAAGGCAACTTATAGAAGAAAGAGTTTATTTGAGCCTGTGGTTCCAGAGGGTGAGAGTCCACCATGATGGGAGACATGGCAGCAAACAGCAAGCATGGCTTCGGGAGCGCACTGCTGAGAACTCCCATCCTTCACCACAGGCACAAGGCAGAAAGAGAGAGAACTAGCAATGATGCAGAGTCTACCTCCAGGGGGTAGAGCCTTTTCCCAACAAGGCCACACCTCCTAGACCTCCCCAAACAGTGCCACAAACTAGGGACCCAAGTGTTCAAACACCTGAGCCTATAGGGGACATTCTCGCTCCAACCACTGTACCCTCCTTTTTACATATATGCTTATAAATATGCACATATAAAATATGCATATATGCTGATAAATACATTTTCTTAGCACCATTCGCTTCCTGTTTCAACTATTTGATCATAGCCTCTCTTCTCCCACTGGCTCTGAGCTCCATGAAGGCAGGGGCCCAGTCTGTTTCACTCATTATATTCCCCAGCACCTGGCATAGAGCCCTAGGGGTACTGAAGGTGATGGTATATTTGTTGAGTGAAGCAGTGAATGAGAGACCTGCAGGACCACCACAGTTTAGAATCCCCGTTCCTCCCTTCACCCATTTAGCGAACATCTGCTCCCCCCCCCCCCCCCCCCCCCCCCCGAGACAGGGTTTCTCTGTAGAGCTCTGGCTGTCCTGGATCTCACTCAGTAAAACAGGCTGGCCTCGAACCCACAGAGATCCACCTGCCTCTGCCTCCCAAGTGCTGGGATTAAAGGTGTGCCCCACCACTGCCCAGCTCTGCTTTTTTTCTTTTTAATTAAAAGTATCTATGTGTGGATGTGTGTGTGTGTGTGTGCACAGTGTAGGTGCCCACTGAGGCCAGAAGAGAACATCAGAGTCCCTAAAACTGGAGCTACAGGTGGTTATGAGATTCGGGTGCTGGGCCCACTTTTGGGTCCTCTGAGGGAGTAGTACATACCTTTAGCTGCTGAGCTGTCTCTCTAGTCCCATATCCGGTTTTCTGTGGCACTGTCAAACATACTATGGCCACCATGCTGAACACATGAAGACACAGTCTCAGCCCATGGAGGATTCACAGCCTAGAGAGAGAAGACCCAGGGTTGAACCTATACCATGCTGTCTTGTGCCAGAGAAGAGTCATGTCCTCACCCACTCTTAATAAACCTCTAGGAAGTGGTAATCCTCTGGGGTGTTACAAAATTCCCCAAAATGTAGATGAGTTACATCTGGAGGGAAATATCAATAAGGAAAGACAATATTAGAAAGTTATCATTGGAACATTCAAGCATTTACCAAGTGTCAACTGTGTGTACAACTGTGATATGTAGTTACATTTTCTTACCTTCGAGATAAGGGAATTAAAAGTAGCTGAGTTGAGCAGCTTGCCCCAAAGAGGACACACACCTAGAACACACTGCCTTTCACTAAATATTTATTGAGTAAATGAATAGATGGGGAGCTAATTAGCAGAAAAGGACAGAATTCCACCCTAGGCTTCCTGGCTCCAAAGCTCCTGTTCTTCTATCCTCCAAATAAACTAGTTTGGAATCCTTGAGATCAGTACTAGAAAAATACCTACTGTTGGGCTCTGGATCTGATGTCCCCTGTCCCAGACCTTCCCAAATACACCTGACATCTAAGGAATCAGGCTTGCCTGGGACATGATTAAGTCTGGAGAACGAAGAGCAGAACTTGAGCCCACTGGAAAACTCTTGAAGGTGTGCTCTTCCTCATCCTGTTCCATCCATCTTCCTCCAACATCCCAGGCTTGGATTAGCTGACCAAGACGCCTACAAAAGCCGGGCTTGGCGGTGTGCTCCTTTAATTCCAGCACTTGGGAGGCAGAGACAGGCGGATCTCTGTGAGTTTGAAACTGGCCTGGCCTACAGAGTGAATTCCAGGACAGTCAGGGCTATAGAGAGATTCTGTTTCAAACAAAACGAAACAAAAACAAAGCAGAGGCTTACAGAAGACTGTGATGTGGGAGCATCTCTTGAAATAGTTGCTTGTGCTTGAGATAGTTGGTCTTTTCTTAGTAGTTCAGAAGTCTTTAAGTACCAGGTGATAGGCAGGGCAGGTAGGCATGTATGTACACATATGATCCTGCACATGTTTATACATGTGAGGAAGTCCATCCTTTCTTTAGCTCGCTCACAGTCCAGTGATATCTCCACTTCAGTTGCGGCACCCCCGTCTGCACCTTGAAGCTGACTCCCTGAAGACATCTATGAATTCAAATCCCTGCAGCGACCTTCCCCACTCATTTCTATCGTCCACACCTGGAAACGGTACTTGACCTTCCAGCTAACGCTCCCAGAAGACTCAGAGTGGGACTGTGAGTGGGGATCTTCCTCTTACTTTGAGGACGGCTCTGCCCTCTGGCAGTGGGTCCATTTTTCTTTAAAGAGCTAATGGATGGATGGATCATCAAGGAGCTAAGCTACACCTGGCACACAATAACCTCTCTAGTCTTGCTCACTATTAACGTTATTTATTATAGTTCATTCATCCTTCCTGACCAGCGGGAATCCCTCTTCCTACCCCCAATCCTCCTGGAGCTCTAAGTGTAAGTACCCACATCTGTGGCTGCCAGGGAGCTGCACGGGGCTTGGCGCCCTGAGAAACATCTCTGGGGTTAAGGGCTCCTGGTTAACATCACCGACATCTCAGTAGGATCTCACAGGTCCCTGGAAAATAGCATGTACTTGTAGTTCTCAAAGTCACTGTAAAAAAAGTCTCAGGAATCTCAGCACTGCACCCCAAACCTTAAAGTTCTTTGCTTTGGTGGGGAGGAGGTCAGAGTTACACTGTGTAGCCTGGGCTGTCCTTGAAATTGTGATCCTCCTGGCTCTGCCTACTAAGTGCTGAGATTGTAGCACATATGCCTCCATGTCTGGATCAAATACTATTTTTTTTTTTAAACAGAACCTCCTATAGTATAGGCTGGCTTTAAACTTGCTATGTAGCTGAGGACAGCCTCGAACTTCTGATCCTCCTCAATGCTAAGGTTACCGGCATGTGCCCACACACCTGGCTTATGCAGTGCTGAGGATGGAACTCCTGGCATCTTCAGACCTGCAGCACCAATACGGAGACGTTCCTACCATCAGAGCCACAGCTGCAGGTCGGCAGCTTTGCTGTTTGTTATTTCATTTGAGACATAGTTTCACCGTCTCCCAAACTGGCTTTAAATTGACCATGCAGCCCAGGCTGAACACTGTAAACTTTTAAGACACAAATGGCTTCCTAAACCCATCCTTTGCAGCTACCATCTTTTTTCCTAGGCAGAACTGAGCTCATACCCAGTGGCCAGTGCTTACCAGGGCAGTGTGCTTTTGGTTATAATCTTATTTCTCTTCCTTTGGTTCCAGTCGCCTTCCCCTCCAGCCAGTGATTGGTACTGAAGCTCTGCTTCATGTTAAAGTAGACTGCAGTTGGATAGCTACCAAGCATACCATAAGCAGGAGCCAGGGAGAATGAGAGGATTCAAACAAGTTGCAAAGAATCAGGATTCTCTAGGCAATGCTTGGGTTGTTTGTTTTTTTTTCCTTTGCTTTTGTTGTTGTTGTTGTTTTTTCTTTTTGGAGACAGGGTTTCTCTGTGTAGGCCTGGAACTCACTCTGTAGCCCAGGCTGGCCTCAAACTCACAAAGATCCATCTGCCTCTGCCTCCCTAGTGCTGGAGTTAAAAGCAGGTGTGTGTCACCATTGCCCTGCTGCAATATCTGTTCTTAAAGAGACAGGAGGCGTTTGTTTTAGGGTCTGTGGAAACCCAGGGATCTGTGACTAGAGGCGTATTAAGCTTAAGTTTTATTTGATCGTCTCTGGACAGGTGAGAGGGGGAAGGGAGATTATATGAAAGAAATCAACTAGAAGAGGTCGGCGATGGATTAAAAATTGGTGTACAACACGTGTTCATTCGATAGCCACATATCTCTGCCCCCTTTATTCCCACCTCCCTCCCCCCGCCCCCAGCCTGATGCAAGTGATACCTTGATGGCTGTTTCAGCTGCAACCCTACACAAGCAGAGAAGCCCCAGCTCCCAGCTGCCAGCCAATTCTGATCCCCTAATCCGAAAGGGACCAGCTGGTCAGAATTCTCAGGGACGACAGACCCCTAGTGCAAATGTGACTTCTGTTGCCAGCGCTGTGGTCAAGGTCAGACCACTTAACTTCTTTGCATACTATCAGCCTTAGCACCAGCCTCCCGAGAGACACTCACGCCACCCCAGATGGGAGTAAGAAGCAACGTGAAGTTCTTGAGAAAGTGTTCTAAAACTGAACCTCACCATTTCCCACTAGCATGACCAGAATAGTCTCCCCAACGTGGGTGGTCCAGCCAGCTTCATTTTTGGCCTGGACAGCTGTTGAATCATCGGTCACCAGGACAAAGTGAAGATGGCTCGGTGCCCTTCAGCCCTGCTGCTGAATGTGTATCCCATTACGATAATGGGGAAGTTAATCACTAGCCTCATGCTTGTCTGAGGGCTTTGTGAGTACCCCCAGATACTGCACGGCCTAAACCTGGATCAGCTGAAAACTGCAACCAGCACACACTTGCCTGGAGCTTGTGAGATGCGGAGGGGTTATCTACGATGAGATAAAACAGAAAGACTCCTCGGAAGAGAGGCTAATTGATAATTTGAAGAAATAGACATAAATTCCTACTAAATGTGGGCTAGTGCCCTTATTTCCCAGCCCTTCCCAAAGCCAGAAATTCAGTTGGGTGGTCATTGCCTGCTCAGTGACACTAAATTCTCCAGTAATCTGCAGGGATGTGTAATTATGCTATAGTTAGTGATTGTTCACTAAGTAAACCCTTGGTGTAGTTACCATGTAAGTCAACGGTATTTACAGGATATTTTTTCTGCCTGTAACTCAAAGCCTTACCGAAACAAATTGGAATTGCCTTCTGGAGGCCGTTGTTATAAATTACAGACCCAACATCTGTCCACATCTGCAATGTCTAGACAGCCTGTCTCAGCTACAAGAGAGGAGAGAGATGAACAACAGAAAGCAAGAGAGACTGAGTTGTGGCAGAGGGAAGCCTCAGATTCACTGAGATTTTTTTTTCTTCCAAGGTTTACCCCGATGCATGCTTCTGAAATGGACCTGAACCCTCAGCAGCCCAAAGCTGAGCTCAGGAAAGCTACAGTATGTGCACCACTTTGAGACGGTGGGCAACATAGCACTTCTGTTGGGACAATCTCTGCCCAGATGTGCTTTTGGTGGGGCCTAGAAGGTCAGGTCAAATGCAGAGACAGAGAGGGATCCGGAAAAGAGACTTCTGCTTCTTCAAAGTTCCCCGTCTCCTCTCTCCACCCTCTGTATTTCCTGACCTGGCTCTGGAGGAGGGGAGGCATCCATTCGCCTACCTTTCTGGTGGTCCCTCTCCTGCATCCACGATAAGGAGCCTGCCCGTCAGCTGAGTGATTGTATTTTTTTACAGTTCCTAGCACAAACCTTCTCATTTATATGTAAAGCAGCCATTAGTCATAGCTCCGTTCCCACACACTGCCTGATGTACAATCACATTTTGCAGCGGATGAATCTTTCCACACAGCTGCTCTGCTATGAATAATCCGTCTCCAGGCCCATAAATCAGAAAAAAATCATGCACCTCGTTCGCCTGATCCTTACACAAAGTCATATATTTTACATGAGGACGAGCTAAATATTCATGAGTCTTAAAGGCTTTTTTCATAGGCACTTGTTGGGGTTGTTTTCCACTATTGGGGGGAATACCAAGGTTATATCTATGAGGGAACAAGGGATTTTTAGAGGAAGAGGAGACAGAATCTCTCTCTCTCTCTCTCTCTCTCTCTCTCTCTCTCTCTCTCTCTCTCTCTCTCCCTCTGTGTGTGTGTGTGTGTGTGTGTGTGTGCGCGCGCGTGTGCGTGTGTGTTGTATATTTGAGAGAAAAAAAAGTGAGAGAGCTTGATTCCAGCTTATCTCTTGGTCTAGGGGTCACATGGGACAAAAGATGGTCATGTGGGGTCTTAGAAATATGATAAATACCTGCTTACCTGAGCTTCTGACTTGCTCTGGGTTGTGGATTTTGCCTCCCTGAGCTTCAAGGTCATTTTATAAACCTTTGCCCTCTGACCTGTGGAGCAATGAATTTGACCTTTTTCTGTGTGCAGATGATGCAGAATTTGGGGTGGGGGAGTATGAGGGGGAGAATCACCACATGTAAAATAATTCACCCTGATGCTAATAAAGCCCCCACCAGGCTGCGTGTGGTGACACACCTGTAATTCTAGCTGTGGAGAGAGTAAGGCAAGAGTCTAGCCTGGGCTACATAGTGATTTAACAAAAAAAGTTCCCTACCTAGGCACACTGAAGGCTTCCAACAACTCCATCATTCCCTGTGTGTCGCTTATGTTAGGGGACAATTAAGGTGGCTTTCCTAATCCTTAGCTCTTTTCAAATTAAAAAAAAATTCTTCCTGGAACGCACCTTAAATCCTCTCCCTCTCTCCCCAGTGCAAAACTCCATCCTCCCAGACTGCCCCCCCCCGCCCCCCCCCCCCCAGCTAACAGAAGGCGAGCTGGAGGAGTTCCCTGCTTGGCTGTGCCAGGCCCACACTCCCGCCTTCCCTCGCTAACCCACTTGTCATCCCAGCTCCTCTGCTGGCAGGTGCTTTTTCATTTGATCCTGGCATTCGCTCAGCATTTGTCTCAGTGCTCAGTGGCGCTGTCTGTCTGACTCATTAATGCCGTGGTCTGCAGTGGAGACGATGATGTGTCCTCACTTCCCTTCAAAGGTGAAAAAAATTTCTTCCTCCTGGTTTCACTGACAACATGAAGAACGGATGTGGAGGCAGAGATCTCTCAGATTCAACAGAAGATCTGGAAACACATAAGAGCTCCGACTGTGTTAGCTTTCAGGGCATAAGGACAATGCCTGGGTTCAAGGGGCTGTCCTCTGAGGATGAATAGTATGGAAACTGTAAGGACACCTCTCGGTGGGTTATCCTTTATTTAAAAATCTCATTGCTGAGGCCAGGGGTGTAGTTCAGTCTGAAGAGTACTTACAACAGAGAAAGTTCAAGTCTGGGCAATTTAGTAATATTTTGTCTCAAAAAAAGTAAGAAGAGCCAGGTGTGGTGTGCACTCCTTTAATCCCAGCACTTGGGAGGCAGAGGTAGATGGATCTCTGTGAGTTCAAGGCCAGCCTGGTCTACATAGTTACTTCCAGGACAGCCAGATCTACATAGTGAGACCTTGTCACACATACACACACATACACACACACACACACACACACACACACACACACACACACACACACCAAATAAATAATAAAAATAAGAAGAAGACTGGGGATATAACTGAATGGTAGAAAGCATGTGTGAGGCCTTAGGTTCGATCCCCAACTACTCTTGTCTACTACGTATATAGGATCTGTGAGACTCTAGGTTTGATTCTATAAGAAATATTAAATATGAGTCTTTCTATCAAATACAACAAAATTTGTGTTTGGGATGAGGAGTTTAAATCTCAATCCTCCCCATCTTGTAAGACTTTTATGTAAATATTTTAATAACATCCCATCACTGCCATTTCCCACCACACACACAAACACCAGCTAAAACCATACAAAAGATTACTGTCGCATTCTAGAAATTTGATAGTCTGGAGCAGTGACCCTGTTCTTCCCCTTTTCTTTTTCATTTCGTGTGACCAGTTCTTTTAAGACCAGCCAATTGAATAAGACTGTGAGGTCAGGCCCCAGGCAGGAGGGAAAGAGTCAGCCACACCTGGGTTAGAATGGAAACCATGTGCACTTCCAGCCTCCTTTGATCACTCTTCCTGGCATACTCTGCTGACCAAGAGCTCAGACACTTCACTGGAATAGTGATCCCTTTCCTTGTGACCCTGACCCTTATCTCTAACAATCCTAGTACCACCAACCAACCAAACAAACAAACAAATAAATCACTTCTTGTGCTGACTATCTTCTGTTATCAGATTGATACAACCTAGTGTCATCAGGGAAAAGAGAACCTCAACTGAAGAATCACTCAATCAGATAGCCTTTGGCCCTGTCTATAAGTGATTGCCTTGATTGATTATTGATCTGGGAGATCCCAGCTCACTGTGGGCAGTACCATTCCTAGGCAGGTGGTCCTGGGCTGTATAAAAAAGCTAGCCAAACAAGCTGGAGGTAGCAAGCTGTTAAGAAGTGTTTGGTCCATTTTTTTAAAAAAACAGTCTCTCTATGTAGCCCTTGTCTTGGAACATTCTATGTAGATCAAGCTGGCTTTGAACTCACAAAGATATGCCTGCTTCTACCTCATGAGTACAGGGATCAAAGGTGTGCACAGCCACACCTGGTTGGTTCTTGGTTCTTGCATCCAGATTCCTGCCTTGAGTTTCTGGCCTGACTTCCCTCAGTGATGAACTGTAACTTAGAAGTGTAAAATGAAATAAACTCTTTGCTCCCCAAGTTGCTTTTGGTCATGGTGTTTACCACAGCAATAGGATCCTTCTCTAACAGATGGGCAAACCAAGGTATGACCTTGGCAATGACTTTTTCAAAGACAGATCAAGAGGTGATGATAGGAAGCTACAATTATATCTGAGTTTCCTTTTGTGATTTTTGACTCTGGATATCACCCCCACACACCCCAACTTCCAGAGCCAAAGGCCATGGGTCAAAGCTTCTCCCTACTTCTCTGAACTCTGTGGGCTTGTCCTGTTTGGTTGCCCCTTGCTCCTCTCCTGCTTGAAACCCACTTTTCCTCCTGTTCAAGGAACATTAAGTCAGAGAACTGCCAGAGAGGAGAGAAAAGTCCAAACAATCACAGATGGCAGACTCGAAAATTTAATTTAAAATCATTCTTTATTATCCAAAATATTAAAATTAAAGCTATAATGCCCAAAGGAAAACACAGATTAAAACCCCCAATGTTTCACAGTCTCTTCCTCAGGGGGTCCCCAAAACATTGAGTGAGAATGCTTTCGAAAAGGAAGCAGGGGTGCTGGAGCCAAGAGCCAGCTGTAGATCATTGAGCCAAATGCTCAGTGACTGACCCAATCAGCTTCCCTTAAAGCCAAACACCAACTGTTTCATATGCAATTAATGATTGCCCTGGCAAATTAAAGTGCATCAAGTCGTCACAGGCATCCTTGAATGACAAGGCGCACAACACTCACAGGTATCTCATCCCTGGCATCTACATAATGATATTACCAGGGTAATCTGGGCTTGGAGGTTTAATTCTGCAAAACACCATGCGCTAAATATTTATATTCATAAAGGGTTGGAAAAAAATGTTTGCACGCTACCTCTTGGTTCCCCATTTATCTGGACTAGGCCTCGGGCGCACTTGCTGAGCCTGTGATAGAGGGTTAAAAAGCATGAGTTGATGCTATTAAAATCCCACTGTTTCTGGTCCCCAACTTCACCCTTCAAAAGGAGCTTATTGCGGGATTGTGTATTTGGAGGTACCCGAAGAACAGCAAAGTCTCTCTCTTCCCTGGAGATGCCAACGCAGAAAAGGAAGCCCCTTCATATTTCAGGGCTAAGAAAGGGGCAGCAGGATTGATGAACATGTCTGTTCCTCACTCTTTGGTGCAGAAAATCAGAGTCCAGAGGGGAAAAGCAAAGACCATTTCAGCCATCCTTTACAGATCTTGAATTATCAGAGAAATCACAGATGTCTGATTTGGGATGTCACTGTGTTTGAACTATAAAACTGAAGAATAAGGTCGTTCTAAATAATCCTAAGTAAGCCAGTGCTGATGGGAAAGAAATGTGTTTTGTGGTCTTCTGGGTTTGTCGCCATTTCCTCTCCAGAAGCTTGAGTCTAAGCTATGGCCCTTCAGAGCCCCCCAGCATAGAAGGCATGGATCCTAAAGGGCTTAGCTGAGCCTCTACCCTCAGGGGGTTGCCAGCATCATTTGTGTTCATCTGGACATTGATTTTCTCCCCCTGCTGGCATTTCAAAATGGAATTGTTCAATCCAGTGCCCTCTGCCATTTCTCTCTCCCTGGCATCAAAGGCAGATGATGGAGCCTGTCTGTTCTCTGTGCACATCATGACTTGAAGCCTTCAGCAGCTTTTCCAGGGCTCAGCATATTATAATCAAGATGGGATCAGCTAGTGAAATTACATTGGCTGCAATCTAGAAAGATTAACCAGCCTTCAGGGTTTCATGGCTAAGCATTACATTTTTCAATTTTCCTCCAATTAAGTTAACAACAAATAATATTGACAAACAAACTGCCTGATCACTAACGGAAGCCCTTCAACAGGAAGGGAGAATGCTTCCGTGAGTGTGGCCATTGCCTGCTCTCAAGAGTCAGCCTAAGGCTGGGGGTGTAGCACAGTTGGTGGAGTGTTTGCCTAGAATGCATGGAACCCTCAGTAAAATTCCCAGCACCAGCTAAACTATGTGTGAACGTACACAATACAATCCCGCAACCAGGAGGTGGAGGCAGGAGAATCAGAAGTTCACAATCATCCTCAGCTACTAAGTCTGAAGCCAGCCTGGGCTATATGAGACCCTGACTCAAAAACACAATCTTGTTACCAAACAGACAAATAACACAACGTCCCGTCTGTGAGTTCTAACATGTTGGACAGTGGCATTCTCAAGCTTCTTGGGTGCAGAGGGAAGGGGAATAATTGTTGGTCTTACTTCTAAAAAACATTAAAAGACATGACAGCTTGATTCTTGCCCTCCTGCTACCTCTGAGAAAATTTCCTGGTTTTCCTTGATTTCTCAGTCTTCTACTGGAGTTAATTCAGAATGATACTATATTCATCACAAAGCATGATTATGTCAACACACTCATTAATTTGAAGTCACAAATCCTACGGTTGGACATGGTGGTACATGCCTGTAACTCTAGCACACAGGGGATGAGACATGAGTATTGCCATGAGTTCAAGGACAACCTGGGCTACATCTGGAGGTCTTGTTTCAGAGACAGTCAGGGAGAGAAAGAAGAAAATGAAACCTTGAGACATTAATTGGCTAGAATTGGATGTGGATTTTGAACCTGTACTTTTAATCATAAAATGGCCAAACTGCCAAGAGTCCAATCAGTGTCTGTCTATAGAAGAGTCTAAAGTTATGTTGTTTTGTTTTTGGTCCTGGAATTAAGTCCAGGGCCTCACACATGGTAGACAAGAACTCTAACACTAAGCTATAAACCCAACCTTCTCTTTACTTTATAGTTTACTGGAGGTAAAAAACTGGAGGTTTTTGTTTGTTTGTTTTCGTTGTTGTTTTTACAGTATCTCACACTGTAGCTCAGGTTATCCTAATACTCACTGTGTAGCCCAGGTTGCCTCAAACTTATGGCAATCCTCCACTTTATTCCCCCAAATTTGAAAGGCATGAACCACCATGCCAGACTTGACAGAGAGACTCTATGTATGATGCTCAGATTGAGCCTTAATTTAAGGATCTTTTTGCCTCAGAGTAGGGGCGATTATCCACCTGTACCCCCGATCCAGCTCAAGTTCTGATTTGGGCTAGAAGCAGCCTTGTTATTGGAGTCATGTTCACTTTGACTTTACATTGAAGCTTCATCAAAACCAACAGCAGGCAGCCAGGGAAGTAATCAGTGGGTAAAGTGCTGGCTGAACAAGCCTGAGGACCAACTTCAGACGCCCAGCACCCACACAACATGAAAGCCAGGCACAGCAGCCTCTGGTCTCTCCGCACAAGTACAGATGCACCTCCCCACCACAACCCCAAATCAGGGAGTTAAAATATAAAATACACTCAAAAATGCACAAAAATAAAAAGAGCCAGATGTGGTAGTTCACACCTGTAACCCCAGCACTTGGCAGGTTGAGGCAGGAGGATCACTGCAAAAACAAGACCATCGTGGGGCACACAGTGACTTTCAGGCCAAATGAAACATAAGCAGACGGTGATTATAAACCTTGAGTGACAATCCCTGAAGGAATGAAGTGGGTGCTTTACTCCTCAGGAGCTAGCTGTGAGAGAGAAGCCAGCAGTTCAGGCGGGAGGAATAGCCAGGGCAAGCTCTGAGGCGGGTCATACCCAGGCTCAGGGGAGGAATTCTTTCTCCTCTGACTGTGGGTTTTGGTATCCTTTCTTCAGCCCCCCCTCCAGATTCTCTTCCTTTCTGCCGGTAGCACCCCTCACGATCTCCTTTACACGGAATACTCTACTACCTTCCCTTTCATCTTAATAAAGGTTCATCACCGGGCGGTGGTGGCGCACACCTTTAATCCCAGCACTTGGGAGGCAGAGGCAGGCGGATCTCTGTGAGTTTGAGGCCAGCCTGGTCTACAGAGCAAGTTCCAGAATAGGCTCTAAAGCTATACAAAGAAACCCTGTCTCAAAAAGCCAAAAAAATAAAATAAGTAAGTAAATAAAAGCTCATCAGTATAACTCACCATACCTTAGTAAGGTAGGAAGGGAGAAAGAAGGCAAATTTGTACTGTGATACCTTGCCCTGGTGCAGCCCCCGCCCCTACCCCTCCTCCAGAATCTGGCCATGTTGTCCAAGCTGAACTCAAACTTGTTCAGTTACAGACATGTTGCCACCATGGCAGACTACAAAAATGTGTTTTTGTTGTGTTTTGTTTTGAGACAGTTCTACGTAGACCAGGCTGTCCTCGAATTCCCGGAGATCTACCTGCCTCTGGCTCCCCATGTATTAAAGGCGGGTACTGGGATGGAATCCAGAGCTTTGCACGTGTTAGGTAAGGGTCCCACCCACGAACTACACCATGGCCTATCAGATTTTAGCTCAGAAATGGTTTTTGGTTTTGTTTCAGAATTATTTGAGGAGGGTTTATCTTTTTTTAATCCATTAATGCATTTTACATAAAGGGTACATATGAGTCTATTGCATTTATCTATTTAATGTGTGTATGGGGGTACACATGCTAGGGTGATCCTGTGGAGGTCAAAGGACAACTTTGGGGAGTCAGTTCTCTCCTACTGTGTGGGTCTCTGGGATGGAATTTGGGGACATCAGGCTTGGGGGTAAGTGTCTTTATCAATGAGCCATCTTGCTGGCCTTGGTCTCTCTCTCTTTCTCTGTGTTTCTATTTCTCTCCCTCACTCCCTCTCTCTTCCTTGTAGCTGAAAGTTTTGGATTTCTTTTGGCTCCTGTTGCTGGGGCCATCCCTACATAATCTTCCCTGTCCAGCTCCTAGACTGTTTCTACCCTCAAACCAGTGACTTAAAGAAATTCCTCTTTTGCTGGGCGGTGGTGGCTCACGCCTTTAATCCCAGCACTCGGAGGCAGAGCCAGGCAGATCTCTGTGAGTTCGAGGCCAGCCTGTGCTACCAAGTGAGTTCCAGGAAAAGGCGCAAAGCTACACAGAGAAACCCCTTGCCCTTTAGAACACATTCTCCATGGTTTCTCACCCACTCTTTGGACCTTGAAGCCAGATGGATGGCACTAAAAGTTCTTTCTGGCTCTATGCTTTTTGTTTGTGTTTGACCAACAAGAAAAATGTTTAAAATACAGGAGGAGCAGGATGGTGTTGGTGCCTGCCTTTAATCCCAGCATTTGGGAAGCAAAGACAGATGGATCTCTGAATTCAAGGCGAGCCTGGTCTACAGAGTGAGTTCCAGGACAACCAGGGCTACACAGAGAAATCCTGTCTCAAAAAACCAATAAACAAACAGGCTGGGTGGTGGTGGCACACACCTTTAATTCCAGCACTTGGGAGGCAGAGGCAGATGGATTTCTATGAGTTCAAGGTCAGCCTGGTCTACAGAATGAGTTCCAGGATAGGCTCCAAAAGCTACACAGAGAAACCCTGTCTCAAAATAAAAACAAACAAACAAAAAAAAAAACAAAAAACAAAACAAAACAAAAAAAAAAAAAAAAAAAACAGGAGGGAAGAGATGCTGAGATACGTGAGATATGATTCCCTCAGATGTTTCCCAACCTGGTTGCCTATCTTCCTTTTGGAAGGTCATGGCTATTGTCAAGGTGTCTCGTTCCTGCCTTCTTAGAGTCTTGGTAACTAATCATTCTTCCCCCATCCCTTGACCTTTGGGCAAATTGCTAGCAGTATTCCTTGATGGCAGCCCTAAATCCTGCCCAGATCTTTAAAATATGACTCATTTATTATTCATTTGTTTGAGACAAGGTCTCATGTAGCCTAGGCTAGGCTCAAATTCATTATAAAGCTTAGAATGCTCTTGGACTCCTGAATTTCCTGCCACCACCTCCAGAGAGCTGGAATTCCAAGCATGCGCTGTCATGACCACTCCCAGTAGATGCACCGCTATGGATCAAATCCAGGGCCTCACACATGCTAGGCAAGCAGCCTACCCACTGAGCTACATCCCCAGGCTAGGCTCACTCTGCAAATGGAGAAGTGTGCATGTGCCAGCACTCTGAGGGACCCAGGCCCCACGGTTGCTGAAAGCCCCATTAGTGTAGATTTTCAGGCTGTTCTTCCTCCGGAGCAGTGGTTCTCAGCCTCCCTGATCCTGAAGCCCTCTACTGCACTTCCTCATGTGGTGTCGACCCCCAACCACGAAACTGCTTTCCTTGCTACTTCATAACTGTAATTTCGATACTGTTATGAATCATAATATAAATATTTTTGGAGCCAGAGGTTTGCCAAATGGGTTTCGACCCACAGGTTGAGAACCATTGCTCTAGAGAACGAAGCTTCTTGAAAGGAAAATTTGTTTTCTTTTGTTGTTGTTGTTTTGTTTTTGTTGTTGAGACAGGGTTTCTCTATGTGGCCCTGGCTGTCCTGGAACTCTCTCTGTAGACCAGGCTGGCCTCAAACTAAGATCTGCCTGCCTCTGTCTCCTCAGTGCTGGAATTAAAGGCGTGGACCACTACCACCTGGCTCAGACACTTTGTTTCTTTTCTTTTCTTTCTTTCTTTTTTTTTGGACAGTTTGTTTCTTATCCATCTGTAGAGTGATAGAACAAAGTGAGTGTCAATTCTCTCTAATAGGACTAGTCCCAGTCTTGATCACCTCCTTCTCAAATAGCACTTTGGGGAGGCAGAGGGGATTAAAAAAAAAAAAAGCTTCCAATGATGTAAATGTCTGAGAAATGATAGCAGCCAGATGAAGAGAATCATGGCCATGAAGAAGTGGTAGTGCTGAGGTCTCACATAGTCCACAAAAACGGAAAAGAAGCCTCACAAACAGAGCTCAGTCTGCAGACTAGTGTGTGATGGATACTGTTTGTCAAACGGTCTAACAAATTGAGGCACAGAAATCTGGAGAAAGATAGCTTTGTCAGCACAAACAGCTGAATGCTGGTTAATCTCTCAAGCCTGGAGAAAAACAGCAAATAAAGTGTGTATGAACGTGTCTATAATTATATATGTGTGTGTGTATATATACACACACATAATATTTTTATAACAGAAGTGAGCACTTTTTGTTTGTTTTGAAGAAGCTTTCTCCTTTGGATACTACTGTTAATATAAGAGGCACGATCACTGTAGTTCAGCTCTGGGGTTAGGCTAATTGTAATGTTTGGTCCCCTAAGAGAGCGGGGGGGGGGGGGGGGGGCCGGGGAGATGGGGTCACTGTTAAAGAGCTTGCTGTATAAGCATGGGGCCTGAGTTTGGATCCCCGGCATCCATGGACAAAGCCAGATATGGTGGCATGGCTCTTCCAGTCCCAGCACTGAGGAGGCAGACACGTGAGGAGGCTCCCTGAGGCTTGCTGGCCCGGCAGCGAGCCTCCCCTATTCTGTGAGCTCCAGCCCAATCAAGGAACTTAGTGATCCTTCTTACCACAACATCAATTGAAAGGTATGTGACTGGGTTATCTTTTTCTGTTCGTTTGCTTTTGAAAAAAAATTTTTTTTTGAAAATGTCATACATGTAAACAATGGGTGACAATCCTATTCACCTCCCTTACCCTTTCTTCTCCGACTCCCCCACTCCTGCCCACCCCCTCCCTTTCCCAGCTGGTCCCCTCCTGCTTCCTCTTTCTGTGTGGTCTGAAGCAGGTAGTCACAGATGCTGTCCATCTGATTGCCACGGCCATGTCACTTTACAGCTTTCGGAGACAGGATCTCCCTCTGCAGTGCAGGCTGGCCTCAAAAGCAATCCTCCTGCTTCAGGCTTCCAAGGGCTGAGATATGACAGGTACCAGGCTGGGGCCACCACACCTAGCTAGTTTGTTTTTTGAGACATGTTTGCACTGTGGATTGAAAACTGACCTTGAAGCTGGGCGGTGGTGGCGCACACCTTTAAGCCCAGCACTTGGGAAGTAGAAGCAGGTGGATCTCTGTGAGTTCAAGGTCAGCCTGGTCTACAGAGTGAGTTCTAGGACAGCCAAGGCTACACAGAGAAACCCTGTCTCTGGGAGAGAGAGAGAGAGAGAGAGAGAGAGAGAGAGAGAGAGAGAGAGAGAGAGAGCTGACTTTGAATTCACTACTGTGTCTCAGCTTACTAAATGTGGGGCTATGAAACAGTGCCACTGGACTATCAGTTGAACCACTGTGAAAGAAGGCACAAGGCACAGTCAAGCCTTCACATGATTTAGCTCCAATTTAGCCAGCTAAGCTGGCTTTGAATTTCGGACACAGAGGAGATAAATGTTTATTATTGTTTTAAGCAGTTGTTCGGTGTGTGTGTGTGTGTGTGTGTGTGTGTGTGTGTGTGTGTGTGTGTACATACATATGGGCAAACGAGTGTGTTGTTCCAGGATCTAATCAGGGGCCATTCATTTTATTTAGTTGTCATGCTTTTTAAGTTCCTCTGCACTAAAGTCTTCTTTTTTCACACCAAAGAAAACTTTCCTGAGGATTCTCCGCCCAACTTCCACCTCTAGTCACCCTGCGAGGGTTTCTTTCCCCTGAGCCACAGATTTTGTTAGAAGAAGCTCTCAACATTCTCCATTTCCTTCCCTTCCCTCTTGAGTGCACTGCTCCAGGCACTTGCCACCTGCCCAGACCTGCGATGGGTGTCCTCTCTCTTCTTGGGTTCCTTTGTAGCGTCCTCTTCCTCTGCTTGTCCAGAGAATGTATGGCTCTCCTGGACTCCATCCTGCTGTTCTTTTGACCATTTGTACTCTCTCTGGGTGATTTCTCCCTTTCAGTAGAGACCCCTGTCTGCGGCACGGAATCTTTCTCTTGCTTCAGTTTCAAATAGCCAAGAACCTCCCCACCCACTGAATCCTCATGGAGGCCTCACTGGCACCTTGAAGCAATATGTCCAGAAAAGAACCGATTATCTTCCCACCACAGGCTCCTTCTATTGTGCTCCCTGTCTCAAAATGTGGCACCTCTCATTCATCCTGTTTCCTGAGTCGGATACCTAGAAGTCATCTCCGACACACCCTTTGACATCCTCCATGACATATCTAATCAATCACTGAGACTCTTTCTCTGTAGCGTCTCTGGAATCCATCTATTGGTTCTCACCACCTCCCTCGACCGGGCCGCCACCACCTCTCCCAGGAAGATTTTTGCAAACTCATAATCCTTTTCCCAGCCTCCAGCTGTGCTCCATTCTAATCTATTCTCCACCCTGGGCTCTGAGTGATTTTCTGAAACTACAGATCTGACCATGCTGCAGCCCTGCTTAACATTTTTCAGTACTTTCCCACAGCCCCCGGGATAAAGTCTGAATACCAGGACTCGGCCTGTGAGCTGGGGTGGAAGTCGGGATATTTATAGTCCATGAAGTACAGGCACAGACCTCAGATAGAAAGGATGTTAGCTGGCCCACCTGACCAGCTTATGCCAGCTGAACAATGGCTTTTTATAAGAGCCCCACTGCTGTCCTCAGCAGTCTGGTCTAGGGCTGCCCATTCTTCCCCTAAAGTCCTACTGGCATTGTTTTTGTTCCCAGACTATACCATCAACTACACAGCTACCTTTGTCTGTCTTATTCTTTCTGGTGATCCTATCTTCATGCCACCCATCTGAGCCACACAGAGTGGCTCTGCAGGGACCTGGCTCTTCTAGTTAGACAAGGGTGGCTTTGTGGTCTGTGATAATGGAGCACCTGTTGAAGGAACCCCTGGATCACAGTCCAGTGTCAATAACGTCTCCTTTTGAGTGCATACAGGTGGAATCAGCATTTTTTTTTTTTTTTTTTTTTTTTTGAGACAGGGTGTCTCTGTGTATCCCTGGCTGTCCTGGAACCCACTCTGTAGACCGGACTGACCTCAAACTCAGAGATCCACTTGTCTCTGCCTCCTGAGTGCTGGGATTAAAGGCATGTGTCACCACTGCCTTTTTTTTCTGTTGAGACAGAGTCTCACTGCGTATGTCGCTCTGTCTGGCCTGGAACTCATAGAGATTTTCTTGCCTCTGCCTCCTGAGTGCTGGGATTAAAGGTGTGAGCCATTGACATTCACTTTTGTATTTCTATGAGGATTAGGAAGGGAAGGGAAAATGTTCTCTCTTTAGCTCTTAACTAAATCACTATCATTCCTGCCAAATCAAATATAAAAAAAACCCTTTCCCGACTTCTTTTGACCTCCTGGCCCAAGGATCAAGCCTGTAGTGGAATCCTTGGGTGTTTTTGTTTGTTTTGTTGTTGGTTTAGTATTGAAGATTGAACCTCGGACCTTATGAGTGCTGAGTTACATCCCCTCTTACTGAATTGGCTGGACTGGCTTTGAACTTGCAATCATCCTGATCTAGCCTCCTTGGAGTAGCTAGAGTCCCAGTTCTGCACCACTATGCCTAGCTAGTTGATGGGGTTTTATTAGTTAATTTCTGTTTCCAGTCTGCTTTGATCTTAGATCGACTGTCCCTGGAAAACAGAGGGGCATATTTTAGGGAGAAGAAAGAAAAGAGAGTGTGGTGATATTTTGTTTGTGCTCTAACAGATAAAGCTTGCCTGGAGGTCAAGTGTCGAGTGTGGAGCCAGCCACTAGTTAATCATAGAGGCCAGGCAGTGGTGGCTCACACCTTTACTCCCAGCACTTGGGGGGTGCATGCCTTTGATCCCAGCACTTGGAAAGAAACAGGAAATGATATGGCTGGGTGGAGACAGGAGCTCAGCCCTACTTTCAGGCTGAGGAGTTGGTGAAGTGAGAGGTGGCTGTGGCTTGCTCCTTTGTCTCTCTGATCTTTCAGCATTTCAGTTTTTATTATTAAGACCAATTAGGATTCAAACTACAAGAGAATTTTAGAGTTTGGAAGGCAAATTAGGCATGGAGAAGTATACCGGAGAGCCAGAGGTCAGCAAGAAGGCCTTGGGCATCTAAATGCCAAGGTAGTGATCTCAAATGTGGCCACAGGTTAGAATCATTTGGGGCTTTTAAAAGTTGCCATTGTCCACAGAAGTATTCTATCAGAATATCTGGAGGGTAAAACTGGGCATTATTTAAAAAAAAATCTGTGATTTTGTTATTTTTTATTATCATTACATTTATTTATTTACATGCTTAGAGAAAAAAAGAAAGATCAGAGGAGACCTTACATGAATCTCCTCTCCCTTTGCACCATGTGGGTCCCAGGAATCAAAGCCAGGTTGCCAGCTTTGAAAATAAGAACCTTAACCAGAGGAGCTGTCTTGGCTGTTTGGTTCCTTTTTCTAGGACAGTGTCTCGTACTACAGCCCAGGCTGTAGGATGTAGTCCCGAAACTCAGTGTGTAACAAAACCCTGTCTCGGACAAAATCAAAACCAGAAAACAAAACCAGTCAAGCAAACAAAAGCCCCTGAACAACAGCAAGTCCAGAGATATACTGACCATATCTCTACCACCCTATGGACACTAAATTCAGACACCACCTCACTGCAAAGGGCACAACCCTAACAATACCACTGACTTCAATGCTGCATAACAACAGTCCACACTGGTCTCAAACTTGCAGCACTCTTCCTCCTGCCTCGGTCTCCTGAGCGCTCGCATTACATGTGGGAGCCATCGCTCCTGCAGAGGCATTGGTATCTTTGATAAAGTTCCTCACATTACTTTTACGTATAATCAGGGTCAGAAACTCGGTTGCTATAGGAGAGAGGATGAGAAGAAAAGAACACAGAGTGTGAAATATTTCGGCCTCTGCTATGTGTTAAACATCACGAAGAAGCTGCTGGGCTGGGGACAGGAGAACAGATTAAGGTATTTAAAGAAGCGTCGCTGGTTGGGGGCTGTCTAGACATGGTAAAACCTAGACACTGGCAAAAGAGTAGAGAGTGGGTTAATGCCAAGGGTTGTAGAATAGAATGGGGGGTGGGGTGGAAAGTTCCAGATGTCACAGCAGGCATGCAAAAAGAGTGACTGTGTGGAACCAGAGCGCCTGCATGAAGGATGTGGAGGCCATCATGGTTAACATTCAGGTGCTGGGCATAGTGGCGCATGTCTGTAATCCCAGCACTTGAGAGGCTGAGACAGGAGGGTTGCCTGGAGTTCCAGGCCAGCTTGGGCTACATAGAAATACCCTGCCTCAACAACAGAAAGATGGGGGAGATGGCTCAGTGGGTAGAGCACTTGCAAGTGTGAGGATCTGAGTTCAGACCCCTTGAACTTACATTAAAAAAAAAAAACAATAAAAGAAAATAGAGGCTGGTCTGCATGGTAGTGTTACTTGTAATGTAACTCTAATGTTTGGTAGGTGGAAACAGAATTCCCAGGTTAAGCTGGGTAGCTAGACAAGAATCACTGAGCTCCAGGTTCAGCAAGAGACCCTGCCTCAGTGGAGAGCTAATGGAGGAAGACTCCACCTGATGCTGCTCTCTGTACACTCACACACTTGTGTCCCCACACATGGCTGCATACACCATACATACATACATACATACATACATACATACATACATATACATATGTATGTATCTATATAGGGGGAGGAGGGGTTTAGAGAGACAACTCAGTTGGTAAAATGCTTGCTGGGCAAACTTGAGGACCTGGACTTGAGCCCCAGCACCCCCATGAAAAAGCACACCCCCATGGTGTGCATGCCAATATTCCCAGTGCCGGGGAAGTGGAGACTCACAGATCCCTAGGGCTTGCTGGCTAGCCAGCCTAGCCTACTCAACGGGGTCCAAGCCAGTGAGAGTTCCTGTGTCACAGATCGAGACAACGCCTGAGGATTTGCACTGCGCATTACTCTCATCTCCTCACATGTATATACACACATACAAGCACCAAAAGTGATCACATATAAACAAAACAAAACAACAAAAGGGTTGAGGATGTAGCTCAGTTGGTAGAGTGCTTGCTTAGCATGCACGAAGCCCTGGGTTCAGTTCCCAGCACCACGTGAAAAGGGTATAGTGGCAAATATCTGTAAATTCAATACCTGGTAGGTAGAAGTTCAAGGTCATTGTTGGGTACATGACAAGTTGGAGACCCTGTGTCACACACACACACACCACACACACACACACACACACACACACACACACTTCAGAGATACAGTGCCCGCATCACTACTCTGCCCCATGAAGTGACCTATGACATTAAATTCACAAACTACCTTATTGCAAAAGGCACAATCATAACAACACCATTGACGTCTGTGCCAGAGAATGACAAAATCCCCCAAGGCAGTATTATTTAACTTTGGTCACTTTCTCTGGAGGAGAGTGACAATTTTAAGGAGGTGATACCATGCCTTTCTACACAGGAAAGCGGATGTGTGTGGGAGAGAGCTTGGCTTGCGGGAAGCTGCTTTGGTTCCTGATTACCATTTTGCAGAACTTTAATCTAGAATCTCTGGTTCTCTTAAAGGACATGCCATCACCCAGAGTTGACGGTGTGCTACTATATACCAGCTCCTCATCACTTGTGCCTGAAGAGAGCCAGAATGTGTGGCTGCTTTTATGCTGGTGTCTGTAGTGCCCTTCTTTGGGGTATGAGGCCCTCCTTCCCCATTAGGCGTACCTTCTCTGGCCTCGCCTCTCCCCCGTCCCCACAATCCAGAGGCTGACTTCATTCTGCATTTTTCCCATCACTGCATGAATACACCTATGTTACATTTGGCTTCCTGGGCCCTGGACCACTTGCACTGACTACTCCAATCGATTATCTAAAGCTGAATTTCTGCCGAGGATGAAGGCTGGTGCCTGTAACCTCAGGCTTGGGACACCAGACACCGAGGCCTGCTTTGAGTCCGAGGCCTGCCTGGATTTTACAGCACGTTCCATGTTAGTTCTGGGCTACGGAGTGAAATCCTGTCTCAAGACTAAATAAAACTGCTGCTTCTGTGTACCAGGAATCTCCCTTCACCTCAGGTGAGGACATCTGGTTCTGGGTCAATCAGAACAGCTGACATCAGCACAAAGACTCCCTACCCTGCTGAGTGTCGTCCAAAATCCTCTTGTTATCTGCCCTGCCCAACCCCCAAGCCTGCCTCCAGCCTTGGCAGTTTGATCCCCAATAAACCTTTCTTTCTACCATGGGGTGTTTAGGTGGTTTCACTTCAAACTCGATTGTAGAGGTCTTGTTGGGCTACATAAGACTCTGTCTAAAAAAAAAATATATAATAATAATAATAAAATAATAATAATAATAATAACAATAACAATAAGCAAACATTTTGAAAGAGGATGGGAGCCAGGTGGTGGTGGTGGTGGTGCATGCCTTTAATCCCAGCACACAGGAGGCAGAGGCAGGCAGATCTTTGAGTTACAGGCCAGCCTGGTCTACAGAGTGAGTTCCAGGACTGCCAGGCCTACACAGAGAAACCTTGTCTGTCGAGATTGGGGTAAGGTAGGGGCGGGGGTGGGGGGTGGGGAGGTGGGAGAAAGAGGATCAGAAAGGTTTGGCTAATTATAACCTATTGGCCAATGAAAGTATGAACTAGAAATAGATCTCTTGTTCTTTTATCCAGTTTGAGGGAGTGAAGTTAGGGACTGACATATACTAAGAACTAGTCTTCTCAGGTCTCTTAACTCCACTCCAAAGAATTTGCCTGAACTGGTTGGATGCGAGGGGCAACATCAAGGCAAGTCTCTAGTCTGGGCTTTGTGTTTTAACACCTGTGATTACAGCATTTAGGAGGTGAGACAGGAAGAGTTCCAGTTTTGTCAGATGGGGTTAAATAGCAAGACTTTGTCTCAAACAAGAAAGAAAGAAAGTGTTAATCCCAAAGATGTGAGGGGAAAGACCACCGACCCAAATCAGCATGGCCAAATTAATTAAAACAAGCCTTTTTACTCCTGTACATGGGCTGCCCCCTCCTAAGGTGGGATTCAAGAGGTCAGCATTGGACCTGGGGAAGATAAGGTTTTTATAAGGTTCAGGGGTAGGGACCTTCCAAAAGATGGGATTTGGCAGGGAAATATAGGTAGGGTTACAGAAGTAGATCATAACAAGGTAGTCATAACAACAGGTGGTTATAATAACCTAAGGTAGGGTTGCAAGATGGTCCTAACAACTTTTTGAAACAAAAACATGGTAGTCATTTCCTGGAACAGGCAGTACAGAACCATTTCTAGTTAAGGTTACAGGTGAGGCATAGCTCAATCCTTGAGAAACAGGTTTAATTATAACAGGAATGAATCTAGTTCATCTTTATTATAAGATGACTTTTAAGCCTAAGATGGAGGTAGGCTGGTTCATCAAAAGGTTCTTTTTTTTTCTTTTTCTTTTTTTTTCTTTCTTCCTTTTTTTGTTTTGTTTTGAGACAGGGTTTCTTCTGTGTAGTTTTGGTGTCTGTCCTGGATCTTGCTCTGTAGACCAGGCTGGCCTCGAACTCACAAGAGATCCACCTGGCTCTGCTTCCCAAGTGCTGGGATTAAAGGCGTGAGCCACCACTGCCCTGCAGTATCAAAAGGTTCTTAATTTGAATTTCTCAGTTTAACCATGAGAGGTGAATTTTGGTTTTGTTTGCTTTTGAAACAATGCCAAGTAGTTCAGGCTGCTCTCAAGCTCCTCATCCTCCTCTGACTCTGGGGTGCTGGGGTTAAAAGCATGCACCTCCAAACCTAGTTGTAAGTAGCCAATTTTAACAAAGATAAGCCTTTCAATGGCCAGTCCCTGAAAGTTTCCTTTGGATCGGTATGCATGCAAGTACTTTAGCAAGTGGAGCCTCTAAATATAAACCTCTTTGTTCTACCAACCCTTATCTCTATCTGACTTGACAGAGACGTGTGTTACAATGCCTGTTTGATTAGAAATTATTAATGTAAAATTTCTAGTGCCTGGCATAAAATCTAATAAAGTGATGGGGGCAGCAACTGCTGCTGCTGTTACTAATTTTGTTTTTGTTTTTCAAGATAGGGTTTCTCTGTGTAGTCCTGGCTCTCCTGGAATTCATTCTGTAGACCAGGCTGGCCCTGAACTCCCAGATCTGCCTGCCTCTGCCTCCTGAGTGCTGGGATTAAAAAAATGTGCCACCACTGCCCAGCAATGTTAAAACTTTAAAAAAGATACTCATTTTGTAGCTTTGGCTGGCCTGGAACTCAACTCTTCAGATCAGGCTGATATTGAACTTTGCACCACAACTGCAAGCTAAATGGTCTTAGTTTAAGCTACAGAGTTATGTATATTTGACTTCTGTCAAAACTAAGATGGCCTAGTGAGGTGGCTCAGTGGGCAAAGGCATTTGCCACCAAGCCTAATTATCTAACTTTGATCCCCGAGACTCACATTGCAGTAGAAGAGAACTAACTTTTTGTTGCTGTTTGTTTTTTTGAGACAAGGTCTCACTATGTATCTCTGGCTGTCCCGGAACTCTCTATGTAGATCAGGCTGGCCTTGAACTCACAGAGATTCAGCTGCAATTTTTGCAAGCTGTCCCCGGACCTCTACAAGCATGACTATGTTCACTCACACATACACAAAATAAATAAAAGTTGAAACAAAAAACAAAACAGAGTCAACCAACCAACCAACCAATAACCACAGATGATAGTTGTGTTATACCTAAGTGTTCTTCTCTCTTGGCCTCCTTCCCACCTATGATGGTTATAGAACATAGGCTCATAAGTGAAGATCTATTCCAGCGGAGGCACAGTTGTCAAAAAACAAAGTAAGGCCCCAAGCCCCTCCATTGCTGGTTCTAGTCCCTCTAAACTGCCTAGGCTTTCTTTGGTAACTGTATCATACTATTCCCTGAGGCCCTTGAAAACTTCCAGAAAAATTTAATTTATTAAATTGAAAACTTATGCATCTGTGTGTGGACCTATGCACCTGAGTACTGGCTTCCACAGAAGCCAGAAGAGGGTATCAGATTTCCCAGAGCTGGAGTTACAGGCAATTGTAAGCCCCTTGACTCTGGTGCTGGGACCTGAACTCATATCCTCTGGAAGAATAGTGTTTTTAACCTCTGATCCATTGTATCATCTCTCCAGCCCCCTAGGAAATTTTCCTAATAAACAAGTTCTAATTCTCCATTTTGCTTCTTTTTCTCCTCCTCCTTCTTCCTTTTGCTCCCCCCCATCCACTTTTTTTTTTTTGAGACAGGATTTCTTTGTGCAGCCCTGGCTGTCCTGGAACTCACTCTGTAGACCAGGCTGGCCTTGAACTCACAGAGATCCACCTGCCTCTGCCTCCTGAGTGCTGGGAATGAAGGCACGAGCCACCACACCTGGGCTCATTTTGCACTTCTGTATAACCTTTGAATTTTTTAAAATTTCAGAGTCACTTTTTATTAGTTGCATGCCTCTTGTACATTAGGTATCATGTTGAGTTCTATGGGCACACAGACCACTAGGACCAGAATCAACATACTAGGAATGGAAGAGCCATGAGCTGCAAGGGAAGAGACTGGGTTTACTCCAGTACTGATGAGTTTTCTCTGTTTGTTTGTTTGTTTTTTTTTAATTATTTAAAACTTAGCACACAAAATAGCAAGCTTCTTTACAGCATTTTCATACTTATATGTCCTCATTCTTTGTGATAATTCAACATTTTTATGTGTGTGTTTGGGGGCGGGCAGGGTCTCTTTATGTAGCCCTGGCTGTTTTGGAACTCAGAGATCTGCTTACATCTGCCTCTCAAGTGCTGGGTTCAAAGGCATGCACTGCTATGCCTAGCCAAACAGGACCATTTTATTTATCTATTTGTTTATTTGAGACAGTCGGTTTTGTAGCTCTGGCTGTCTTTGAACTCAATGTATAGAACAGGCTAGCCTTGAACACACAGAGATCCTCTTGCCTCTGCCTCCCAAGTGTTGGGATTAGAGTTATGTGCCACCATGCCTGACCTGATTCTCCTTCTCCTTCTCCTTCCTCTTCCTCTTCTTCTTCTTCTCCTCCTCCTCCTCCTTCTCCTCCTCCTCCTTCTCCTCCTTCTTCTCCTTTTTCTCCTTCTCCTTCTTCTTTCTCCTCTTCCTCCTCCTTCTTCGAGTTGACATTTGCACAGTTGTATACTTACTATTTGTTGAAAGAAAACATAAAATAGTTTATAATAGAGGGGTTGAAGATGTAGCTGAGTGACAGAATACTTGATTAATATGCGAGGGTCCTAGAAGGTCCTTTGCAGGAAAAGTTTCTATCTTTCTCTTTTTGTTTGACTAGGTCTAGCTTTGGTTGTCCCAGAACTTACAACGTAGACCTCAAAGTGCATCGATCCTCTTGCCTCCTCAGGAGGGCTGGGATGGTTAGCTCACTGGCTTTCTTTTTGTTTCCAGAAGCAAAAAGGTAGTTTCCTAATTTGCCTATTTTAAAAATTCAGATATTTTGTACAATTTTATCAGAATCTGGCTTTTTTTTTTTTTTTTTTTTTTTGGTTTTTCGAGACAGGGTTTCTCTGTGTAGCTTTGCGCCTTTCCTGGAACTCACTTGGTAGCCCAAGCTGGCCTCGAACTCACAGAGATCCGCCTGCCTCTGCCTCCCGAGTGCTGGGATTAAAGGTGTGCGCCACCTCCCCAGCCCATTTTGTCCTTTTCAAGGCCAAAGAAACTTATAGACTTCACTTGTTTGATGGTCATTGTATTTCATTGACTCAACCAACACAGGACTTAGATCTCAGGGTTAGTAATGGCAGCCCATCCTTTCTGAGCGCTAAACTCAAGAATTTCCTGGACCGAGTTCTATCTGCCCCTGACTTGCTCTGGGGGAGAAAAGGCTCTTTAGAAATGAGAGGCAACAGCTTAGGAGGACTTTGAAATCTTGCAATGGTGTTTTTGCTGCTTCCACATGCACACTGGGCTCAGAGCCCCTAGGTCTAAGTCTTTCTTCAGACGCCCGACGCCTGAAATTTAGGAGGGCCCAGTTCTCCAAAATCGCAATTAGGGCGGCCCAAACACCCTGAGTTCTTTCAGTTTTCCTCGTGTTCGGAATACAGATGAAGCACGAGTCGCCATCTTGCTATCAAATGCCAGGCCAGCAGCCACTGGCGTCGTTCGGTAACCACGGCGACACTCCGGCTTCGCCCTCTTAAAGGCTGGAAACTACAATTCCCGTCAGCCGACTTCCCCTCCTGGCTCTCGAGTGCTCGAGATTCGGCTCGCGCACCGCCGCAACTCCACGCAGCGACCCGCGGGAGTTGCTGTTCGCCGCGTGTTCTCGCCTCTTGCCGCACGAGCCTCCAGAACTACAAGTCCCGTGAGGAGGCGGAGCGCGCACGCGCCGAGCCGCGAGTCCGCCTCAGCCCCCTCCGCCCTCCCCCCTCCCCGTCCCCCGCCCGTGCCCGGAGGTAAGAGAGGGCGGGGGAAGGAAGAGGAGGCGGGATCCGGGCGCTGCGTTGGCTGCGGCCTGGCACGAAAGGGGCGGCCCCGGCGGAGAGCAGACCCAGTAGCCCGGGCGATTATGGACCCGGCAGAGGCGGTGCTGCAGGAGAAAGCGCTCAAGTTTATGGTGAGGAGGTGGTGCGGGCTGGGGAATGGTGGAGGCGGCGGCGTTGGTGCGTCGCCGAGCTCAGGCCTGGGTCGCCCGCTCACCGCGGGAGGGGGCAGCGGGACCCGGGGCCGAGGCCGGTGGCGAGGCGCAGGGAGGGACGGGACTGGAGCTCGGGGGAGAGGGCAGGGGGGTGCAGAGGGGACCCTGGGGTGGGGGCAGCAGCTCCGCCATCTTGTGGGAGAGAGGCCAAGTGACAGTGGGAGCTCCTTCGAGGTGGGGGCTGCTGGCGGCGCGCGGGGCCCGGGAGGGAAAGGGGCGTGGGGACAGTTACTGAAGAGCGGAGGAGCCAGGGTGGAGAGACGCCTGTGGACACTGGCAGGGGCCTTCCCGGTGTCAGGGTTACGGGTAAGGCCTGGGAGAGGAGGTGCATTCTGCCTGGAGTGGGGGCAATAGTGAGGAGCCCAGGGTGATGGCAAGGCGGAGACACTGGGGGCAGGGGAAACTGGGCAGGGCTGGGCACTGATGGGTTTAACGGTGAGGGAGGGAAGAGCCCGGGCTGGGGGAGGCAAGTAGTTTTGTAGAATGAGCTGGGAAGAGAGCCTTTGGCTAAGGGTGGAATCCCAGTTGGCCAAACTCACGTTGCCAAACTCTGGAGGAGAAGAGGCCTTATTTAGGAAGATAAGGACTCAGACCTAGGGCTGTGGTGACTGCCCCGGGGGGCGGGGGGGGGGAGAAAGGCAGTGTTGACGGTGAGCCAGGATTACAAATACCAAAAAGGAGATACTCGTTCTGCCTTGCAGGGGAGGCCAAATTATTTGTAGTAAAGGCAAGGTGATGAAAGAAATGTAGGTACAGGTAAATGGGGACACATTTAATAACCAATAGGAGAAAGCAAAACAAAACTTAGGCCTTAAGCGGTGAGGTAGTAAAATGTGGAGGCCAGGTGCTGTTTTACTTTCTGGGAGTGGAAAGGCCTTGGAGAAATGATAAGAGCTGTTAGAAATTCTAGAGAGGGTAAGGAAGGAGATAGGAAATAAGTCAGGGTTAGTGGTTACCCTTGAGTTTTAGGCTGAAGCCCAGTGTGGGGATTGCATTTTGAAGGTATGTTTAAACCCCTTGGACCCTGTTTCTTTAATTTTGTATGGGGCTTTCCTTTGCTGTGCTTGATTTTAGCAACCTCAGTTAGGTTGGTATTTGATGCTTTTAATCTGATGCTTCTTGTATATCCTAGGTGTAAACCAGCCTCTGGTTACATTGAAAGACGATGGGATGCATAGATTTTTTAGCTTAACAGGTGGTTTTAGGGACTTTGGTGTTATTTGCAATTACGTCTTGGTTTTTCAGAAGTAATTGTAACTCATCATTCCAAATAGCATTTTTTAAATAGTTGTTTCATCTTTGCCTAAAATGCCACAACAAATTAAACATAGACACTGACTCCGTTAAAATTAGGTTTTAAATTGTCCCATTCATATTTATAGAAGCTGGTCAAATTTAAGTGTTTATTTTGGGGGCTGGAGAGACGGCGCAACAGTCCAGAGCATTGCTGCTCTCCCGGAGGATGAAGGCTTAATTCCCAGTACCCACATGGTGGCTCATGGTGGTTTGTAACTCCAGTCCCAAGGGATCCACCACCCTTCAGTGAGCAGAAGGCTCACAAATGGTGCGCAGACATACATGCAGACAAAACATTCATACACTTAAAGTTGAAGGTATTAGTACCTTCAAAAACACCTAAAGTTTGTTATTAACAAAATTCTATTTAGCCTAAAGGTGTTTCTTGAACTTGTGTCTTGTGTTGACATTATAAAATGTTAAGAGCTCCCTCGGCCTGGGCATGGTGGCTTACACTTTATAATCCAGGACTTACGAAGCTGAAGCAATGTGGGCGAGGTGGCGCACACTTTTAATCCCATCACGCCGGAGGCAGAGAGACAAGGTAGATCTCAGTTCCAGGCCAGCCTGGTCTACAGAGTGAGTTCTAGGTCAGGCATAGTGAGACCCTGTCTCAAAAATACCCCCCCCCAAAAAAAAAGAAGGAAGAGGAGGAGGAGGAGGAGGAGGGCGGCTTGGGGATTTAGCCAGTGGTAGAGCGCTTGCCTAGCAAGCAAGGCCCTGGGTTCGGTCCTCAGCTCTAGGAAAAAAAAAAAAAAAAAGAAGAGAGGAGAAGGAGGAGGAGAAAGTGAGGCAGGAGTATTGCCATGAGTTTAAGGCCAGCTGGGGTACAGAATTAGACCCTGTTTCAAAAGACCATAAACAAGCAAACTAGAAAGATGAGTGTGGTGGTGTATGTCTGTAATCCTAGCCTTTGAGGTGTGGAGGCAGGAGGATCTGGAGTTGAAGACCAGCAGCAGTTAAAGGCAGCCTGGGCTACATGAGACTGTTTACAAACAAGCAAGCATATCAGCAAAGAGACCTTGGAATTTTGGGGGTGAGAATGGAAGTAAGTCAAAGTTGCTTACTTACAAGCCAGTTTCAATATGGAAGTCAGAAAAGTGATCAGCACAAAGCTGACGCTTAGATATATGGAATAATGTTTGGAATAATGGGACTTGGAGATCATAAAGAGACATTATGAGATCATCCTTTTTAACTCCCCTGTAAGTCTCAGCCTAGGAATGTTCGGAACTACTTTACCTCTGCTTTGTGCCAGGGAGTTAGGTGTGGAGAATGGCCTCCTGATTGAGTCAGGAGCACTTGAAGATAGTCAAGTAATAGCTTGCAGCTTTGAGGGCACCACACGTTATTAAATGTTGAGTCAGCCACTGGGAGAAGCCAATTTTTTCTTTAATTTTAGTTACTTTCCTTTTTGACCTTGCTATTGTGGCTGCTTTTTGAGAAAAGGCTAACTGGAAGAGAGTTGCTAAGAGCAACACCTCAGTAAGAGAAGCAGAGAACGGAGACTTACTGTCCTCTTTGAGCTCAGCCACAGCCTTAGTATGAATCTGAGTAAGTCTTGACTTTCCCTTGGTGCCATTTACCCTACGATAACATGTCTGCCTGTTCAGACTCAAGTGGAGAAGGTAGTTTATTTGATTGTGCATCAAGTAATTAATGCATAGTACAAAGTGGAAGGGCTATTCTTTTAGTCAAACTGAATTTTTTTGGTGTTTCTCCTCAGTTGCTAATAACAGCTTTGGTACAGGTTTTTATTTTTTTATTTTTTTATTTTTTTAATACAGGGTCTCTCTGTATCCTTGGCTGTCCTGGAACTCTATGTAGACCAGGCTGGCCTTGAACTCACAGAGAACTGCCTGCCTCTGCCTTCTGAGTGCAGGAATTAAAGGTATACACCCACATCCAGCTTCAGTTTAAAGAATTTTATGTAAAATTTGTTGATAATGTCAACATGGAATGGAATACTGTCATGAATTTACTTATCACATTTACTGTTATTAATGCTACTACTAATTTCAAGTAGACCATTCATACATGGTTGAGACTTAAAGCTTGCCCTAGGATACCTGGAAAAAGTAGTGTAAACTGATTAACTTCTGAAAGCAGATAGGTGAGAAGAAAGCAGTAGTTTGTATGTAACAGTCTGTGCTGATGTCTCATCTAGCTTTAGCAGGTCCTTAGGAACCTTTCTTTGGCCAGTAAAAGTATAAAACTCCAGAAATGATAAGGACTGGGAGAGAGCCTGAGCTGCAAAGTGAAAATGATGGACAGGAGCTACGCCACATGGACATTGAAGACAGTGTGGGGGAATAAAAAGATATACTAAGGAATAAATTGGTGCTTAGTTTAAAAAATCGGATAAACGGATTCTTTTCCAGCAGTCCCAAGATCAAGTGGGTAAAAATAATTTTAAGACATTTTGTTTTTTTTTTTTTTTTTTTTTTTTTTTTTTTTTTTTTTTTTTTTTTTTGGTTTTTCGAGACAGGGTTTCTCTGTGTAGCTTTGCGCCTTTCCTGGAACTCACTTGGTAGCCCAAGCTGGCCTCGAACTCACAGAGATCCGCCTGCCTCTGCCTCCCAAGTGCTGGGATTAAAGGCGTGCGCCACCACCGCCCGGCAACATTTTGTTTTAAATAAAGAGACAGTGACCAAAATAGCATAAAAAGGCAGACATTGCTGAGTATGACACATACCTGTATTCCTTACATGTCGGAGGCAGACATCATGAGGTTGAGGCTAGGCTTACAGTTCAGATAGGGCTCAAAGCCTGCTTTTCCCTGTACAAACCTTAAGCATGGTGGCTTGGCTCCAAGGAGGAGTATTGCAGGAAATAGGAGATAGAAACTGCCCAGTCCTCTTGTGCTAGATTTGAAGTTCAAGATAAGAAAACATAAAAAAAGAAAGCTTAATAATGTCACTATGGTTGAGTCCAGTCAAGGCTAATCTGAAATCAGGGCTGGTGGGGATGGGGAGTGGACTTCTTCCTGTTGATGTGAAGACTAGCATCAATGAACAGGAAGGAAAGAATTCCTGGGGGTTATCTTCTGCCATCTGCTGCCTTAAATGCTATTCTAGGTGGTTGTCCAGGCTCCATGTGCTGAGGGGATCAGCTGAGTTTATGGATAATAATACAGAATCCTTGGGAGGAGTCTTTGTTTGAAATGAACTTCTCAAGAAGCTAGGAGGCTCTCCTGCATCAGTTGCTGCAAAGATAATGTAGTAGGAATGATACTGGATAGGATTTAGTAGCCTTATTTTGAGTGTGTGCCTGAGATCAGCCCACGCGGTCAGTCCTCAGGAGCTATCCATCTTGTTTTTTGAATCGAGTCTTTCTCTGGAGCATGGGGCTCACCTAGCCTAGTAGATGAGGGTGAGTGGCTTTGGGGGTGGGTGGGGGAGGGGAACCCTTCTGCTGCCACCTCCCCAGTCCTGAGATTCCAAGCTTGAACCAAACCACCGTGCCCACTCCTCAGCCCTACACCGCAGCCACTGTTACCACTGAGCTGTCTTCCTAGCCTGGCCTTTCTTTACTTACTTGAGAAACAGATTTTTCAAACATCTAAAGATAAATTGTATTTGGGTTTTTGTTTTGTTTGAGACAGGTGCTTGCTGTCTGGCTCAGGTGGCCTGGACCTCACAATACAGCTCAGGCTGGCCTTAAGCCCAAGTGACCTTCCTTGCTTCTACTTCCGGAGTGTTGGTATCATATTGTGTGCTACCATGCATGCCAAATAAATCTCCATATTTTTTTTCTGGTGTTTTTTGAGACAGTGTTTCTCTATGTAGCCCTGGCTGTCTTGGAACTTGCTCTGTAGACCAGGCTGGCCTCGAACTCAGAGATTCACCTACCTCTGCCTCTGAGTGCTGGGATCAAAGGTGTGCACTACCACCACCGGCAAATCTCAAGAATTTCTACAATGGATTTTCTTTAAATTGGTGAAATTAATTGCTGACTGAGTGGTTTACATTTGAAACCAGCTCTGTTTGGCAGTTTCTCTCCATCTGTTTCCTATTATGGCTCATTTGTTTACTGAGACAGGATCTCCATGTATTGTCCAAATGTTCTCAAGTTCTTGGACTCAAGTGATCCTGCTTCAGTGTCTTAGATGGAGCTTTAGGCATTTGGGACCTTGCCTACCTTCAGGATATGAAATTATAACATTTTTTGTTTGTTTGTTTGACAGAATCTCATGTAATCCAGGCTGTCCTTGAGCTGTCTTTGTAGACCAGGATGACCTTGAATTGGTCTTTTTTCTTTTTTTAAATATTATTCTGTGTGTTTTTCATATCATGGATCTTGATCCTATTCATTCCCCATCCCTTCACATCTGCCCTTCGCTCCTGCACCCCTCCCAAATAAAATAAAATTCAAGAGAAAAAAAGGAAAAAAATAAAATGAGTAAAATTTAAAAAAAAGGGGGTGGGGTGGGGTGCGGTGAAAGGAATTAATCCTAGTACTTGGGAAGCAGGGGCAGGCTGATCTCAGTGAGTTTGAGGCCAGCCTGGTCTACAAAGTGAGTTCCAGGACAGCCAGGACTGTTACACAGAGAAACCCTGTCTGGAAAAACAAAACAAAACAAAACAAAACAAAACAAAACAAAACAAAACAGCTCATCTTGGAAGCTGCAGTGTGACCCAACAAGTCACATGAATTGGCCTATTTTGCCTACACTTTTCAAATGCTGGGATTACATAAGATCACCACATTTGTTGTTTAATGATAATTCTTTGTGCTAATTTCCTAAGTTTGTGTTTGTAATAGACGTTTATAATAAATTAGTGAAAGTGAATTATTAAGTCACACTTGGTGGTTCAGGCTGGTGTTAATGTAGGTTTTCAGGAAGCTGAGGCAGGAGAATCTAAGATAGGAGGACAGTTTGGATTACAGAGTGAGTTCAGGCCAGTGTAGGGAACTTAGATCTTGTCTCAAAATAAAAACTCCAAAGTTGGGTTGCATGGAGCACTTGTCTAACATGTCAGGTCCTGAGTTTACTCACTGGTGCCTGAAGACAGTGAAGAGAAAAAAGTGAGTTATTAAATATAAAATAAAAATGTTATTTTGACCTGGGCAGTGAGAGCCAGGCAGATCTGAGTTTAAGGCCAGCCTGGTCTACAGAGCGAGATCCAGAACAGGCACCAAAACTACACAGAGAAACCCTGTCTCGAGCAACACCCTCCCCCCAAATGTTATTTTGAATAGTTATTAGGAATTTTTTTTATTGCCAAATCATTCAACTTTCAGAAGAGACCACTTGTCAGTTCTGTGTTTAACTGAAGGGAAGAGTCTTTTTCTGCTAAAGGGAGACAGGACATTATGCAAAATCTTGGTCATATGTGAATAAAACCTTTTTGTCAGTAGTACTCCAGCAAAAGTCTGAGTATGAAGAAGGAAATATCTTTGTGCTTTGGGATATGGCTCAAGGCAGATAGCTTGCTAAGCATGTAGAAAGCTCTGGGTTTGATACCTAACTCTGTAAAAACAACAACAGATCCCCTAACGTCTTTGTGATACCAAAGTACTTTACAATCTTACCAGTTTTCTAGGGATACTGTATTTAGCACAGAAGTCCTTTTTACATATGAGAATCTGTTGAAAGTGAAATAGAAAATGTTTACTGAAGTTTAACAACTAAGTTTAACTAATAGCTAAGTCAGTGAAAAGAAATGTAAAAACTAGAGCTGAGTCCCCAGGACCCAAACAAGACTTCTTTATCCTTAACAGGTTTTGGCATCCTAAATCAGGCAGTGGAGGCTCCGAAGTCTGTGAGAAAGGTGTCAACCAGTTTTCCCTGCTGGCCACCCTGTGCTTTTGGGATCTCTGGGTAGAGGAGCCTGGTGCATATTCCCTTTAACTTCACAAAGCCCAGTAGAGAACATCTTTACACATGGCTCAGATAACAAAAGTAACATAGGTAATTGAATTCATGTTGAACTAAGAATATGGTTGATCTCTGAGGCACTATCATCTTAGCATATTATTTCACTTCATTCTCCCAGTGAGGCAGATTCAATACAATTATTTCTGTCATTTTTCATACAAGGAAACTGATTCCAAAGAGATTAAATAACTTGTTCAAAGTTACTGTGATGACAAGGAATCCAAGATCAAATCTAGGCAACCTGACTCAGAGATCCTCACAGTGTACTTGTGTATGCGCATGCATGTGTGCAGAGGCCAGAGGAGGACAATTATCATTCTTTATCTTCTTCCTGTTAAATGGTCTCTTTGAACCTAGAGCTTGCCATTTTTCATTTAGGCTGTCAGTCCAAGTCCAAACAATTCTATTACCTCTGTCCTACCCCAGAACTGGGATTCTGAGGTGGTATAGCCATGCCTGACTGGAGTTACTGGCAGTTGTGAGTTGTCCCGTGCCTGGGAACCAAATTCTTGTCCTCTATGAGAGCAGTACCCATCCCCGACCCCCCATAGACTGAGTCTTGACGTTTATTACTTTAAAAAGCTCCATATTTATTTCCCTTTCTGACTCTTTGCTTGTGCCCTCAACACTTTCACAGCACTTTTCTGCTCCTCAGTAAGGAAAGCCCCTTGATCCTATCATGGACACAGCACACATAGGCCCTGCTGACCGCTTGTTTTAGACAATCTCATAAGAACTTTAGGTCTTACAGCAGGAACCCCTAGAAGTCTGCTTGGGCACACACTGCATGCAGATTTTGGTGCTTTGCCAACCCTCTTGGTATAAAGGTAGACAATCCTATTGACAAGTCTAGTTTTGTTAGAGGTGGTATTATAGGAAAACCTACTATGGACTGTCTGAGTGCCTCTAAGCACCTTTCCCCGAAGAACACTGTACATGCTCTTAACCATTGAACCATCTCTTCTAGCCCACTTTGCATGTTTTCTTGTTGGTTAGGTGGTAGCCTGAGTGGAATAGTTACTATCTGGACTTACAGGTGTGTTTTCTGATCATTTGAATTACCAATGAGAATCTGAAACATTACAGTTGACGCAGTGTCTGCCATATTAGCACTTGCTATGATTCATTTTCTTTTGAAACAGGGTTTTGTGTATCTCAGGATAGCTTTAGACTTGCTGCCGAGGATGACCTTACAGTTCTGATCCTACTGCCTCTACCTTCTGAGTGATAGAGTCATGTAGACGAATTTCTAAGTGATCTTATTAAATGAAAAACACAGAGCCAGATATAGGGGTGAAAGCCTTAGCAATCAGGGAAATAGGAATAACCACCAACCAACCTTACCTCTCCAGCTCTGCAGCTACCAAAAGTGAGTTACTTCCTGTCTACCCGTGCCTTTATTGCCTTGCTGTTCTGCCCTCTCATGTTCTGGCTCTTAGCCCATCTACCTCACTTCCTTGTCACTGACTGTCTGTAAAGACCTCCAAGTCTGTGGTTGGTACTGGGATTAAAGGCGTGTGTCATCACACTTGGCTGTTCCCTAGTTAGTGTGTCCTTGAACACACAGAGACCCTGCCTGCCAAGTGATCGATCAGGTTAAGGGTATGTGCTACCACTGCCTGACTCCTATGATCTCCAGGCAAACTTTATTAATATACAAAAAAAATATCACCATAGAGTCATAGGCATGTGCCCCTATGCACACTTTACAAAGTACTGAGATCAAACCCAGGCTTTTGTCACCCTAGGCAAACACTCTAGCAACTACTACATCCCCAGCTCCAGTTATTGCTATTTAATAAAAAATATGTTTAACATGCAATAGATGTTACCATAAACTTGTGAGCTTTTGGGAGGGGTTCTTATTTGGTCTAGATGGGCTTAATTAGGTGACTGCATATTTTGGGATTCAGAAGGAAGAGGCAAGGACTTCCTAGAGAAAGCCCTTCTCAGTCATAACAATGGCAATGAGCTTAGTTGAACAAGTACCTTTCAATCATGGCTTGTGTATAATAACTGCTAAATATCATTGACCAAAGCCAAGCACATGATAGATGTAAATAAAGTGGAGGAAGGAATAATCTGCACAGTGATCTACTATATTAAGAATATGTTTCTTCCTTTTGATAATTTTTGATTGTTTTTTCTTTTTGTAATTCTTGGGGATTTAACCTAGGGCCTCATGCATGCTAGGCAAATGCTCATCATTGAATTAGAGCCCCAGCATTTTAACAGATGTATTTATTTTGTGTGTATGTGCCTGAGTGGTGTATTTATGTGCACTACTTGTTTGCAGTTCTTGTGGAGACCAAAAGAGGGTGTTGTACTCCCTGGAGCTGGAGTAAAGGCAGTTGTGAGCCACCTGACATGGGTGCTGGGACGGAGTCTGAGTCCTGGAAGAGGAGAAGCAAGTTTCGTCTTTGTTTGTTTGAACATTTGCCTAATATACACACATTCCTAAATCTGATCCCCTCCTCTCAATTCACCCTCTCATGCACACATACACACACACACAGAGAAAGAAAAAGGAAGGAAGGGAGAAGGGAAGGAGGGAGGGAAGAAGGGCAGCAGGAACCACATGCCCAAAATCTCAGCACTTTTGAAAGGAGACTCAGGAGGATCAAGAGTTCAAGGACAGCTGGGCAGCGGTAGCTCACGCCTTTAATCCCAGCACTAGGGAGACAGAAGCAGGTAGATCTCTGAGTCTGGTCTACAGCCTGGTCTACAGAGCAAGTTCCAGGGATTCCCTGTGTAGTCTTGGCTGTCCTGGAACACGTGGCAACATATAGTAACAGAAATGGGCTGAGTATAAGAGTAAGAGCTAGACAATGGTAGGCCTGAGCTAATGGCCGAGCAGTTTAAATAATGTAAGAGTCTGTGTTTATTTTAGAAGTGGGCTCTGGGACTGGCAGGGTTTGGTGGGAGCTGGAGAGAAATGTACCAAGCTACACCAAGCCATATCCCTTAGGTTCTCTCTTGCTCTTTCTTTTTCTCTTTAAAAAATAATTTTATGAGTATAGCAGAATATCATTAGGAATCACTTCATTGATTTTTTTTTTCCTCTGCATATATGTTATGGCTGTTAGCTTGGTGTTTTTGTGGGACTCTTAACAGTGGGAGTGGTTGTATCTCTGACTCTTTGGGCTGCTCTTGGGGCTCTTTTCCTCCTATTGGATTGCCTTGTTCAGCCTCCATATGAGGGCTGTGCCTTGTTTTATCCTGTGTGGCTGTCATCTCTTGGAGGACTGCTCTTTCCTGAAGAGGAAACGGAGTGGATCTGGAGAAGAGCTGGGAGGAGTGAGGGGAGTGGGAAACTGGTCAGGATGTATTGATTGAGAGAAGAATCTACTTTCTTTTCCCAGTTTTTTGAGACAGGGTTTCTTTGTATAGCCCTAGCTGTCCTGGAACTCCTTGAACTCACAGAGATTCACCTGTTTCTGTCCCCCGAGTGCTGGGATTAAAGGTTTGCGCCACCACCAACAGGCTGAGGATCTATTTTCAATAAAAATAAAATAATAAAAAATTATTTGAGAACATGCATGCTACCCTTTTCTTTCCAGACTTTGTTTGTCTTTCATTATGTAAGCCTTGGTTGGCTTGAGTTGACAGATTGTATTTCCTCTGTGTCCTGAGTGCTGGGATTAAAAGGCTTTTGCCCACCATGCTTGGCCAGACTGTCTTGGTGTGTGATCCAGGCTACTCTAGAACTCACTATGTAGCTGAGGCTGGCCCTGAACTTTCCATCTTGCTTTCAGTGTCCAGGTGCTTAGATTATAGGTGTGTAACTCCAGGCCTGGACTCTATTTCCCATTTCCTTTTCCAGTGTCCAGTTGTTGTACGTTCTTGGAATAATGACTGACATAGTGGGGTCCCCACCCCACCCCACCTCCACAGGGTTTCTCTGTGTAGCTCTGGTTGTCTTGGAACTCTGTAGAGCCTGCCTCTTCCTCAGGAGTGCTGGGATTAAAGGTGTGCGCCACTGCCCGGTGTTTTTCATTGTAGCTAGTCTAGTGGGCGAATGGTTGGTCCTGTTGGACTATTTTAATTTGCCCTTCCTTAGATGTAAATAAGCACCTTTCTAGGTTCCTTGGCTGTTTAGGCTTTAATGAAGTGTCTATTTAAGTCTTGGGCTTTTTTTTTTTTTCTGTTGGATTGTTCGCTTTTGTCTTAACAGATTTGTTCTGTTTTTGCAAAATACAAATCCTTTGTCATATTTTTGGTATTTTTTAGGAACAGAACATTTTGTTTTCAGGGTATTCATTTGAGGGATCAATAAATATCAGATTTGTGTACTGCCTACAGAGTTCATAGGTCAGCAGTTTTTCTCTTTCTATGCATTCATATGTAAAAAGAATGAATAATGAGGAGTATAGCTTTGCAGTAGAACATTTGCCTTTTATGAGTGATACCTTAGGTTCTGTCCCCTCACAGCAAAATAAATAACTAAACAATAAGTAAAAGAATGACCACCATTAGCTTTATCATTTTTTTTTTTTTTTTTTTTGTTTTTTTTTTGTTTTTCGAGACAGGGTTTCTCTGTGTAGCTTTGCGCCTTTCCTGGAACTCACTTGGTAGCCCAGGCTGGCCTCGAACTCACAGAGATCCGCCTGGCTCTGCCTCCCGAGTGCTGGGATTAAAGGCGTGCGCCACCAACGCCCGGCAGCTTTATCATTTTAAAAAGAAAAAAAAAATTTTTTTTCTGGAGACAGGGTTTCTCTGTAGCTTTGAAGCCTGTCCTGGACTAGCTCTGTAGACCAGGCTGGCCTTGAACTCACAAATGAAAATATTTTAATGGCCCTTCCCCCAAATATGAAGGCTATAACCACAGAACAAAGGAAAGTGTAAACATTTTTTAATTAGGTAATGTCTGTCTTCACACTGAAGCAGGCAGAGATAGCCAATACCTTTTTAAAATTTTATTTAGGTTACTAATCATTTGACTTTTAGGTAGGGGGTTTGTCCTAGACTCTCTGGCTTAGATTTCATTCATTTACAAGGGTCCTCAAATATATACAAGGGAGCCCCAGTGGGTAAAAAGCACTTGATATGTAAGGTTGATGACCTGAGCCATACCTGGAATCCATGTGGTGATATATTGTGTACCCTAATAAAGTTATCTGGGGATCAGAGGACAGAGCCAGCCACTAGATTAAACATAGAGGCCAGACAGTGGTGGCACACACCCTTAATCCTATCACTTGGGAGGTAGAGATCTGTTTGGATCTCTGAGTTCAAGGCCACACTGGGAACAGGCAGGTAGTGGTGGCACATGCCTTTCTTGAATCCCAGCACTTGAGATCTCATGCCTTTGCTTGGAAAGCACAGACGCCTTTAATCCCAGGAAGTGACATGGCTGGGTGGGGAACAGTGTGAGGAGGTGAATGGTATATAAGGCACACACGAGGAGTCAGTAACTAAGCAGCAGTTCAACTGAGACCCTCTGGGGTGAGGACTCAGAGGCTTTCAGTCTAAGGATTTGTGGAAACAGGATCGGCTGAGGAATTGGTGTACAAACCCATGTTAAAAATCTGGATGTGAAAAAAAAAGTCTGGATGTGGTGGCCCTATCTGTAATTCCAGCACTCATGGTGAGGAGTACTGAGCTTGGCAGAAATGAAAGACCCTGCCTTAGCAAGATAGAAGGAGAGGAGGACTTCTGACCTCCCCATGTACACCAGGTCATGAGTGCCCACACAGACATGCACACACACACACACACACACACACACACACACACACACACACACACAGAGTAATAATAAAAAAAGATTTAAAACATGTATGAGGGAGGCAGAAGAGGTTAGAATGGTGCTTCGTGAACATCCCACGTGCGTTGGCTTAGAAGATGAGGGAGAGAGCCCTGAGTCAGAGAATATGAGAGTTAGAAGCTGGAATACGGGCAGGTGAAGGCCTCTGGAATGGAATTGGATATAGCTCCAGGAATACCTGTCTTTCAGGCTACTCATAGACCCATTTCAGATGTCTGCCTACAGAAGTAAGCTACTAAGTATGTGGTATTTATTATATCAGCCAATCTTTTCCAATAGAAGATAACTTAATTGGTATGCATGTGTGCACATGTGTGATTGTGTACAATTGTGCATGTGTGTGCTTTGTTGTCCAGGGTGGGCTGGAACTCATCATCTTCCTACCTTAGCCTTTTAGGTAGTTGGAATTACAGATGTGTACTACTGCATCTAGCTTCTGTTAACATTTCAAGTGAGTTTCATTTACATGTCATTTCTTCCTGAAACATGGAGAGCGAATTGTTTCCTTATTACTAAACACTTTAATATGCATTTTCTACAAGCAAAAATATTATATAACTCTAAACATTAAAATTTAGAAATTGGGCTGGGGAGATAGCTCGGTGGATAAAAGGCTGTCCAGAAAAACCTAACTATCTGACTTTGGGTCTACAGAACCCACATAAAAGCCAGATGCAATAGCATGAGTATGTGTAGTCCCAGGATGCCTGGATAGGGAGATGGTAGGTAGAAATGGAATTGCCAGCCTGGTTATGGTGGTTTCAAAGAAAATGGCCCCCAAATGGAGTGGCACTATTAGGAGGTGTGGCTTTGTTGGAGGAAGTGTCACTGTGGAAGAGGGCTTTGAGGTGTCATATATCCTCAAACCATGCCCAGTGTCTCAGACCACTTCCTGTTGCCTGCATGTCAAGATGTAGGACTGCTCCAGCACCATGCCTGCCATCATGTTTCCTGCCTTGGTAATAATGGACTAAACCTCTGAAACTGTAAGCCATCCAATTAAATGTTTTCTTCTTCTTCTTCTTCTTCTTCTTCTTCTTCTTCTTCTTCTTCTTCTTCTTCTTCTTCTTCTTCTTCTTCTTCTTCTTCTTCTCCTTCTCCTTCTCCTCCTCCTCCTCCTCCTCCTCCTCCTCCTCCTCCTTCTTCTTCCTTCTTCCTTCTTTCTTCTTTCTTCTTGATTTATTTATTATGCATACAGTGCTGTGTCTTTATGGCCAGAAGAGGGCACCAGATCTCATTACAGATGGTTGTGAGCCACCATGTGGTTGCTAGGAATTGAACTCAGAACCTCTGGAAGAACAGTCAGTGCTCTTAACCTCTGAGCCATCTCTCCAGTCCCTTCAATGCTTTCTTTTAAGAGTTGCCATAGTCATGGTATTTCTTCACAGCAATAGAAACCCTAACTAAGGTACTGGTGTTTCCAGCTGTAAACAACAAGAGACCCTATCTTGAGCAAGATGGAGGGTGAGGCCTGACACCCCCTTTCAACCCCACATAAGCCATGGCACGTGTGCGCGCATGCGCGCGCGCACACACACACACACACACACAATCATATACATACATACATACACACACACACACACACACACACACACACACAGGGACACATACACGGATAAACATCATGCACATTTAAGAAGTTAGAAATGAACATGATGTAGTACAGATAACAGATTTGGTCTTCAGACCTTATTCATACTCTGCCCATTCCAGTAATGGGCTTTCTAACAAAAAGTTCCAATCCAACCAAGTATGATGGTACACAACTTTTGTTTTTCAAGCCAAGGTTTCTTTGTATAGCCCTGGCTGTCCTGAAACTCTGTAGACCAGGCTGGCCTCAAATTCAGAATTCCCTTGCCTTTGCCACTTTAATCCTGAGGTCCGTGACATCTAGCTTAATGGTGCACACCTTTTTTTGGCGGGGGAGGTGTTGAGACAGGGTATCTCTGTATAGCTTTGGAGCCTGTCCTGGAACTCACTGTATAGATCAGGCTGGCCTGGAACTCACAGAGATCCATCTGCCTCTACTTCCTGAGTGCCGGGACTAAAGGTGTGTGCCACCACCGCCCGGCTTGGTGCTCACCTTTCAATCCAGCCCTCAGGAGGCTAAAGCAGGAGGATGTAGGTTTGAGGTCAGAGGTCATCTTGGGGTATATCTAGTGGGTTTGAGATCATTCTAAGCTACAAAATGAGGCCCATTCCCCACCCTCTGAACAAAAAAAGACTAAGTAAAATTGTTCTCATTCTTTAGTCTCTTTCAGTCTGGAAATGATTCCTTAGCTTTTCTTTGACATGACTATGGTACTTTTGAAAGTGATGGGCTAAGCTGGGTATGGTGGTTTACACCTTTAATCCCAGCATTCAAGATGCTCAGACAAGTGAATTGTTGCAAATTTAAGACCAGTGTGTGATACATAATTAATTCTAGCCCAGCCTAGGCTAAAGAATGAAGTACACGTACATGTACGTACGTACGCACGCACGCACGCACGCACGCACGCACGCACGCACGTAGGCACGCACCCCCGCACCCCATTGCCATTGTCTGGAAATATGTATGAGTGGGTACACACATAGCAACTGGAGGAGGGTGTCAGTTATTCTTCTCCATCACTGTCTTATTCTTTTGAGGTAGAATCTCTCTTTGAATCTGAGTCTCCCTTTTTTGCCTATGTTGACAGCCAGCAAGCCTGTCTACACAGCCTTCACGGCACTAGGGCTATAGACCCCCGTGAGACCACTTCCAGCTTGTTATGTGGGTGCAGAGATGATGCTAACTCAGGTTTTTAGGTTGTTTAGCAAGTGCTCATAACTACTGAGCCATCTCTTTAGCCTAAGACTTTTTCTTAAAAAGCAAAGAGCCAGGTAGAGTGGTATATGCCTGTAATCCCAGCATTTGGCAGGAGGACCAAGAGTTCAAGGCTAACCTTGGCTACATAGTGATTCCAGTGTGCCAGCCTATGCTACATGAGACCCCATTTCAAAACACAACACAAACCAAAACCAACAAACACCTCCCTCCAAAGAAAACAAACTGAACAAGGAAAAACTTGGTTTCAGTTACATGATCAGTGTGCTGAAGTTTCAAACATTACTCCTTATGTTGTTACAGAAGAACATTAGCTTACTGTTTCTGCCCATTGATGTATTTTCCACTAGAAGATAGAGATAGAGCCTAGAAGGTATGCTGACAGAGTAGCCCACTCCTAATCTCACGCTAATGTCTGCATTTGTCTTTTAGAGAAGATGAGGAAGCAATTCTTAGTCCCCCAAAGTACCTATTGTCACTACTACATCTGTTGTGCCCTAGTTTCCTCCTGAGGTCTCACTTACTCCCACCAGCAGCTCCAGCTTTCCTCAGGCCCCCACTCTCACAAGCTCCAGCTCCTGCCTAGAACTGAGATTTGTTTTTCTATTTGTTTGTTTTGTTTTTGAGATAGCATCTCCTGTAGCTCAAGCTGGCCTTGACTTGCAGTATAGCCAAACCTGATGTGTAGCTGAGGATGACATGGAACTCCTTGGTCCTCTCCCTTCCAAATATTGAGATTATAGATTTGTACCACTACACTGGGTTTAGGACAGCTATCTTAACACTGTTAAGTTTTATAATCATGAAATAGTCATTTATTTATTTATATATTTATTTTTTGAGACAAGATCTTTCTGTAGCCCTGGCTGTCCTGGAACTCCCTATGTAGACCAGGCTGGCTTTAAATTCACAGAGGTTCCCGTGCCCTTGCCTCTGGAGTGCTGGGTTCAAAGTAGAAAGGTGTGCATCACTGTGCTCCTAGACTTTATGCAATTTCGTTATTTTCATTTGAGACATGGTCTTGGTAGTAGCTCAGGCTGGCCTCGAGCTCACTGTCCTATCTCAGCCTCCCAGATGGTGGGATTACAGGTGTGTGTCACTACACCTGGCATGCAAATACTTTTAATTAAAGAGTTTATGTTATGGAATGTTCATGATCTTTCAAGGATGTGTAAGGTAAACTTGAGACTTGTATATAGAGTTTCAATACGGAAAGCCATGACACTGAGGATGAGAGAAAGCCACTGAAGTTTTTTTGTAGTGTCTTTGGTCCTTAGTTTGAGTATTTGTGGCTCTATATGTGTTTAAGAGTTTCCATAGGTGGTCAGGTTGGCTTTGAGCTCACAGCAGTCCTGCCCCATTGTTGAGTGCTGGGATCAGGCATATGTTTCCATGCCCATTTTACAATGGTCATCTTGAGCAAGATGGTCAATATCTACCCATTTCCTGTCCTGGTCGTACAGGGCATGACCTTGGAAAACTTGCTAATTTGGGGAACTAATTCAGAAAGTCGAGGCAGCTTTTCTCTTGAGTAATATGCTTTCTTGGCTTCAACCTCATCTCCCTTTTGTGTAACTCATCCCAAGCAGCAGTTTCTATGATAGAGAGCAAAACTAAGTGATGGGTAATTAAATGTTTAGTGTTTATTTTAGTTGTTATTAGCTTGAGGTTAAGCTTGTTTAATGAGTGAAGATGGAAGAATTATGCTTTGTACAGTCTGAGTGCATGCTTGCTGTCATTGGTGTTACTCCCATTTTATGAAGCTGGTGCATAATTTCCTTTTTTAGTGATTGCAGAGTTTTACAGTTACTGAGTCTGTTTTGATGGTGTTCCTTATGCCAGTCCTTTCTTTGCTACCAAGTCTCAGTTAGGAAATAGCCTTCTCATTGTGACTTGTTTCCATGGGAGAATAGAAAGCACTCTGAAGCAGTTTTCAGTAATATATTGCTGTAGAAATAGATTGTCAGGTGGTGGTATTCAAGCTTAGCTTTTGTGTAATTTCGAAAAGGTGACTTAAGTAGAACATTTGTATCTTTTTCAAGTTGGAGTTAATTATAATGACAGTTAATTATGAGCTGCTTTTTACTCTCTTAGAATGTTGTCCAACTGTAACAAATTTGGCACAATTTGAGTTAAAAACAGACAATTTAAAAGTCAAATGAATCAATTGAAAAGAATCCAGCATCTTTTCAAATTCAGTCTCTAATAGCTCTTTTCTTTTTCTTTTTTTCTTTGAAAAAAATTAAAAAAAATTTTTTTTAACCTTTAGCCATTTCCAGACATGAGATTTAGAAAACCACAATGCACAGGGTGTGACGGTGCCCAGGAGACAGAAGGATCTATGTAGCAAGTTCCAGGCGGTCTAGAGCTATAAAGTGAGATCTTGTCTCAACAAGAACAACAGTGGGTATGGGGTGAGGCAAGGAAGGGAAGGAAGAAACTGCAGTGGATGAGTTCAACTTCTATTGGAGTTTTGGAGTAGAGACTTTTTATATAGATATTTGTATCACCTTTGACTTTGTGATAAGTCTTCTAAATATGATCTTTTAAAAAATATTTTAGTTTTATATCATGTGCATTGATATTTTGCCTGCATGTGTGAAGGTGTCTGATCCCCTGGAACTGGAGTTATAGTTGTGAGCCACCATGTGGGTGCTGGGAATTGAACCCAGTGCTGCTAACTGCTGAGCCATCTCTTCATTCCCTAAATACAATCTTTTTACCTGACACAAACTTCATCAACAAGCTGCCTAATCCTGGTTATATTCATACGTGGTCATCTAAAAAGTATGTTTTAGAGAGAAGAGTCTTGCTTTATAGTCATGGCTAGCGTGAATCTTGCCATCTAGACCAGCCTGGTGATCTCCTGGTCTCTGCTTGCCTGGCAGTTTTCTTATCTCTACTCTGCCTTCCAAACCCTGGGTTTAAAAGTACAACTACCACACCTGTCCTAAAATGGATTAAAGGTTTTGTTGTTTGTTTGTTTGAAGTTTTTTGAAGTCAGGGTCTTATGTAGCTCTGACTGTGCTGGAACTCACTATGTAGACCAAAGCTGGCCTTGAACTCACAGAAATTCTCCTGCCTCTGCCTCCCCAGTGCTGGGATTAAAGGTGTGTGTCACTGTACCTGGCTATATTAGAAGTATTCTTAAATGTATCTTGACAGTACCTCCTAGAGAAAACAAAATCTTTTGACAATATTTATATTTAAAAAGAACTAGAAATGATAGAAATGAGGCTTACCTCATTTGGACATGCTAGTCTTTTTTCTTCAATATTGGGATGAGAACCCAGAGCTGTGCTCATTAGGCATATGCTCCAGTGCTAAGCTAAATCTCTAGCCCTCAGACCTGTTCTCCTTCAGAGTATCTTTAAACTGTAGGTTCGGTACATAAGAATTCTGTCAAGTCAACTGAAACATGGATCCAGATACATTATAGATTATACGATGGAAGCCTAGATAAGACACGTATTTTTTTCCTCAAAGAAGCTTCTTTAAATGGTTCTGTTAAGTGTAGGAATGTTCTGATGATTATCTTTTTAATTAAAATGAGAAATCTTTGTTTAAAGTGGCATTCGTTTTTTTACAGCCTGTTACAGTCTCTGTAACAATCATTTCTTAAGTCTGAACGTTTTATTTCCAGGAATCCATTTATATAAAACTATGTTTAGACTTAATTAAGGAACGATTCTTACAAAGCTTGTAAATAGCCAGGAAAAAAGGGACCGAAAATCAAACTGACATTCACATTTAACAAAATGACTGTTACAAGGTATGTAATAAGCCATAAAAATACAATAAAGCCCTTTTTATAAGAGTTCATATTTTTTGATCCTTGTTTTCAGAGGTATTTAAGAAAAATATCAAAGCTCCACACAGTGATGTTGGTGTTGAGTGGACCAGTCAGTGATAACTTCTTTGGCTTATTACTGACAATGCAGAAGTCCTGTCTTGTTCATGCTTTCTTTGAAATACCTGTGACTGGGATAATGTAAATTTATAATGTAAAATTTACATTGTGCTATAGTGAAAACAAGACCTGGTTCCCAGGTTCTACTTTCTAGACGTCAACAATGAATAAGTTGCTTAACTGATTTGAGTCTCATTTCTTATCTGGAAAGCACTGATATGATTACCTACTTTTGTGTCAAAGAGCTGTTATGAGGATAAAGGGAAATTTTAAGAATGAAAGTATTTTGGAAATTATAAAAGCATCTTAAGCAATGTTTCCCATAAAGACAGACTTGATATTTCAGCTTTCCCCTCCCCCAATTGTTTTAAGCTAAGGCATTCCTATAGGCTGGTTGTAAATCTGTGTAGTAAAGCTGGTCATGAACAGTTCTTCCTGTCTCTGCCTCCCAAGTACTGAAGCTACAGACATGTGCTACCATGCCTGGCTTTTACATTCACCTTCGACTTAACAGCATTTACAGTTTATAATGGAATTAGCTCCACTGTAGCTTCAGAGAGAATCTGAATTATTATTTCTTTTCATCCTTTTGTTTTTGGAGACAGCGTAGGCTGGCTTAGAACTCAGTATGTGTATAGCACAGCTACCTTCAAACTCACGATCTTTTCTGCCTTAGCCTTCCAAACATTGAGTTACATATATGTGCCACCATAGCTGTCTCCTTTCCCCTTTTTACTTATATTATAAATTTTTTACTGTCTGTATATTGGGATTAAATCGCTAGCAATCCACAGAGCTTAATGATCAAAGGAATTTATTTGGGGGTTAACTCACAACCACTGGAAAACTGTGCTATGTCCCACACTGATCTGCTTCGTCCAAGATCTCAGCATCCAAACCACTAGGTAGCCAAGAGAGAGAGAGAGCATACGTGCATCCCAGGTCTTAAGGGTCCCCCAGTGGCCATGCCCCAGGGGCATGTACCTCAAGATCATAGGCAAGTATAACAACTACCAGCTACTTCACTAGGGGTGGTACTTTAGGGCATGGCTCAAACAGCCACTCACTACATCTCCCCCTTTTGTCTAAATAAGAAAGTTCTAACCTAACACAAAACTATATACAATAGGAATGATTATTAAATATTGTCCAGGAGAAATAATGTGTAATAACCTAAGCAAAATGGAACTACAACCAACAAGAACAACATCAAACAAGAGACACATACTAAAATCCAGAGATATTCAGAACATAGGTAAATGGCATGTTACAGAGATTATTCCAAAAGCTGTTCTATCCTGAAGAGTCTGAATCTAGTACTTAGTATGTTCTGGCTAAGATATGAAAAGATTGTAACTGTAACTGTTAGTCTTCAACCCCATTAAAGACCTGAGAAGGAATATAATAATACCTGAGAAAATAAAAAATGCACACAAGCAACTTTTGGAAATCTTGCAAGAGTAGACAGAGACAGCTGGTAGCCTGGACAGTCACCTAAAGTTTCTCAGCACTGTTGGGGCATCCAGTTTGGCTACAGGCTTAGAATATTTGACAGACCATTTTCAGAAGCAGGAATTTTGAAAGAGCATCTTACCGTCTCTTGACAGAGTTCAGTAGTCACTTTTCCTTGTGTCCTGCTCACCCAGAAAGGACAGCACTCTACTGTCAGCAGTCGAGGTCAGGGCAGTTCTTTGCCCAGGAGGCCATTATGCGCCAGGAAGAAGACAAACTTCTAAATGGAGTATCTTGAAAGCCAACATTCTCTTGGGATCAGATCAATGCTGCCAGGAGCAATCGTGTCTCACATCAACAGAATTCTAAGTTATTTAAATGCCATATTCTCTAGGTCTGTGAAGTCTTTGAAGATTACCTGTCCCTCTGACCTATGTATCTGTAAATCTGGACAACCTAACTAACATAACTATAGAGATGACAAGCATGGTTGACTAAATCTGTAAGTATTATCTGCCTAAATAACCTAAGTCTAAGGCTTCATTAAAACAAGGTAGTCTGTAAACAAATTTACAGTAAAAGGACAATGACCTCAAAATTGTGACAATACACAAAATACCTTAAACAGAGGTAGAAATTTATAGTGCAATATGTAATATGACAACAATCCTAAACATGTACCAATATATAAAATATCCTAAACAGAGGTAGAACATGCATACAGTGTGACAAATATAATTTTACATTTGTGTCAATATACAAAATATTTCAAATAGGAGTAGAAATATATGTACATTAGTTCTGTATTAGTATCAAAATACAAGTTATCTTAAATAGGAATGTATCAATATACAAGAATCCATAACAGGGTAAATTATATAAAGCTGATATTTCACTAAATTAGTTTACTAGTATATACAATAATCTACCTTAATATCCTATACTTATCCATTCCCCTTTTTCTTTTCTTAGGGAGAATATTTTTTTTCCACCCTCAACCCTATACCATCATCCATAACCCTGAGAAAAATGAAACCTTTGGGGAGAAAGGGCGTTATTTTCTTAGAATTTCTTCCTGCTGTATAGGGTGACGGTATCTCTGTGGGGTCCTGTAAGAAAGCTCAGATAGTTAGGTCTCAATTGGACTAGCTGTAGATTTTGCAGCCAGTCTCAGGGTAAGGGGTAAGGTTGTCTGAGATTCTGGCTAGAAGTGTAGTATGATAGACCATTTCATCTTGGAGCTGTCCTGGAGAGTTTTCAGTCCAAGGTTGATCACTGAGTAATGTTCATGAGTATCCTGGCATCATTCTGGACTGGGTAGAGTAGTCACTGTGGGGCCTCATCTTCCTTCTGGAGATGTCAGAGATTCCTATTGGAAATACTTTTTTTTTTTTGTTTTTTTTTGTTTTTTTTTTTTTTGGAGACAGGGTTTCTCTGTGTAGCTTTGCGCCTTTCCTGGATCTCGCTCTATAGACCAGGCTGGCCTTGAACTCACAAAGTTCTGCCTGCCTCTGCCTCCCAAGTGCTGGGATTAAAGGCGTGCGCCATCGCCGCCGCCGCCGCCGCCGCCACCACACGGCTGGAAATGCTTTTTTTTTTTTTTAACTGTGGAAAACTTGAACATTTTTAATATCAAGATGGAAAGTTTTGGATTTATTCTGGATAGAGAAAGAATTCTTCTAAAGCAAGGACAAGCATGGAAAGAAATAGAATCTAGATGACAGTGGTCCCTAGATTATGGGTTTTCTTCTGTCTCACACCAGTTGGCTCTTCGGATGAGACAGGATCTCTTGATATTTTAGCAATATGCTTGGGTTTAGAGAAGGAGAGAGCCATATTCCAATTCCAAAGCCAGCTTGATTTATAATTGAATCGGGACCACAACTTTTCTAGAGTTAAAGAGATACAGATGTTAAGCAGTGAGATATTATTACCCTGTGTAGAATGGTACCAATAGATTCTTTTCTTTTGCTCTAGACATCTGGATGTCCAAGGCTTTATGACTTCTGGAAGATGGGTATTTGTATTATCCTATAAAGACAGAAAACAGAACCCTGCCCCAACCCTTGTTAGGTTTTTCTTACAACTTGTAGAGATGTCACATTGATGGATGACCTATTATTTCTCCTCATCAAGGGGTTTCTCCTGTTCAAATCGAATTTTTATTAATTTTGTTGCTATCTATAGTATTTCTTCTCCTGCAGAAACAAAAGCAAAACCCCTTCCCCATTGTAGGACATATCCTGGTTTCCATTCCAAGGTCAACACATTTTTGAAGTAAACCCATTGGTTTAGCTCAGGAGTTTTTCCTATCACCCAATGTCTCTCTGCAGCTGTTGTCCCTTTCTCATCAGCATTAAGAAATTTCAAGGTTAATAAAGCATTATGCAATATTTCTAGGGCACCAGATATTTGTATTAAGTTGCTAGCAATCCATGGGGTCAACTTAATGATCAAAGGAATTTATTTGGGACTTAACTCACAACCACAGGAGATTTATCATAGGGTCTGGGAAAGCTGAGCTATGTCCCACACTGATCCGCTCGGTTCAAGATCTCAAGCATCCAAACCATGAGGTAGCTAAGAGAGAGAGAGAGAGAGTGTACATTCATCCCAAGTCTTAAGGGTCCCCCAATGGCCATGCCCCAGGGACATGTACTTCAAGGTCATTGGCAAGTGTAACAGCTACCTGCTACCTCACTGGGGTGGTGCTTCAGGGCATGACTCAAACAGCCACCCACTACATCCCTGTATATTTGTGTGAATTGTTTGGGGTCAGAGGACAACCTTGGATGTCGGCCCTTGCTTCCCACCTTGTTTGAGACAAGTTCTCTTGTTAGCTGCTGCTCAGGTCAGGCTAGCTGGCCTTTGAGATTCTTTTCTACTTCCCATCTTGATGTAGGAGCCCTGGGATGACAAATGTGCTACTGCATCTGGATTTGCCTAGGTCCTAGGGATCAAACTCAGGTCCTCATACTTCGTGGTAAGTGTTTTACCAGTGAGCTATCTCCCTAGCTCTGTTGGTAGCATTTTTGGCGCTTATTTTAGAAAAACGTTTTTTGAAGAGGCATGTGAATAGTATTAGTGTATGTGTCCAAATGAGCATGCATGTGTGCAAGGAGGATGAAGAGTGCCAACCTCAGGTATATCCTTTAGTATAGAGAAATGCAGGGGCCTGTCTACCTTCACCTTCCTAGACATGGATCACGGCTTTCCCATCAGCCAGCCTTCTTATGTGGATGCTAGAGATCAAATTCAGGTTCTCAGGCTTGCCAGGCAAATGCTGTATGGACTGAGTTCTCCTAATCCTAGTCAGTCAGTCTGTGTGTCTGTCTGTCTTCTCATTTTTTTTTTTTTTTGACAAGTCTCACTATTCTTGGCTGGACTAGAATCACTTTGCATATCAGGCTGGCTTCAAACTCACAGTTAATCTACCTGCCTCTGTCCCAAGTTCTGGGATTAAAGGTGTGTACCACTACCCCCATTTTAGCCCTAATCTTGAAAAACAATCTACACAAAATTTCTGGGAAAAGTACAGTGATAAACCACATTCTTCACCTGGCCTCGTCTGTTGTTAACATTCTAGCATATCTGACTTTTCTTTATATGTGGCTATACCTTTTTTTGTAAATCATTTGTAAGTTTCAAGTATGATACTCAACCTTTTTTTTTTTTTTTTTTGGAGACTGGCTGTCTTTAGTCAATGTTCTATTGCTGTGAAGAGACACCATGACCATGGCAACTCTTAGAAAGTGTTTATTGGGGCTTGTTTACATTGTCGTCATGGTGGGGAGCATGGTGGCGTGTAAGCAGACATCATGCTGGAGAAATATCTGGAACTACATCTGGATCTGCAGGCAGCAGGAAGAGAGAAACTCTGGACTTGGAATGGGCTTTTTGAAGCCTTAAAGCTCAACCCCAGTGACACACTTCCTCCAACAAGGCCAAACCCCTAATCTTTCAAATAATGCCATTCCTTGGTGACCATGTAGTCAAATCTGTGAGCCTGTGGGGGCCATTCTCATTTAAACCTCCACACAGGATCTCTGTACAGCCCTGGCTGCCCTAGTCCTTAATATATAGACCAAGCTGGTCACAAACTCAGAGACCTGCCTGCCTCTGCCTCCTGAGTGCTTGGATTAAAGGTGTGCGCCACCATTCCTGGCGCTTGTATTTCTTAAACATAAGAAGTATTTCCCTTGTCTGGAGGTGGTGGTGCACGCCTTTAATCCCAGCACTGGGAGGCAGAGCCAGGCGGATCTCTGTGAGTTCAAGGCCAGCCTGGGCTACAGAGTGAGTTCCAGAAAAGGCACAAAGCTACACAGAGAAACCCTATCTTGAAAAACAAAACCAAAAAAAAAAAAAAGTATTTTCCTTGTCAGGTATGGTTGCTCATGTCTTTTTGTTTGTTTTTTCAAGACAAAATTTCTCTGTGTAGTTTTGGTGCTTGTCCTGGATCTCGCTCTGTAGACCAGGCTGGCCTCCAACTCACAGAGATCTGCCTGGCTCTGCCTCCTGGGTGCTGAGATTAAAGGCCAGCTGTTAAGTGATCTTTTTGTCAGGGCTTTGTGTACCTCACTTTTCCATTGTAAAGGTGTCACCACTTAGTGACATTCCAGCCCCTACTTTAAGATCTTTTAAAAGATTTATTTTGGGGACTGGAGAGATGGCTCAGCAGTTAAGACAACATGCTTCTCGCAGAGGTCCTGAGTTCAGTTACCAGCACCTGTATCTGGTGACTCACAAATGTGTGAAACTCCAGCTCCATGGGGATGCAAGACTGTTGACCTCAGTTATCTGCACTCATATTTACCCCCAGATAGACACATGCATATAATTAAAAATAAATCTTGCTTACATTTATGTGTATATGTGTGTTTATGAGAGTGTATGCCATGTGTGTGAGGTGCTTGTGGAGGATAGAAGATCGTGTTGAAATTAGAGATGGTTGTGAGCTGCTGCATGTGGGTGCTGGGAACCAAACTCAGGTTCTCTAGAAGAACAGAAGTATTTTGAATGGCTGAGCCATCTCTCTGGCTGTAGGTTAAAAATCTTTTTTTTTTTTTTTCTTTGAGACAGGGTTTCTCTGTGTAGCTTTGGAGCCTGTCCTGGATCTCACTCTGTAGACCAGGCTGGCCTTGAACTCACAGAGCTCCGCCTGGCTCTGCCTCCCGAGTGTTGGGATTAAAGGTGTGAGCCACTAAAAATCTTAATTGGCTTTCATTTGTGACTCTGGAAGTGGGCACCACTATTCTCTAAAAGGAGAATGTGTGTTCTGATGAGCTCAGCAAAGAAGGCTAATTTTTATAGGGGAAAAAGGGGAGTTGCTGAGGGAAGCAGAAACATAGTAGAGAAGTGATTATTTGTTTCAAAGTTACTTTCCTTATAGGGGTAAATGGGACTTTCTGGTCCAGGTGAGCCGAACCTCTTTGTCAGTGTGTCTCTCAACTAAAAGGCCTGAGTTTTCCTATGTATATATAGTTGACCTATTGATCCTATTGATCCTGCCTCTACCTTTTCAGTCCTGGGGTTACAAATAGGTGCTGTTGACCTTTCTTAATTGTGGGTGTGCATGCATGTGCATATGTGTGTGTGATGTATGTCTTTGAGTGCATGTTTCATGTTGTGTGTACCTGTGCATGTGTCTTTGAGTGTATGCTTCCTGTCATGTGTGTACAGATCAGAGGACTACTGTGGGAGTCCATTCATTGTCTCCTGCCTCATTAGGGCAGTCTCTCTTGTTTCCTATGCTGTGCTTCCCTACCCCAGGCTGGCTGGCCAGCCTGCGAGCGTAACATTACATCATACTTTTTTTTTTTTTTTAATGTGGGTGGGTTCCTGGGATGGAACTCAAGACTATCAGGTTTATTTATCAAGGCCTCCATTTGATTACTTGGTACCTAACATGAATAACTTGGTACCTAACAGTCTAGTGTGCTGTGCCGGGCGGTAGTGGCGCACACCTTTAATCCTAGCACTCCAGAGGCAGAGCCAGGCGGATCTCTGTGAGGCCAGCCTGGACTACCAAGTGAGTTCCAGGAAAGGCTCCAAAGCTACACAGAGAAACCCTGTCTCAAAAAACAAAACAAAACAAAACAAACAAACAAACAAAAAAGATTTAATCTAAACATTTTCTATTTTTATTTTTGTAATTTAAATGTGTGTGAGAGTTGTACCTGCATGTGTGTCTGTGTTGTGTAGTGCCTTCAGAGGCTGGAAGAGGGCAACTGGTGGTGTGAACTGCTGTGTGGGTGACGGGAAGGAAACCTGGGTCCTTTGGAAGAGCATCAGTGCTTTTAACCCGAGTGTAGCTGGAGTTTCTCTCCAGCTCCCACCAAGCCCTGGCAGTCCCGCAGCCCACTTATAAAATAAACACACGGACTCTTTTTTTTTTTTTTTTTTTTTAAGATTTATTTATTATGTATACAGTGTTCTGCCTGCATGTTTTGCCTACAGGCCAGAAGAGGGCATCAGATCTCAGTATAGATGGTTGTGAGCTGCCATGTGGTTGCTGGGAATTGAACTCAGGACCTTTGGAAGAGCAGCCAGTGCTCTTAACCACTGAGTCATCTCTCCAGCCCAACACACAGATTCTTATATTATTTAAACTGTTTGGCCTAATGGCTCAGGCTTCTATCTATCTAGTCCTTACATCTTAAATTAACTTATTTCTATAAATCTATACCTCACCATATGGCTCGTGGCTTACCAGTATCTTACATGTTGATATTCATGGCTGGCGGCGTCTTCTGCCTCAGCCTTCCTGTTCCCAGAATTCTCTTCTCTTGTTTGTCCCGCCTATACTTCCTGCCTGGCTACTGGCCAATCAGCATTTTATTTATACAGAGCAATATCCACAGCAACCGAGCCATCCTTCCAGTCCACACTTATTATGGACTGGTGTGTGAGCACCACAGTGCATGTGTAAATGTCTGGGGACAGTCTTGTAGATTTAGTTCTCTTTCCATCCTAATGTGGGTTCCACGGATGGAACTCTGGTGGTCAGACTTGCTTAGCAGGTGCTTGTACCTTCAGAGCCAGTTTGGCAGCCTTAAAATTTAATTTTTGCATCATGACATGTTGCATACTTAGTTTTTTTGTTTTTGTTTTTTGTTTGTTTGTTTAAAGATAGTGTCATACTCTAGTCCAAGCTAACCTGGAACCCACTTTGTAGCCCAGGTTGGCCTTGAACTCAAACTATTTTCCTGCCTCAGCTAGTATTTAGATAGGCATGAATCACTATGCCCTGCAAATGCTTGATAATTGTTTATTATCATGCATTTAAGAGAGAGAAATACTATATATAACCCTGGCTGTTCTGGAACATGTAGTGACATTTCTTGCCTCTGCCTCCTCAGTCCCTGGATTGCAATTATGAACCACTACTCCCAGCAGGTTTTTAAAATTACATTTATTATGTGTATGCAGAACCCTGAGATCAGACTCAGATGGTGAGGCTTAGTGGCAAGCACCTCTTCCTTTTGAGCCATCTCATAACCCCCTAGATCTTTATCTTTAATGACGATATTAGTAAGGCAGGTGGAAGCTGAGGCAGGAGGATTGCAAATTCAAGGCTAGTTGGGGCTTCAGTCCTAGCAAGAGCCTGTCTCAAACTAACAAAAACAAAGAACAAAGCATTACTTAGGCTCCTTAAAGAAGACTCAATTTTAAGGAGTACATTACTATTGCCTGGAAAGCTGTAGGTGTCTCCTGGACTTGTCCATTCCGTCAGTTTGCACGTCTCACTGCATGTCTCACTAGTGCTGCTGCTGGCTAGGACTACACTTTAAGAAACTCTAGCTTCTATAGCTCTGTTAAGTCAGTGCTTTGGATTTTGCCCCCTTCCTAACTCTGCCAGAAGAGTGGGACTGTAGTGTATTAGAATAAGTTGAAGTTTGTATTAGCAGATTTTGACAAATACTGGGAAAATTTTAACAGCTGGCTAAATTGCTGAATTAGGGTCTTATTAGCCCAGCTAATCCCAAATGGGCCGTGTTGTAATGAAAATGGTAATAGGTTATTTTAAAACTTAATATAGCACATAATATTTGTTGAATTCTTTGTACTCTGATCCCTGTTTTGACTAATTTGGCTAGGCATCCACAGTCATTGGTTTGGGCTTTCCAAGTATGTAAGTGATCTCTGCACTCTGTAGCAGGTTGGTTTGGTTACATCTGTGAGATTAAGCAAGTGGAAAATTTGTCATGTCACTGGGATATTTTCACTTTTATAGAAGTTAGCTGATTGGCCCCCTTCTTTTCTTCCTCTATTAGAAATGCTGTAGACATCAGAGAGAAGAGAATGACCTTAATATTTGCTTCCCTGACTAAATCACAAGCTTGAAGCAGCTATTTCTTTTCGAATAAGAAGTTTAATTTCACACCCTGATTAGTGCTAGTACGTGCAGGTGGATATTTCTTTTATGTAGCTAAACTGATCTGCCCTTGCAAATTACTTGCCAGTCAGCAGAACTGTAGTTTCTTATGTGTAGTTGTTGGTGAATTATAGTTCTCATTAGTAAGTTTTGTGTCTTTTAAAAAAAAAAAATTACAGATTTATGAGATAGGGGTGTGAATCCATCACTAAATTTTTGCCAAACTGTTTATTTTTTCTAAAAGCTCCAGGATTGATGAGCTTAAATTAACAGCCCAAATTAATTGGCAAAAGGAGTCAGATCTTGTCTCCAGTTGATTAGAAAATATACTCAAGATCTAGTAAAAGTGATTCCTTGTGGAGAAGCCTTAAAAAGAAATTATCTCACTGAGGAATAAAATACTGTATAGTTAGAATTTGAGTGTACAAAGAAGCTTGAAGAGCAGGAAGATAAACTGAGGAAAGAGAGAAGATTTGGAGTGCAAGGATGATATTGAAATCTTATTTATTTTTATTTTTTAGACAGAGGCTCATTATGTAGCTCTGGCTGGCCTGGAGAACTCACTAGGTTGACCAGGCAAACTTTGGAACGCAGAGATATAGCTGGGTCTGCTGCAGCGAAAGGCATGGGCCATCACATGTGGCTGTTACTGAACTTTTGTTGTTGTTGTTTTGGTTTTTCGAGACAGGGTTTCTCTGTGTAGCTTTGCGCCTTTCCTGGAACTCACTTGGTAGCCTAGGCTGGCCTTGAACTCACAGATATCCACCTGCCTCTGCCTCCTGAGTGCTGGGATTAAAGGTGTGCGCCATTATCGCCTGGCTAAGATTCATTTTTATTTACAAGTATGTGTGTTTGTTTCTCTGTGTGAGTGTGCCATGTGTGTGCAAGTACCTACAGAGGCCAGAAAAGAGGTCAAATCACTAAGAGCTTGTGTCCCAGGTGATTGTAAATCACCCAGCATGGTGCTGGGAACTGAACTCAGCGTAAGTGTTCTTAGCTGATAGCCGCCATTTTTACTCCCTGGAATTAATTAATTAACTAATTAATTAATTTTTTGTTTTTGTTTTTGTTTTTGTTTTTTTCGAGACAGGGTTTCTCTGTGTAGCTTTGCGCCTTTCCTGGAACTCACTTGGTAGTCCAGGCTGGCCTCGAACTCACAGAGATCCGCCTGGCTCTGCCTCCCGAGTGCTGGGATTAAAGGCGTGCGCCACCACCGCCCGGCAATTAATTAATTTTTTGAGACAGAGTTTCACTATATTGCCCTGTAACTTGCTAAGTAGACCAGGCTGGCCTTGAGCTCACAGAGATCCTCTTGCCTCTACCTCCAGAGTTCTGGGATTAAAGGTGTGGCTACCATGCCTGGCTGGTATTGAATATTTAGTTGCTTAAAAGCCATGGAATGGAAAGGTTACTGAGGATTGATCCCAAGGTCTTTCACATGCTAGGTGTATGCTAGTCCACAGAATTATACCCTTATTCCCTAAGCATTTTATTTTAAAAGTAAGAATTTGAATTAAGAATGAGTACAATTAATTAGAAAGAGGCATAGTCTAGTTTTGGTGGGTCTGTTCTAGACTCTCTTCTAAAATGAAACCAAATTCCATGGGTTATAAACTTGAGGTATCCGGAGGATCATCTAAACTTCTGTAGTCATGGACTACCCTGAAGATCTTTTATATGCTACAAGACCCTCTCCCCACTTCCTTTCATATACTGTTTCAAGATATCAGCAATCCCTGAGTCCTGCCTGTGAACCTAGGTTAATATCTCTGCACTAGTCCCCCCCCCCCCCCCCGTCCCCCCCACTAGTCTTATTGTTATTTTTATTATTCTTTGATGTGTTTATTATCAAGCCTTTGTTGTTGATAATTATCATTTCAGTACAACTAGTTATGACTATTTTAATAAGGGTTTGACTGTGACATCTGAGCATCAGCATAAAATGTCATTTTGAGAATGAAATGTTGAGTATCTTGTTTGGTAGTGTTATGGAAAATGGTACAGAGATGACTTGGCTGGCGGTTATAAAAAATGTCTTACTGGAACATCCTGTTCTTAATATTCTCCTTCCCCTAGCTACTCAGGCAAGCAGCCACAATTTATCCCTGTCTGCAATGATGGAATTTTACTTGTCAGGAACATGTGAATAGATACACTTAAATCTTTTGATTCCTGTCCTACTGATATTTCCAGGATATGTCTGCTTTTATCGGTTTTATTAGAGAAATGGCATGACCAAGCAGATGCCCAGCAAGGTCAGTTTACCCCAGTGAGTGCACTTTACATCTAGGAGCATTTGAAATAAACTATTCTATCAAGGTCAGCCTTAAACACTGTCAGCATGTTCCGTTATTTATACTCTGCAGTCTGGGAGACTGGGAAACATTTATCTTCTTCTCCTTTTCTGCATCCTCTTAGGTATCAGCACTGGCAATGCTGTCCACCCACTTAGCTCATTCAGCAAAGGCAGTTTGTGATGAGTTTTATATCAGCAGCACACCCTACCCAAAAGACCTAGTTAGAATTCCATCTTACAAATCCCACATGCTGCTTGGAAAAACAGTTTTATGTGTTATCAGTAAAATGAATCATGGACAATTTCCTTTTTTAAAGAAAAATTCAGATGGAGCTGGAAAGACTTTGAAGGTCACAGGTGACGACAGTGTATTAGAGCCCTATTTCCCAAGTGTAAGGCTGGCTGGAAGTCTTTGCACTTTGTGTTTAGCATGCAGTGACTTCAAGCCTTCCCTACCAGAAGCATTTGAAAATAGCCTCCTATTTCCTACTACATGTTTTAGCTCTGCACTTTACATTTCCAACTTTATAGAATTTGTGTATCTTTGATGTGAGGAAGGGATTCCATTGCTTTTTTTTTTTTTTTCTCATATGGGTTTCAGTGACCTGCAGTATCATTTTTTTTTTAAAGAAGAATATGAATTCTCTGCTGATATGCAGTGTTCTCTTCATCATAAGTCATGTCCTTACATGTATTGGTTTGTCTGTAACTCAAAATATACACCCAACTGGTCTCGAACTCACAGAGATCTGCCAGCTTTTGCCTCCCAAGTGCTGGTATTAAAGGTGTCATGCCCAGCTATCTCTTTTTGTTTTTCTAAGAATTAAAAAATAGCTGGGTGGTGTTGGTGGCTCATGCCTTTAATTAACACTCGGGAGGCAGAGGCAGGTGGATCTCTGTGAGTTCGGGGGCCAGCCTGGTCTGCAGAGTGAGTTCTAAGATAGCCAGAGCAGTATACAGAGAAATTCTGTCTTAAAAAACCAAAATAAATTAAAACATTCATTTGTTTATGTGCATGTGTATACACACAATATGTCATAGCACATGGAGGTGTGGAAGTCATAAGACAACTTACCTGAGTTGGTCCCTCCTACTATGTGGGTCCTATAAATCAAACTTAGCTTTTTCAGAGTAGCTAAAACCAGCCTCATCTTCTGAGCCATGTCACTGGCCTCTATCCTTGTATCCGCAGCATATTGCCTTATTCACATAGCTTTGTCATGTCGTACTCTCTCTTAGCTCTGTGTGTGTGTGTGTGTGTGTCTGTGTGTCTGTGTGTCTGTGTGTCTGATTTCTTAGTTTTCCCTTTGATTTCCTATATATACATTGTTACTACGGTTGATGATCCTTTTCCTTGGCTTTGGAATATTGTCTGTTTTGAGGATTCCTAATGTATAGATGATCTCCTACCCATGTATTCTGACTTGTAGCTATCACTGCATACTTAAATATTGCAAAGTCTGAATTTCTTCCTCTGGTCTTCTGATCCTCAAAATAAAACCTCTAGTCGTTCAACTCCTACAACCTTAAGCCTGGGCTCATCCTTAACTCCTCATTTACATCTAGTTCATTATCTTGTTTGTTGTTTTCCAAGAGCTATCCCAAATTTATCTATTGCTCATTCCACCACTGTCAATTTTCTTTGGGTTGTTATAATTAATTTTTGTGGGGAAATGCAACTTTTATTTTACTGTGCTTATTTATCCTTATGAAATTTTTTATGGTTCCCTTTTTAGGAGTATTTATTTTTGTTTTTTTAATTTTTCAAGACAGGGTTTCTCTGTGTAGCTCTGGCTGTCTTGGAACTTGCTCTGTAGGTCAAGCTGGCCTCAAACCTCCCAAGTGCTGGGATTAAAGGCATGCACCACTGCTACCTGGCCATTTTTCTTTTTGAATCTAATCTCAATAGGATTGTCAAAGTGATCTTTCAAAAATCTGAATTTAGAATTTTCCAGCACCTTCCTTAGACAACGCACTTAGACAATGAATAATAGTCACATTGGTTTTTATTTCGCTAAGCAGATGGGTCTTTTCTTGCCTACCTCTTAGGCCTGTGTTTTCATTCTCCAAGGCAGGTGAGACTGGCCTTCGTAGAGTTCTTTTTAAAAAAATTACTTTGTTGCATTTTACATGTAGGAGTATTTTTGGCTGCATGTGTGTATGTGTACTACATGTGTGCCTGGTGCTTGCCTGCAGAGGTCACAGCAGGGCATTTGATGCTTGGGAACTGGAGTTCTGGCTCTGAGCCACCATGTAGATGCTAGCCAGAATGGAGTCTGGGTCCCTGCAAGAGCAGTCAGTGCTCTGGACTGTGGAGCTAGTTCCCCAGCCTAGTGCAGGACTCCTAGAAGACTACGGGATGGCCTTTGGTTTGCTTTTTTTGTTGTTTCTTGAGACAAGCTCTTACCATGTAGCCCAGGCTGACCTTAACTTGGAATCTTCCTTACCCAGATTGCAGGTACTGTAGGCCACCAAGCCAGATGCCCTCCCCACCAACCCTTTTAAGTATCTAACACTTTCTTCTTTCTAAGTTTTTTGTTCCATCCAAGCAGCCTTGAAACTTAAAAACAATTGTTGTGAGCTTAAGACCTTCCTTCTGGAGCTCCTGTGTGATGGCGGTGAAGGCCTGTGCCACTGTTTCTGTCTCACAGATTTGATAGGAGGTCACATTAGTTAACAAGCCAGGTTTATATCTTCCAAGTCTTATGGGCAGTTTAGATATATATAATTTCATAATTGTGTAAAAAGGGATAAATATAAATGGTTATCTTACTTAGAATATTACTGTTGGTATTTAAAGTTTCTGCCTTAAAAGTTTTTCCTGAAATAGCATGTGTGGTGATATTGTGTTCCCCCAAATATTGTGCACCCTAATAAACTTATCTGGGGTCAGAGAACAGAACAGCCACTAGATATAGAGGCCAGAAAATGGTGGCACTCACACCTTTAATCCTAGCATTCCAAAGGCAGAGATCGTCTGGATCTCTGTGAGTTCAAAGCCACACTGGAAACAGCTAGGCATGGTAACAAGAGCCTTTAATCCCAGGAAGTGATGGCAGAAAGCAGAAAGGTATATAAGGCATGAAAACCAGATACTAGAGCTGGTTAAGCTTTTAGGCTTTTGAGCAACGTTCAGCTGAGATTCATTCTGGATGAGGCTTCCAGTCTGAGGAATCAGGATCAGCTAAGGAATTGGCAAGGTGAGGTGGCTGTGGCTTGTTCTGCTTCTCTGATCTTCCAGCATTCACCCCAATACCTGCCTCTGGGTTTGATTTTATTAATAAGAACTTTTAAGATTCTTGCTACATCCATGTATAGAAATGGATTTCTTGAGACAGCTTTCAATTCAAATCCTTGTCTTTCAGCCAGAGATAGTGTACGTATATATGTCTTTAATTTCAGCACTCAGGAAGTAGAGACAGTGGGATCTTTGAATTCCAGGCCAGCCTGGGCTACATAGCACCTTGCCTCAGAAACAAGAACAAACAAGGCAAACACTTGTACAGACTAGTTCTTGTCTGTGTGGTCACTGGAGCTGCTGCTGGGATCAGACGACATCCTGTGAGGGCGGGTGTCACTTGGAAAGCAGCAGCATTTGAAGCCCTGAAGGATAGGTTTGAGTTAGAAAAGTGATTCTCAAATATTTTCAAATGTGAGAACTACTTTTTTGAAACTTACTACTTTGGAATATATATAATGTTTGATCATCTTTATAACGAGAGGCCTAATATACTATAATGCTAAAATGTAGTGCTCTTATAGTTTATTTTTAGATTTAGGTTAATAAATTATCCAAGTCAACTGTTAAGATGAATACAAAATAAAACTTTCCTTTGGGCCAGGCGGCGGTGGCGCACACCTTTAATCCCAGCACTGGGAGGCAGAGTCAGGCGGATCTCTGTGAGGTAGAGGCCAACCTGGTCTACAGAGTGAGATCCAGGACAGGCACCAAAACTACACAGAAACCCTGTCTCGAAAAAACCAAAAAAACAAACAAAAAAACCCTTTCCTTTGTTTTTTAGTATGGTTTCAGCTTTCACGGGTCAGATTTCACAAAACACTCCTTATCCATCAAGTTCTAGTTGGAGTTGATTCAGAGAGTAGAAAAATGGAGAAATTGACATATTCCTTAATTTACTAATTCTACAAAAAGATGAAGCTAAGAAACTTGGTATCTAAATTAATAACCTTCTAACTCATTTGAAAATTAATTGGAGCACTCATCCTAAGTATTATATGTGTGTGTGTGTGTGTTTGCTTGCACACAGTCACCAATTTGAATCCATGTGGAGACCAGAGGTTGAGTTTGAGTATTTTCCTCTGTTTGCTGTCCACTTTATTCTTTCACACTGCGTTTATTTGGCAGTCTCGCTATGTAGCCTTACTATGTAGAGCAGGCAGGCCTCAAACTCAGAGATCTCCCCAGTATACTGGGATTAAAGACATGCTCCCCCATTCCTGGCCTGCCACTTGACTTCTTTGAGACTTCAATGAACCTGAAGTTAGATTGGCTGGTCATTGGATCCCAAGGGTCTGCCTGCCCCTTCCCCTCCCCCCAGCTATGGAACTTGCACATGAGCCATCATCCCACCCAGTATTTTGTTAATTTGCAAATGATAATTACATTCATGCCATAGCTCAGCTAATACATGAAGGCATCATATAAAAGGGGCATGATGGAAAGACACCATGATAAATGAAGACCCCATGGAAATAGGAAGAAGCAGAGTGCTAGAGAGGTCCCCAGAAACCCACAAAGATACCTCCACTATAGACTACTGGCAGTGGTCGAGAGAGTGTCTGAGCTGACCTACTCTGGTGATCGGATGGCCGAACACACTGTTATGATAGAACTCTCATCCAGTGATTGGTGGAAGCAGATGCAGAGATCCACGGCCAAACCCCAGGTGGAGCTCCAGGAGTCCAAACAGCGCGAGAGAGGAGAGATTATATGAGCAAGAGATATCGGGACCATGATGGAAAAAGCACAGGGACAAATAGCCAAACCAGCGGAAACACATGAACCGTGAACCAATAGCTGAGGAGCCCCCATGGAACTGGACCAGGCCCTCTGGATAAGTGAGACAGTTGATGAGCTTGAACTGTTTAGGAGGCCCCCAGGCAGTGAGACCAGGACCTGTCCTTGGTGCATGAGCTGGCTCTTTGGAACCTAGGGCCTATGCTGAGACACTTTGCTCAGCCTTAGTGCAGGGAGGAGGGGACTGGACCTGCCTCAACTGAATCTACCAGGCTAGGCTGAATCCCCAGGAGAGACTTTGCCTTGGAGGACGTGGGAATGGGGGGTGGACTGAGGAGGAAAGCTGGGGGGTGGGAGGAGGGAGGACAGGGGAATCCGTGGCTGATATGTAAAATTAAATTAATTATAAAAAAAAAATTTTAAAAAAGGGGGCATGATGTATGCAATGTTATATATGTACAATTTGGAGGTCAAGTATAAACACTATTTCTCAATTGTGCCAAATAGTTTTATAGATACTTTGCCTCATTTGGTCGTTGAGACAGGGTCTCACTGTCTAGCCACATGACCTGAAATTTGCTATGCACCAGACTGGCCTAGAACTCCGAGATCTCCCTGCCCCTGACTCCCAAGTGCTGGGATTAAGAGTACCCACCACACCTAGCCCAGCCTTACTTGTCTTGAGACAGGGACTCTCACTAGACTTGGATCTTGCTGACAGACCAATGAGCACTGATTTACCTGTGAGTGCCCCTCTTAGCAGCTATGCCCAGCTGCTATGTGGGGCCAGGTGTTCAAATTCAGGTCACCAGGCACCTTACCCACCAAGCCATCTCCCCGGCCCACAATAGAGGTTTTTTGTTTGTTTTCAGCATTCTAAAAGAGAATAGATAACAGAAGGGTCTACTTTTCACCCATTTGTGTTGTGGAACTCTTGAGTATTTTATATGACTTTTATTGATAAGTTAGTTTGGGATACAGAATGAGACCTTGTCTCAAAATCAAACTGGGCTGGAGAGATGGCTCTGCTTTTAAGAGTACTTGCTGTTCTTTCAGTGGGTTCCCAGCATTCGTGAGGTCTGGCTCAAGACCACCTCTAACACCATTTCCAGGAGATCTGATGCCCTCTTCTGGCCACCAAAGGCACCTGCATGCATGTGTGGAGAGACAGACAGACAGACAGACAGACAGACAACACACACACACACACACACACACTCTTAAAAAAAAAACACAACCCAACACAACCAAGCAAATAAACAAAACAAATGAGTTTGAGGAAATGATTACTATGAAAAACCTTAAATTTGTTTTTCTTTCTCAGGTTTGGTTAAGTAAATTGTAATTTTCAGTTTATTGCATTCTACAAACTTTATTAAATTATATAAGCTGTGATTAAAATTAAAATGTGCCTTGTTAATATGTGAAAATTTGCTGTAGCAAAAATAGTACAATATTATAAATAATCTCAATGCCTGCAGGGAACTAATGGGAAATTTAGTAGCATTTGCATATTTTTCTTTAAGTAGGAGTACTATTTCTGTTTTATTTGTAAGCAGTAACTATGTGTATATTCATGGGTTTTTTTTTGTTTGTTTGTTTTCCAGATAGGGTTTTTCTTTGTGTAGTTTTTTTTTTTTTTTTTTTTTTGGTTTTTCGAGACAGGGTTTCTCTGTGTAGCTTTGCGCCTTTCCTGGAGCTCACTTGGTAGCCCAGGCTGGCCTCGAACTCACAGAGATCCGCCTGGCTCTGCCTCCCGAGTGCTGGGATTAAAGGCGTGCGCCACCAACGCCCGGCTTCTTTGTGTAGTTTTGGTGCCTAGAACTCACTCTTTAGACCAGGCTGGCCTTGAACTCACAGAGATCTGCCTGTCTCTGCCTCCTGAGTGCTGGGATTAAAGGCGTGCACCACCACCACCACCACCACCACCACCACCACCACCACCACCACCACCGCCTGACTGTTCATGGTTCTTTACAGGACTGACAGGGAGGGCTTTATCTTTGTGAGCTGATAAGGGAACTGAATTTAGTGATTAAAGATACTCATGATAAACCTTTTTTTAAAAAATCATCTTTCCTCTCTCACGCCTCCCTTATTTTCCTTCTCTCTCTATGTGCACATATGGGGCATGAGTGTGCACGTAGAGGTCAGAGGACAATTGGAGAGGCTGGTTCTCTCCCGCCACCGTGGGAGACCTGGGAACCAAACTCAGTTTGCAGACATCTTTACTTTCTGAGCCATCTTGTCAGCTCCAGAATACTATTATGATTTTATATTGCCCATGTTGAACAATATTGCCTTTTCTTTGACCTTTTCCTGAGTTTTTCTTCTGAGTGAGTTTTTGTGAACACTTGTGCTGTAAAGGTATTTATTTAAACGGAAAGTTTCTGCAGGGTAGTCCTCCTATAGAAACACTTGAATGTGAGGTTAAATGGTGGTTAGCATGTAAAAAGGCCACTGCTGTTTCTGTGGTACTTAGAACAAGTGAAGTTGGATCAGCTTAGCAAAGGGTTTGAAACGGTGTTTATTTATTTATTTTTAATATTTTAGGCATATTTGTATGTGTCTAAGTGTTGATTTGCATGTATGTATGTGCAGCATGTGCATCCATTCCTGTTGTCTGAAGAAGTCAGAAGAAAACCACCAGGTTCCCTGGAACTCTACCCGCTTCCCCACTTTGTTTTTTCTGAACAGGGTTTCTCTGTAGTCTTGGCTGTTCTGGAACTCACTCTGTAGACCAGGCTGGCCTTGAACTCAAAGTGCTGGGATTAAAGGTTTACACCATCATGCTTGGCTTTCCTTTGGAACTTGTAATGGCAGAACCAACTCTTCAGCCCCTTAACTGTCTTTATTCATGATTCTTTTACTTGGGACAGGTATTAATGGACACTTGCTCACAGCTCATTATTGTAATGCTGTTGCTATGTTTTGATTGCAGAGCTATGTACCAAATTAGTCACTGTTAGCTATAGCCAGGTTTAATAAGATAGTTGTTAATGCTGCTCATTTATTTTTAATTTAAAAATATTTTAATTAATTTTTAAAATTAGATTTAAAAAAACACTTTTTTATGTGTATGGGTGCTTAGCCCACGTGAATGTCATTGTACCACATGCATGCAGTGTCCATAGAGGCCAGAAGAGGATCCCATAGAACTAGTTTAGATAGTTAACCACCATGTATGTGCTGGAAGAGCAGCTCTTAACTTGTGAACTATCTATCCAGTCTCTAGATGGTTTATTTTCTTTTGTTTGTTTGTTTGTTTTCCGTTGTTGTTTGTTTTTTGAGACAGGGTTTCTCTGGGTAGCAGTCCTGGCTGTCCTGGAACTCACTCTGTAGACCAGCTGGCCCCAAACTGAGAGACTCTCTTGCCTCTGCCTCCTGAGTGCTGGGATTAAAGGTGTGAGCCACCACCGCTCAGCCTGATGTTTTTTATTTTGATATGATGAAAGTAACTCTTCGACCAAGATTTTAAAATAGGGTGTTATATATTTAATTAAAATTCCTATATAGATTCTATTATTTGCTTTCTTTATAGGGAAATCCAATGTCTTTAAGACCTCAATTCTAAAACAAAGTTGTTACATATTGGAGAAAAGCAGAATGATTGTGTTGTCATGACAACTCAAATAGGAAAAATGAAAACAGCACAGATAAGCTGCATCCTGTTGTCATAGTAACTGTAGTTGTGAAAATGATTAAGGCTAGTTGAGAAAGGATATATCACAACTTTAGTCTGTTGGAAGGAAGGAAGTAGTGAAAGAAAAGATGGGGAAATGGTTTTAGACACAAGTTAATCTGGTGCCCCAAGTTGCTAGTCCCATTGTATACAGATGCTCTTGATTCTTTTGGATTCTATTTCAGCAGTGCTATCTCAGGTCATAAAAACGGCACAAGGGAAAGGTGCGTGTAATAAACGGATGGAAAGGCTGCGAATAAGTCGTTGTTTTCTCTGGTTGGCAAATTTAGAAGGAAATCAAAGTTAGAAATCTTTGTGCCTAAAATGATTTTTTTAAAATACTTTTCTCCAGTTCCTTTTCCATTTTCTTCATTTCTCAGCTAGTGCTTAATTTTCATTCTTTTTCATACTTTCTTGCAACATTTTAGTCATAAATAGTGAACTGTAGCACAAACATCTAAGGTTATGGCAGTTTGTAAAACATTAGGTGCAGCATTTTGATTGCATACGAATAGATGGATTTGATGGTAAAAGATAAGTATCTTATGAGTATAAAAATTAATTTTAGTTCTCTCTTTCATTGTAATCAAAGCTTAAGTGTTATTTTAAATGCCATTATTTCTTTCACAACTTCTATTTATGCATCAAAGCAAAATGCTTCATCCACCAGAGTGGAGACGTGTTAGGAATAAACCTGATGAAAGCTGGGTTCTTTGTTCAGCAGCTGGCCGCTTGCACGGGTTTCTGTGGTAATGGAATTGGCATCTCTGTATTAGAGTATTGATCGCTGCTTGCTGCTTCGTAGGTACTATGTACAAAGTCTCCCTGTTACAATGTATTAAAGTGCTTTAGGAGCAGTTTATATTACAAATGAGATGGAGGAAGATGGAGTTCTGCAAGACTAAGCCTGGACACATGCTATAAATATCCATAAAACTGTAGATTATTTTTCTAAAAATTCACATCTAAATGCTCGTATTTTCATACACATTTCATTGCCAATAATTGAATATTACCTGAGCTGGAGCTACCTACTCTAATGGACATGTCTGTACTCTTTTTGTTGTTGAAGCAAAGTTACTGAGTTTTTAAACAGAGATAAAGGATCATGCATGCTTCATATTTAAGAGCAGATGCTTAAGTGTGTACGCTCTCTCTTCCTTTCTCTCCCACTCCCTCTCCCTCTGGAAAAAGATAGTACATGCCCAAAACGTGGGTATAGGCTTCCCAAGAGAGAGAATTATTTATATTCTGTGTGTGTGTGTGTGTGTGTGTGTGTGTGTGTGTGTGTGTGTGTGTGTTTCTTTCTTCCTTTTTTTAATTAATCAGTCAAGAAAGACTACACAGCTTTGACTCACCTAGGATTTCCTATGTAGACCAAGCTAGCCTTGAATTTGCGCTGATCCTTCTGCTTGTCTCTTGAGTGCTTTGAATTATTTACTTACTTGTTTAGACAGAGTCTCACTTCGCCTAGCTTGTTCTTGAATCACTGTTTAGATGAGGCTGACCTCTTCTCTCTCCTCTCTGTCCTCCCTCCATCACCTCCCAGTCCTAGCTGGCCTGGAGCTTAGTATGGCTCTCACTCACAGATCTGCCTGCTTTTGCCTCCTGAGTGCTGTGCTCATATTAAAGGCTGTACCTGACAACCTTGAAATCCATGACCTCCTTTTTAAAAATTGTTACATGTGTGTATGAGTTTGTGTGTGTGTGTGTGTGTGTGTGTGTGTGTGTGTGTGTGTGTGTGTGTGTGTGTGTGTATTCCTAAGTACATAAATACATCCTGTTCATGTATGTTTTCAGGGCTGACCATTTGGTATTGGATAAACAGTTGCTGTTCTCTTCCCTGGGGAAGAGTGTTTCTCCTGATCTCAGCATTCCTTAGTTCCCCGTAAGTTCTTTCTGTAGGGTTGAGGCCTTTTGAGCTTTCCCTATCCATGTTAGTATGTCTTTTGGTATTTTCTTTGTCAGGTTATGTATACACAGCCATTTTGGTGAGACTGCATGGATAACTATAGCTTCAGAGATTACTAGGATTCACAATCTCACAGCAAACTCCTGTTCCTCTGGCTCTTCAGTCTTTTTGCTAGCTCTTCCTTAGTGATGCCTGAACCGAAGTTGCAGGAGTTCCATTTAGATGTGTCGGTTGGGACTGGCCTCCTCAACTCTGTATTTGAGGAGTTGTAGTTTTCTGTTAATGGTCTCTGTCTGTTGCCAAGCGAACTTGCCTTGGCAAGGGGTGAGGACTGTAAGACAGACATTTAGAATGTAGTTAGGGATTACGGTGGTTTAGTAAAGTGGTGCTGGTTGATACTCCTCCAAGATCCATGGCTTCACTGGTGTCAGGGAGGTGACGAGGCTTCAGGATTAGGCATGATTTCTCTCCTTTGGGCAGGTCTTAAGTCCAGTCAGAGAGCTGTTGGGTGTGCATTGGAAGAGAAGCTTTTAGAGCTGTTTATAAACTTGTGAGAATATTTCATATCGGGGGTGGGAGGGGGGAGAACAAGGGAATCCATGGCTGATAGGTAGAACTAAATTATATTGTAAAATAAAATAAGATAAAAATATTTCATATTAACATCTGATGCAGGGTTTTTTTCATATTTACTTATTTGTTTTGTGGGGGTGTTTGTTGGGGGACATGTTTGTGTCACAGTGGGACAGAGAACCTGGGGGAGTTACTTCTCTCCTTACACCTGTGGGCGTCAGGGTTCAACTGGGGCCATCAGGCCTGGCCTTTCTGCTACTTAGTCATCCCACTGGTCCTCTTTTTATTAAATAAACATATATATTCATTATTTTATACAGATATAGATACGTAAAGACTCCATCGAGTTCAGTGGTCCCTTAGCATTTTCCACTTAAATTTTTTTTTTTTTTTTTTTTTGGTTTTTCGAGACAGGGTTTCTCTGCGTAGCTTTGCGCCTTTCCTGGAGCTCACTTGGTAGCCCAGGCTGGCCTCGAACTCACAGAGATCCGCCTGGCTCTGCCTCCCGAGTGCTGGGATTAAAGGCGTGCGCCACCACCGCCCGGCTAAATTTTTTTTTTTTTGAACATAAAAACAGGTTATAATCCTGAAGTCCAGAGTTATTTGAAACTGGAAAATATTTTCTCTGTAGAAAATAGTAAAAATGACAACATTTCCCTGTAGATGTAACCAATCGTATTATTAAAATAAGAAACACAGAGCCAAGGTAAAAGAGAAAAGCCGAGAGGTCAGAGCTCAGAGATAAAATCTTACCTCCTCCAGTGCTCCTAGCTTCCCCGAGAGAGGGAGGTACTTCCTGTGTCTCTGTTTAAATAATCTTTCTGTTCTGCCTTCTCATTGGTTGTAAACCCAACCACATGACTGCCTCATCACTGCCTGTAAGTACCGCCCTCCAGGTCTTAAAGGCGTATGTCTCCAATACTGGCTGTATCCCTGAACACACAGAAATCTACCTAGCTCTTCTAACCACCACGCTCTTACTATGGCTCTAATAGCTCTGACCCCAGGGCAACTTTATTTATTAACATAAAATTAAAATAACATTTCAGTACAAATAAAATATCACCACATTTCCCCTTTTCTATTTTAATAAAAAGAAAAAAGGCAAAAGGTTATAACTAACAAAAGAAAAACTATATACAAAAGTACAATAACTATATACAATATATACAAGTAACAAATACCTAAACGATGTCTAGTCCATTTGTATTTGACAAATCAGAGAAAATAATTCCCTTATCTATCCTATTTTAGTAAGTCCAAAATGTATCTAATTCACTTTCTATCCTAATTAATCTTCAACTATAACTAACTAATCTTCAACTCCCTCAGAGACCCAAGAAGGAAATAATATTAGCTAACAAAAATAAAAACAGGAAGTGCACAAAAGCAACTTCCAAAAATTTTGTGAGTCGACAGAAACAGCCAGCTGCCTGGACGGTCACCTGAGGTTTCTCTGCAGTGTTGGGGCATCATCTTCAGCCTATAGGCTTAGCGTATCTGACAGACTCATTTGTGAAGTAGGTTGTACACAAGGTCAACAGTTCAACCTCACATTGGGTGAGAGCAGTCCATATACCAGAAACACCTGAATTCCACTAGTGTCATGTCATGATTCAGGATTTTAAATTCTGGAAATTGTTGATGGTTTTTGAATTCAGCTGTCCATTCTTCTTGGCTGTGTATATATGGCTTCATCTAAGCATCCCCTTCTCCACATCCCTCTATTGAATGCCAGTCTACTATTGAGAGGCGTGAGCTTTCAGTTGCTGTTCCATTGCACAACAGAAGCCATCGGCCCACTGCCTGTTCAGCTGCCTTCAAAGAAAAGGGCACTGTACCTTTTCCAGATTGTGAAGGCCACTTCAGGGATGGTGCCATATTGTCCTGGCCTCAGAAGATGCCGTCTGATAAAGCCATAACCACACTTGTTTTGGCAGGAATCGGTAGTCCTTTGTTTCGTGTTCTGTCTGTCCATTTTGTCCTGTTGATACGAGGATACTTTGTTGTCCAGTGGCTAACTTTTGCCACAATGAAAATTAACTCCATATGCAGTTTCTTCAATGCCCATATTTTCTCTGAAGTAGATTGGTACTGCCAGGAGCCGACATGTCTCAAAAAAGAAAAATTTCTAAGTTATTAAAACATTTTAAATGCCATATTCTGTAGATCTCTGAAGGGTTTGAAGATGACCTGTCTAAAATACATCTGCTCAATTTTTAAAACATATCTAATATGACTACAATTTCTATTGTAATGTCTAACTACTAACTTTCATTTCCTTATATCCTAATAGTTGGTAATAATGTAAAGTATTTAAAATTAGTAACTGTCTTTTTCTTTTCTTTTCTTTCTTTCTTTCTTTTTCTTTTTTTTTTTCTTTTTTTTTTTTTAAAACAAGAACCTTAAATCTAATCTCCTTTGCTTAGCCTTTTTCCTAACCCTTGACAACTTGTAACCTACCCCCCTAAATAATGAAAATTATCCCAGACCAAAACCCATTAAAAGAACCAAAAAACCACCCGCCCCACACCACTTCTTTGGCAATGTGGGTGTCATATTCTTAAAATTGCTTCCTGCTGGGTATGGGCGAAGTTATCTTTATCCTGAAAGAAAAATTTAGGTTAATTGTCAAATTCTAGGAAAGGTAACTATATCCTTCATTATTATCCATTCTGTGTATAAAGCCAAAGTTCAGGGTTTATCTCAAGTCCTTATTCAAGTAGTCTTTGAGACTGGATCATCTCAGCTAGTCATCTCAAAATTGCTCTGAGCACCTTATAGTTCAAAGCTGATCTGTAGATGATGTTTGTCAGTTCAGTGATATTATTATTGTCCACGTGGAATTGTTGTTGTTGTTGTTGTTGTGGGGCCCCATCTTCTTTCCGGAGACTTCAGTTGATGTTAGGCCTGGCCGTGATTTCCTGCAGAAAACTGATAAGAGACTCGAACACAAAGACATATATATGCAGCTAATTGAAGCCTTTTTTTTTTCTAGAATTAGTTAGTACTCTATATGACCATTCATATCTTAACAAAGTTTAAAATGTATATATATATATATATATATATATATATATATATATATATATATATCAATCTTGTAAATTTTGATATAAAATTTATACTTTAAGAAAAGTTTAAAGAATCAGAATAGAATCAAAGAGTTGAGATTAGTAATAGAATAGTCCCTTAATTAATTTGGCTTTTGTCCTGTCCCATAGCAGAAAATGGCTCTTTTATTCTGTCATGATACAGGGAGTTTGTATTTTCATTTTAACAACATGCTTGAGTTTAAAGAAGGAGAGAGCCATTCTCCAACTCCAAAGTCAGCTTTAAATTTTAATTGAACTGGGACTATTAGAAAACCAATAGTGTTAAATCTTTAGAGAAAAGCAGAAACAAACATTTAAGAAGACATAAAATTTTTTAGATAATATATACCCATATGCCATATACTCCAATATACTCTGTTTCCTGGGATAGATGATTTGTCCCTTTTCTTCAGTTGTCTCATTTGTCTTGTGTCCTTCAGATTCCTTGACCTTCATTCTCCTAAAAGACAAAAACAAAAACCTTCCCCCAAGACTAATTTTGGGGATGTTCCTTTTTGGCAAGTTATTATCTGATTAAATGAAAAGACATGTGTTACAGGTACAAGTTAGTTTAAATTGGATGTTCATGCTGGTTGATGAACTATCACCTCCTCTAATTAAGAGGTTTCTCTTGTTCAAATCGAACCTTTATCAATTTTGATGGTACCCACAGCTTATCTTCTCCTATAGAAACAAAAGCAAAACCTCGTCCCCAACGTAATACATACCCTGGCTTCCATTCTGAGGTCAGCACATCCTTAAAGTATATAGGCTGATTTAATTCTGTAGTTTTTTCTATTACCCAATGTCTCTCTGCAGCTGTTGTTCCTTTCTCATTGGCATTCAGAAAATTCAAAGTTAATAGAGCATTATGCAGTCTATTTCTGGGGGTTTTTGTTACTCCTTTCTGTTTATTTAGCATATCCTTTAGAGTTCTGTTTGACCTTTCTATAACTGCTTGACCTGTAGGATTATGTGGTATACCTGTAATATGCTTTATATTGTAATAAGCAAAAAACTGTTTCATTTTAACAGAGACATATGATGGAGCATTGTCAGTTTTGATTTGTGCAGGTATACCCATAATGGCCATAACTTCTAGCAAATGAGTGATTACAGAATCAGCTTTTTCAGAACTCAAAGCAGTTGCCCATTGAAATCCTGAATAAGTATCGATAGTGTGGTGTACATATTTCAATTTTCCAAATTCTGCAAAGTGAAACACATCCATCTGCCAGATTTCATTTCTCTGAGTACCCTTTGGGTTACATCCTGCTGGTAATGGCGTTTGATTATAGAAGGAACAAGTAGGACATTTCTTTACTATTTCTTTGGCTTGTTGCCAGGTTATGGAAAAATCCTTTTTTAAACCTTTACTATTGACATGATGTTTTTTATGAAATTCTGAGGCCTCCAGCACATTTCCTACCAATAATTTATCAATCTCATCATTGCCTTGTGCCAAAGGGCCTGGCAAACCAGTATGAGATCGGATGTGAGTTATATATAAAGGATGACTCCTTTTCCTGATTGTATCTTGTAATTGAATAAATAGTGAAGTTAATTCTGAAGCATCAGGGATAAATTCTGCAGTCTCAATATGTAATACCACTCTTTCAGCATACTGAGAGTCAGTGACTATGTTGAGAGGTTCTGAAAAATCCATTAATACCAACAGAATAGCATACAATTCTGATTTTTGCACTGAATTATAAGGACTTTGTACCACTTTACTTAAATTTTCTGATTTGTAACCTGCCTTTCCTTGTTTGTTGGCATCTGTATAAAATGTACGAACTCCAGATATGGGTTTTTGCCGTACAATTCGAGGCAAGATCCAATCAGCTCTCTTTATAAAATCAATTCTGTTGCTTTTGGGATATTTGCTGTTAATTTCTCCCAAAAAATTACTGCAAGCTCTTTGCCAAGGTTCACTTTCTGTCCATAATTTTTCAATGTCCTCCTTAGTTAAAGGTACGACAATTTCTGCTGGGTCTATTCCTGCTAACTGATGAAGTCTCAATTTTCCTTTCCAAATCAAGTCAGAGATTTTTTCCCCATAAGTTTTTAATTTTTTTATTTGGTTTATTTGGTAAAAATATCCATTCCAATATAATATCTTCCCTCTGCATTAATATTCCAGTAGGGGAATGCCTAGAAGGTAAAATAACCAAAATGCAATCCAGCTTTGGATCAATACGATCCACGTGCCCTTCATGTACTTTCTTTTCTACCAAGGCCAATTCTTTCTCAGCTTCAGGTGATAATTCTCTTGGACTATTTAAGTCCTTGTCACCTTCTAAGGTTTTGAACAAATTAGTCAGTTCATCATTTTTTACCCCAACAATAGTTCATAGATGAGAAATATCTCCAAATAATCTTTGAAAGTCATTAAGAGTCTGTAGTCTATCTCTCCTAATTTGCACCTTTTGGGGTCTAATTTTTTGTAGCTCTATTTTATATCCTAAATAATTAATAGAATCCCCTCTTTGTATTTTTTCAGGAGCAATTTGTAATCCCCAGCAAGGCAAAATTTTCTTTACTTCTTCAAACATTCTTTCTAAAGTATCTGCATTTGAGTCAGCTAGTAAAATATCGTCCATATAATGATAAATTATAGATTTAGGAAATTTTTTACGTATCACTTCCAATGGCTGTTGTACAAAATATTGGCACAGAGTTGGGCTATTTAACATTCCCTGTGGGAGGACCCTCCATTGAAATCTTTTAACCGGTTGAGAATTATTATAAGTAGGCACTGTGAAAGCAAATCTTTCTTTGTCCTTTTCTTGTAAGGGTATTGAAAAGAAACAGTCTTTTAAATCAATAACTATGAGAGGCCATCCTTTTGGTAACAGAGTAGGCAAAGGAATTCCAGATTGTAGAGAGCCCATCGGCTGAATTACTTTGTTAATTGCTCTAAGGTCTGTTACCATTCTCCATTTACCAGATTTCTTTTTAATAACAAATACAGGAGAATTCCAAGGGCTGGTTGACTGTTCAATATGCTGAGCATTTAGCTGTTCTTCTACCAGCTCTTCTAAAGCCTGGAGTTTCTCTGTTGTTAAAGGCCATTGCTGAACCCATACAGGCTTGTCTGTTAACCATTTTAAAGGTAGAGCTGTTGGTATTTTTGGAAGATTATCAGTTGTTGTGCCCTGTTCCTGTATAATATGGATGGCTGGTGACCGCTCAAAATAATGCCTTCTAATATTTCTCTCAGAAACATGTGCTAGTTTATGATTTGTTTCTGAGATTGGAGGGATTTTAATCTGAGTATTCCATTGTTGCAACAAGTCTCGACCCCACAGGTTCATAGCTATGTTAGCGACATATGGTTTTAATTTTCCTCTCTGTCCTTCTGGACCTATACATTCCAGCCATCTTGCACTCTGTTTCACTCCAGATAATGTCCCAATTCCTAACAGTTGAACGTTTACCTCCTGAAGAGGCCAAGCTGGATGCCAAAATTCTGGTGCAATTATGGTAATGTCCGCACCTGTGTCTACCAGACCAGACAACAAAACACCATTTATTTTTATCGTTAATTTTGGTCTCTGTTCATTAATAGAAGTTTGCCAAAAAATTTTCTTTATGTTTTCTCCTGAATTTTCTATTCTCTCTTTTTCATCATCCTGACCAGCCTGATTTATTCCAATAGTCATTTGGTTATTTAATCGCTCAGAGCAGGGATTTCCTCTACAGCTGCAGGAAAGGTTTGAACTGGTTTTGCTATGGGGGCCTGCATGAGGCCCCTCCGGGAGTTTCCCGAAAACTGAGGCAAAGGATTACCCTGTCTGTCCTTTGTTGATCTACATTCGTTGGTCCAGTGTTTTCCCTTACCACACCTTCTGCATACTCCAGAAGGAAGGGGCATTCTGTTGCCATTGTTCCTTGAAGAAACATTGCTTCTACGAATGACCTGTTTACAGTCCCTTTTAAAATGTCCTTGCTTTCCACACCCAAAACATCTAACACTCCTCAAACCTTTTGAAATTACTTCTCCTACCCACGTATCATGCTCATCAACCTCAACATTAATTGTTTCTCTAATCCAATCTTCCAAAGGTGCAGATCTTGCCCTTAATGGCCTGATTATTCTTTTACATGCTGCATTCGCATTCTCAAATGCCAAAGCTTCAATTATTGCCTTACTAGCTTCTGATCCTGAGACCATTCTGTTTACTGCTGAAGCCAGTCTTTCTAAAAAATCTGTGAAAGATTCTTTTGGGCCTTGCATAACCTTTGTGAATGACTCAGGTTTTTTTCCTGGTTCATCAACTCTGTCCCATGCATTCAAGGCTGCCATTCGACATAAAATTACGGTTTGAACATCATATAAACATTGTGTTTGTATTGAAGCATATTGGCCTTCTCCAATAAGCTGATCCTGACAAACTTGTATTCCTTTATCCCTCCATTGTGTTTCTACGTTTCTAGCTTCCTCCTTAAACCACGTTAGAAATTGAATTCTCTGGCTGGGTTCCAGAACAGCTTGTGCAAGGTCCCGCCAGTCCTGTGGTATAATCCTATTATATGTTGACCAAGAGTTTAACATTTGCTTTACATATGGGGAATGCATGCCATAAGATACTATTGCCTCCTTAAACCTTTTAAAATCCATCAGTTCAATTGGAGCCCAGATATTTTGTGTAGCCATTTGATCAGGCATCTGCTGTACGGTTACAGGATAAATTAAGGATGACTGTGTGAAAACAGGCTTTCTTTCTGTAACCTTATGATCCAAACTTGAACCAACTTCACTGTTAAAATTAACAGGTTTTTCTAAAGCTGTTATCCTGGCACTTAAATCGACTATCTTTTTAAATAGTAAAATGAGAATAAGCATGGTGATTAACTGCATAATTCCCATAATACTAATCTTTTCATATAGTTGTTCCATTGTCAGACTGCCTAAAATTTCAAACAAAACCCAATTTTCTTCCAATGTACACAGGAAACCCATTTTTTTAAATGTGGAAAAAATTTGTCTTTTAAATAGTTTCCTTTATGACTTACCAAATCTGCGTAGAACAGTAGAAATCCGAGCGAATTTCAAAAGAGCCACCTAGAGTCCTAGGTGTAAATCCAGAGAGAGAGAGAGAGAGAGAGAGAGAGAGACAGAAACAGAGAGACAGAGAGAAAGCAAGAGAGAAGGCGAAAGCGAAAGCGAAAGCGAAAGTGAAAGCGAAAGTGAAAGTGAAAACGAAGGGGTAGCCGGCTAAAGCTTAAAGCCAGCCACTTGTTCCCTCTTGAGCCGAGTCAAGGCTTGGCTTTACAGCCAGGGGCCCTGTTTAGCAGGGCAGGCCTGAGCTGTTTGTAGCACTGGCTTTAAGCAAGCAGCTCACAGTCCAGCCTGAGCCCAGACCTGGGCCGGGGCTAGGGAGCCGGCTGCTCCGGCTAGGGAGCCGGCCCCAAGCAGTTTTTAATGGATTCTTGTCACGTTGGGCGCCAGATGTAGATGTAACCAATCGTATTATTAAAATAAGAAACACAGAGCCAAGGTAAAAGAGAAAAGCCGAGAGGTCAGAGCTCAGAGATAAAATCTTACCTCCTCCAGTGCTCCTAGCTTCCCCGAGAGAGGGAGGTACTTCCTGTGTCTCTGTTTAAATAATCTTTCTGTTCTGCCTTCTCATTGGTTGTAAACCCAACCACATGACTGCCTCATCACTGCCTGTAAGTACCGCCCTCCAGGTCTTAAAGGCGTATGTCTCCAATACTGGCTGTATCCCTGAACACACAGAAATCTACCTAGCTCTTCTAACCACCACGCTCTTACTATGGCTCTAATAGCTCTGACCCCAGGGCAACTTTATTTATTAACATAAAATTAAAATAACATTTCAGTACAAATAAAATATCACCACATTTCCCAGTAAGCCCTTTTAAGCCAAATGATAGCTGAATTATACATATAAATATTGATTAGATTCTGGAATACAGAAGAAACCTATCTTCATGTGTAAGTGAGATTCCTATTCATCTTCCCCTTCACTGTTTGATTTATGGCAGACATTTTTCTATAGGCTAATCCATAATTAAAAAGATTTTAGCCTCCCCTCCTGAAAGTACAGCCAGCATATATATCCTTTCATCAGCTTGATACGGTACAAATTCTTACCCTAATAGTGAATGTTTCACTAAAGCATGCCCAGTGATTGGACAAAACCAAAACTTATTATAAGCCACAGTCATCCTAGGGTCCTCCCTTGATGCAGGTTTTTAAATTGTTTTTCTGATAGTGAGTGATATCAGGGTGTGTACTTCAGATGTATTAGTTTGCATCTTGGCTTATGATAAACTGAGCTGGAAGTTTGTGTTCTTTATCTTCCTTGAAGAAAGATTATTAGGTATACTCACTCTCCATTTCACACGTTCTTGTCACATTTCACTTGCTTCAGAAATACTCATTTTGTATCCTTCTTGTGAATATGTAACTCTTAATATTAATGTCCTGAGAGAGAGGAGATTTTCTTATCTAACCTCAGTAATAACCATAGCATCACAGAAAATGTCCTCACAACACATCAAGCAATCAGAGAGCCAATAAATCTATTCTCTTGCTAAATTCCACACCCTGGATGGGGAGGGTATATAATGTTCATATTTGTTACTTACCAGGGAACATGACACTTGGTCTTTGAAATAGTTATTTATTTCATATATTGTAGCTGCCAATCAGTCAGCTATTTGCAAATAGTGGAGTAAACACTGCTGAAAATGAGTTTCTTTTCTTTGTGGTACCCAGAAAATCAGGTGCAATATGGTTGTCTTTATTTATGTAGCCATTTATTTTTTTCCTAATGAGCAGGTAATTTTTTTTTTATCTATTCTACAAAAGGTAAGGAGTACCCGAGAGAGGCAGGAGACTTGGTTTGCAGTCATTGAAATACTGTTTGGTACCAGGTGATCCTTTCACGAGCAGACATCCTCCTTAAAGGAGACCTGCAGACAAGTTCCTTGTGAGCTTCCCAGCTCATCTGTGGAGGAGTTGCTCAGAAGTGCACTCAGGGATTTGACCTGTTCTTCGGAAAGGCTCTTACGGGGCTCCTTGTGCTGCCTTTGGTGGGGGAGATAAAGAGTCTGATGTGGTAGTGCCTCAGTATGTGGTTTATTAACATGGGGCCAGCCTTTGTGGGGTCATGGCAACGTCTCTGAACAAATAGAGAAGCCCATCAGTGGGAAAGTGGCAGAGCCTTTCACTACGATGGAAGATAGCTGCCTCTTCTGTTTCTTCCCACAGTTTCAACCCAGTCTTCTCTTCTCTTCTCTTCTTCTCTTCTCTTCTCTTCTTCTCTTCTCCTCCTCTCCTCCCCTCCCCTCCCCTCCCCTCCCCTCTTCTCTCTCTCTCTCTCTCTCTCTCTCTTTCTTTTTTTTTTTTTTTTTTTTTTTTTTGAGACAGGGTATTTCTGTGTAGTTTTGGTGCCTGTCCTGGATCTCGCTCTGTAGACCAGGCTGGCCTGGAACTCACAGAGATCCGCCTGCCTCTGCCTCCCGAGTGCTGGGATTAAAGGCATGAGCTGCTGCCCAGCTCTCTTTTCTTTTCATTCCTTCCCTGTCTTCCATCTCTCAGAAATGCATATAGCCTAATCTTCCTAATGAGCACTGTGGCCTTTGGAAACGTGCATATAGGCCAACTCTGCATTACTAAAAGCTTCAGTGGATGGCCTAGTTATTTACAATAATATTTAATGCAATAAATCCTAGGGTAATAAAAGAATTTGGATAGTTCTTTGGAGCTTATTGCAATAGGATCGCACCCAGATCACACTCACTTCTCAGTCCTCCCAGGTCTGCCCCTCACCATTGTGAACTACCCCATCGAAGGAAAGAGGAAGAGGAGGAAAAGAAGGGGAAAAAAGTGCAATTTGTGTTGCCCAAATACTGGAGCATGGTCAAACTCCCAGTAGCCAGCCCCCTAAAAGAAAACTGAGTCCTTCCCCGCCCGCACCCCCACCAGAAGCCCTCAGTGGAGAGCTAAATGTCAGCATTCTTATCACAGTTTTTAAGATTTCTTTTCAATGGCTTTCTGTCTAGGCTGTTCCTTTTTTGGGTGGGGGAGTGGGGGGTGCCATAAAAGTCTTCTATGTCCCTCTTTCTCAACTGTGAGTCTGCGGTCATTGATACGACTGCAAAAGTAGCTTCCTTGACCTTTACTTGACTTTTTAAACTTGAATTTAACACAGTGAAATTCCAATGTGGCCAAATAATCTTTTGTGGTTATTAAACAAAACCTTAGTACAGGTATAGGCAATTGAGTTTGTAAAACCTAATCTGAGGTAATTTCAGGATTCCTATGAATAAGAAAATGAGCACTTAAAAAAAAAATACAGGAATCCAAGCCACGTGGTGGTGGCACACACCTTTAATCCCAACACTCGGGAGACAGAGCCAGGCGGATCTCTGTGAGTTCGAGGCCAGCCTGGTCTACAGAGTGAGATCCAAGACAAGCACCAAAACTACACAGAGAAACCCTGTCTTGAAAAACAAACGAACAAAAAACAAAACAAAACATAAATACAGAAATCCAAAGCATGGCAAAGAAAGTGTAAATAGACTTTTTGTTCTCTTATAGGAAAAATACTGCCTGCCTCTGTCCATAATGTTCATCAAGCTTATTTTTCCATACATGTCTCTTAAAAAGTGTGTGTTGTCACGATTGAGCCTGTATGATAATGAGTATTCAGAGACCGGTAATGCCTGGGGGGGCGCTCACCAGGGGCACTCACCAACCTAAGACAGAGTGCCTGTGTGGCCTGGGCAGGTGTCTCCATGACGAGTAAGGTGACCTGCTGATGTCCCATGCAACCTAAATTAGAAGCTCAGTTTTTAGTAAAAGGGGGACCTGTAGGGCCCTGCCCCCCCCCTTTTTGGGTAACTGTTGCCCTACTTGCTGACCTTGACCTTGATATCCTCCCCATGTTAATTCCCTGCTGGGTTCCACCCTCCTGAATGCTTATGGGAAGTTCCTTGTCTGTGTATCCTGCATAATGGGCGTTAACAGCTTAGATGCAAGATTGTAAAACATCAGTAGTGAACTTCTGCCCTCTGGGGTTCTCCCATTGTGCTATAAGCCTGTATTTAAGACCTCTTCCCTCCTTCAATAAACAGCATTCGGCATTAAAAAAAAAAAAAAAAACTCACTAAATTACAGCTAAATATTTATATGAACTGCCTTTTTAAAATAAAGATTTACTTTTATTATTTAAAAAAAAGTGTGTGTTGCATCTGTACGCGTGCATGCATGCGTGCACAAAGGGGTCGGGGAGGATGGCTCTCACTATGTAGCTTTGACCTAGAACTCTCTATGTAGTCTATGCTAGCCTCACTTTCACAGAAATCTGCCCATCTGTCTCTGCCTCCTGAGTGCTGGGACTAAAGGGTCGGCCAGCAGAATAACTTAAAAAAAAATCTGATGTGTACCAGGCTGGCCTGGAACTTACCATGTAATAGAAAAGGACCTTGAGCTTCTGGTCCTCCTCCCCCTCTCTGTGTTTTTGGATTACAGGTGTACAGGTGTGTATCACTGTGCACAGTTTATGTGGTGCTGGGAATTGAACCTAGGCTTTGTGCATACTAGGCAAACACTCTTCCAACTGACCTACATCCCCAGCCCCCAAATTACTTTTTGGTATCAGAAACATTCAGTCTCTAGATAGTGCTGTTGTGTCCTGTTGCCTGCTAATGTTTAATATTTCATCTATTTTTTGAAAATAGTTCTTATTTTATTCTTTCAAAATTCGACAGTCTTAATTTCTATGCTCCCCAGCTTCTTCACCGTTAACATGTTCCTCACAGTTCCTTACTGATAAAGCTTTGCATCTGTAATTGAAGTCAGTATTCTACTACAGATGTTTAGAATCCCAGTTGGTAATTTCACCACAAAGCTTGTTGGGTAGAAAGGGAGGGAGATCCTCTAACAGGAGGGAGGGAAGCAACTCCCGATGCTCCTTTAGGACATTGCAGTTCAAGCCTGGGTACCTTCTAAACCATTGTTCATTATTGTTGATTAAGGACACAATTGGTCAAATATAACTGTCTGGTAAACCAGAATTTTGAACAAACAAATGCTTTAAAATTCTAATAACTGTGCATAACCAGTAAATTATTCTTACTTGAATTTTCACGGTTGTGCAGAGGAGGGTTCCTAAGTACATAATTGCATAAGAGAGCCACCCAGCTTCCAGAGGAGCCATTCCAGTGAATTGTGTAAATAATATGCTTTAAAAACATGGCCCCCTCGCATATGAATTTAGATTTTCCAGATATGGAGTAGCTTTGCACCTGTGAGACTAGAACGCAGCCCTAAAAAGGCCTTCCTAATTATGACTTTACCAGAGAGACTAGAATGACCCAAAGCAAATTAATACATAGCTTTTTTTCCAACGTTCTATAAAAACATTTTCACTGTTCTGCTTTAGTACAGAAAACAAAAGATCTTAAAAGCCACTGCAAAGACATAAGAATGAAATAAGAAAACAATTTTTTGATTCTAATTTCTAATTTTCTTAATTGCCAAATACTTGTGTTTTACTTTTCTTTCATTTGTATTAACATAAGTTAGATCTTGGCTAAGTTTGCTATAAGATTTTCCAAAACTGGGGAGGTGTGGGCAGGAAGATTACAGGAGTTTAAGGTCTTCATTGGCTATATAGTGACTTCCAGGCCAACCTTGGATACATGAGACCCTGTCCAAAAAAAAAAAAAAAAAAAAAAATTCTTGTCAGTTGTCCAATAATCCATGTGTACTACAGTGAGCAAGGCTCCCCAAGGTTATAATAAGAGCAGGTGGCTTTATGGCCATATCAAGCTAGCAACATTTTAATCTTAATTGTGCAGCATTATCTTTCTTTTCACCTTTTCTTTTGTAACCTATTCTGGCCTTGAATCTGCAGTAATCCTTTTCCTTTCCAAAGTACTGTAGTCAGGTGTGCACTGCCCACATGGCGTTGTCCAGTGATTTCTAAATGTTTATAGATGTTAAGATGTGGGGGCTGACCAGGTGTGGAGGTGCACACCCTTAACACCAGCATTCTGGAAGCAGATGCAGCTGGTCTGTGTGTGTTTAAGGCCAGCTTGGTTGATATAGCAAGTTACAGGACAGCTAGAACAACATAATAGAGAGACCCTGTTTCAAAAAACAAACAAAAAGACGTGGAGACTGGAGAGATGGCTCAGAGGTTAAGAGCACTGGCTGCTCTTGCAGAAGACCTGGGCTTAGTTCCCAACACCCATATAGCTGCTCACAACCATCTGTAACTCTAGTTCCAGGGATCCAATGCCCTCCCTGCCCTACTTGCATACCAAGCACTCATCTGGTGTACAGACATACATTCAGGCAAAACACATACACTGAAAAATAAATAAATCATTAAAAAAAACCCTGTAGAACACTTTTAAAATGCTAAATCATAGCTAAACTTTAAAATTTCATGGTTTTAATTAGATTATAAGCTCTTTGGAATCATGTGTCATTATCAGTTGCTTCTGGTTTCAAATGTCAAGCTGCCTAATTCCCCTTTTAAATAAGGATGGGCAACTCTTTTAAAGGATACAGACATAGTTCATGAACTAAAGGGAAGATGTACAGTCAGGTCCAATAAGGAGTAAAGCCAGGTATCAATTCTCTTTAGCTCCCAACACAGTGATTTTTCATATCTAGGATAGATCTCACTTGGGCATGGTTTATAGTCCTTCCTGTATGTTGCTCGATTTTGTCAGTATTTTGTTGAGGATGTTGCTTATATGTTCATAAAGGATATTGGTTTGTACTCTTTATTCTGCTGCTATTGAGTTCATACAACGAGTTTTAAAGTTCTACTTATTTTTAATTCTAACATTTCCATTTGCTTCTTTATTGTTTCTTTGTTAGTACTTTTTATTTCAAGAGTGTTTACCCTTAGTTATTGGAGCATTTTCATTCTATCTATATTAATGTTTTCACAATTCCAGCATCTGTCATTTTGGCTTTGGCTGATATGCTGAAAGTTTTGCCTTTTTGGTATACAAATTTGAGTTGTCGTTGGCACTTTTTTGTTTTTTGTTTGTTTGTTTGGTTGGTTGGTTGGTTTTTGGTTTTTTGAGACAGGTTTTCTCTGTATACCCTTGGCTGTCCTAGAACTTGATTTGTAGACCAGGTTGGCCTCAAACTCAAAAGAGTTGCTTACCTCTGCCTCACAAGTGCTGGGATTAAAGGCATGCGCCACCACCACCCGGCTGTCATTGGCATTTTTAATATTACAGGGCCCTGGATTTTATTGTAATCTCATTGGTTATATTTTCTGATGCCCATAGTGGTGCTTGGGGAGGCTATGACAAGAGGATTGTGATTTGTGGGTTCACCATTTTATCCCAGCTCAAGAAAGCCTCTGCAAGCAGCATTGAGATCTACTCTGCATGATACTCGTGGCCACCCTGGTACCTGGCTGGTGGTCTGTGTTATATGTCAGTTCTGAGAGTATTTAGCTTGTTAGAGTTATATCCACCCACATGCAGCTTGGGGTGAACACTGAAGTTCAGTGACCCCTTATGGTATTGCTTTCCTGGTGTCTCCCACAGTCTAAGTGTCAGTACTATCTGGTTTCTTAGGGCTACTTATTTCAGTTCTGCATCTAGAAAGGCAGGGCTTTATTTAAGCCTGAAAATGTTAAGTATCTGGGAGTAAATGACTAAAGGAAGGAGGGGCAGGGGTTGGGGTGGTGGAGAGCAGTGAGGCTTTGACTCTCCCTGCTGGTCAAAGAAGGCGGCCTCTTTATTTCAGAGTTTTGGGTTCCTGTGGGTCACTTTCTTCGGTGACCTTTATCATGGGATTGCTTAGCGATAATGCAGAGAATTTAAAGAAAAAATGTGAGATTTTTCATTCTCTCAGGATACCCTACAGAACTTGAACTAGAATTAGGCTTTTTCTGGAGCCCTGTACCTACACTGATGCTCACTTTTGGGTTTCAGGCTGCAGTTCCGGCTGGTGGATATTGGAGGAATAATAAAAAGGTAAATTCATTGTTGGTTCAGTACTATGCTAAGGTCCCCTTCCCCACCCACTTGCTCCAATAGCTGCTCCATGTGCTCTGGTCATTTGTGTTAGCTGACTTTAGTGGGAGATAGATACAGGAGAAGAGTGCTTACTGTGTCATGCATGGAACTGGGACCCTCGTTAGTTACCTTCTCATCAATAATTATGCTGGCCAGCAGTACACTTGGCAGCTTCAGTCTTTACTAAAACCATGCTCCAGTGTAAGGTCTGTCACGGTAACTAGAGTGCTTCAGGAGAGTAGGTGCGCTCTACTTGATGGGTCCAGTGCCTGAGGTCAGGTCACCAGATCAGGTCATTTACTGCATTCTTCATTTCTTTGTGCTAATTTTTTCAAGTACCTGAAGGATATGTGTTAAAATCTCACACTGTGGTTACGGAATTGTATGTTCTCTTTTGACTTGTGCATGATAACTGATTTCTGAGCCTCCTCACACATGGTAGAAAAGCATTCTATCACTGAGCTGTGGCCCCTGTTTTGTTTATCAGTTGTAAGTTCTGTTATTAGGGAAATTGAAATACTTTTAAATGTTGAAGCAATTTCAAAGATGTGAAAAAAAAGCAATTCACATTTTTATAATTATTTTGACCCAGTATACTTTACCATTTCAGCATGCATTCAGTGTAAAGTTGATAATCTGTTTTACATTTTAAAAAATTCAGTGGGTATTAAACAACTGTATTTAGGCTACACCATCATCCAGATGCACAATAGCCACAAGGGACTAGTGTTTTGTAGTGTGTGGTGTGTATGTGCAAACACACCACACACCTAGATACAGATACTGACTTGATTAGTGTATGTGCACACACACCACACACCTAGATACAGATACTGACTTGACTACGTTTAAACCATCCAGTTTTTTTGTTTTGTTTTGTTTTGGTTTTTTTGGTTTTTCAAGACAGGGTTTCTCTGTGTAGCTTTGCGCCTTTCCTGGAACTCACTTAGTAGCCCAGGCTGGCCTCGAACTCACAGAGATCCGCCTGGCTCTGCCTCCCGAGTGCTGGGATTAAAGGCGTGTGCCACCACTGCCCGGCGGATTAATTAATTTTAGTATTATGTTTCTTCTGTTGCATAGTAGGAATGTTTTTAATGGTTCCTTTAGAGGTTAAAATATACTTTTTTTTTTAAATCCAAAGTCTTGCTGTATAGCCCAGGCTAGCTTTCTGTTCTTCTGCCTCAGCTTCCTGAGTGTGTGAGCCATATGTGTCCACTTCTACATTCTGTAATATGCATTTAAAAGTGTTAATCATGCAGTTAAAATTATGTATTCACGATCTCTAATTCCAGAATATCTCCATTATGCCATGTAAAACTTATTATCTGTTATATAGTTTCTATTTCTTCCTCCAACAATTGCCAATCTATATTCTGTCTATATGTGTTTCCTGTTCTGGATATTTCATATTTTGATTCTGGCTTCTTTTACTTAACACAATATTTTTTGGATTCATCCATGTTATAGCATGCTATATATATAGCATATATAGTAATAGTTTGTTTTATGGCTAAATGTTTTAGTTAACATAGAGTACAATTTTTTATTCAGTCAATTATTGGAAATATTTAGGCCATTTGCACCTTTTTGACTGTTTGGAAGAATACTGCTGTGAACATATGTGTACATGTATTTGATTGAGTGCTTATTTTCAATTCTTTTATATATATATAAATGAGTAAGCAGAGTTACTACAATGATCATATGATAATTCTACATTTACCCTTTTGAGATTTGTCAAACTTTTCCCACAACTTCTGAACTATTTTCTATCTCCACCAGCAACATATTAAGAGTTCCTGTCCTTTTTTCCCCATCCTTTCTAGCATTATTTTCTGTCCCAGGATTGTTTTGTACTTTGACACTGAGGCTCCAGCACATCTGGGTGTCTTGGCATGCCCTCTCCTGAAGTATCTGGTTGACTCCAGTGTTTTTTCAATTGCCATCCTACTTGGGTGTGAAGTATATGTTCTGATTTTCATTTTCCTAATGTTGGACAATTTTTTCACCCTCTTGTTATCATTTGCATATTCTTATAGAGCTCTGGTTCTCAACCTTCCTAATGCTGCGACCCTTTAATACAGTTCCTCATGTTGTACTGACTCCCTGACCATAAAATTATTTTCATTGCTACTTCTTAACTGTAATTTTGCTACTGTTTTGAATCATAATGTAAACATCTGATATGCAGGATATTTGGTATGTGACCCCTGGGAAAGAGTTGTTTGATCCCCAATGGGGTCATGACCCACAGGCTGAGAACTACTGTAGAGAAATTCCACAAGGTTTTGTCTTTGTGTGTGTTTTGTTTTATTTTTTGCCTATTTTAAAAGTGGGTTATGGGGTTGGGGATTTAGCTCAGTGGTAGAGCGCTTGCCTAGCAAGCACAAGGCCCTGGGTTCAGTCCTCAGCTCCCAAAAAAAAGAAAGATGGGTTACTTGGCTTTTGTTGTTATTGTTATATAAGTTATCAAGTCTCTGGACTCAGGCAGTCTTCTGCCTCAGCCTCCAGAGTGCATGTCCTAAGAACTCTTGTTTGACTTCCTCCTCCTCTTCTTTTAGTTTTTATTTTTGCACTGGAAATTGAGCTCAGAGCTTTATGCATACAAGACAAGTTTTGATTTTGCTACTTCTCCAGCACAAAAGACCTTTGTGTATGCACCACATGCACATGTGTACACGTGTGTAGAGTCTAGAGGTCAGCCTCAGGTAGCACTTTTCAAGAGCTATTCGCCTCATTCTTTGAGACAAGATCTCTTATTGGTTAGCCAGGAGTACACCATAGGCTGGCTGGCCAGTGAGCCAAGGGCTCTGCCTGTCTTCAGCCCTGGTATTGTAAGCACACACCACCATGTTCTGCTTTTGACATGGATGTTGAGGATCAAGCTCAGGGCCTCATGCTTGCATAAGCACTTTACTGACTGAGTTATCCATCTCTCAAAAAACTCTTTATAAATTCTAGGTAACAGACTCTTATTAAATACATACATTGCAAAACATATGTGCCTCGATTTACCATAGTATAGTCTCTTAAAAAACTCTTTTTCACACTTGGTATTTCTATTTTCTGTGTATCTTTTTTCATATTTCACTTTTATGTGTTATGAACACTGGAGTTCATTATTTTTGCTTAAATTACTTATTTTATGTGTATGCATGCTTTGTGTATGTGTTTTGCACATGGATGTATACGTGTGTGTGTGTGTGTGTGTGTGTGTGCATGCATGCATGTCCATGTGTAGATGTCAGTGTCACACGCCTTCCTCTTTTGCTCTGCATTTTAATTATTTACTTTTGTAATACTGTTTTCTTTCTCCTTCCCCTCCCTCTCTATCCTTCCGTGTGTGTGTGTGTGTGTGTGTGTGTGTGTGTGTGTGTGTGTGTGTGTCTGTCTGTCTGTCTGTCTGTGTCTCTGTGACTCTGTCTCTCTGTCTCTCTGTCTCTTTCTCTCCCTCCCCCTCCTTTTCTTTTGAGACAGGGTTTCTATGTGTAACAGCTCTGGCTGTCCTGGAACTAGCTCTGTAGCCCACCAGGCTGGTCTCCAACTCACTGAGATCTGCCTGCCTCCCAAGTGCTGGGACTAAAGGTGTGCGCCACTACTGCCAGGCTGTTGTATTATTTTAAGTTGTGTGGGTGAATGTATGTGTGCACCTCATTTTTAATCATTCATTCATTCATTCATTCATTCATTCATTTGTTTATATGCATGGGAGTTTTGTCTGCACATATGTTTGTACACCACATCCATCCCTGATGATAGCAGATACCATAAGCAAGTGCTGTGTCCTCTGGGACGGGAGTTACAGATGGTTGGAAGCTACCATGTGGGTGTTGGCATTTGAATCCAGGTTCTCTGGAAGAGCTCTTATCTGGGATGCCCCCTCTCTAGCTTCCACCTGTGTGGTTTTTGTTTTGTTTTGTTGATAGGATCTTTCATTGACCATGGAGCATACCATTTTGGCTAGGCTGCCTGGCCTGCAAGCCCCTGGGATCATATATCTCTACCCACCTTCCCCCTTTTCCCCAGTTTTGGGTTACAAGTGAGTTCTACCACACCTGGCTTTTATGTGGGTGCTGGGAATCCAACTCAGGTCCTCAGGCTTGCCATCTCCCCAGCCCAAGCTGTTTACTTTTTTTTTGTTTGTTTTTGTTTTTTCGAGACAGGGTTTCTCTGTGTAGCTTTGCGCCTTTCCTGGAACTCACTTGGTAGCCCAGGCTGGCCTCGAACTCACAGAGATCTGCCTGGCTCTGCCTCCGAGTGTTGGGATTAAAGGCATGCGCCACCACTGCCCGGCTTAGCTGTTTACTTTTTAAAGAAGTTTTTGGATGAGAATGTTTTAAAACATGTAGTGGCGTATTTACATTTCGGGCACACTTCATATATTTCTCCAGCCTGTTTTTTTGTCTGTTGGTTTGTTTGTTTTTGTTTTCTTTTTCTCTTGGTGCATCATGCTATGTAATTTTTTTTCATATTTTTATATTTCCACTTTTTTTTCTACAATGTTTAAACTGTAGGAAAAATCCTATCTTGTGAAATTACCTTTTCAGATATTATTTTCTTTTGGAAACTTTCATTTTGCTTTGAGACAGGATGGGTCTTGGTCTTGCTGTATTCCAAACTGTTTTTAGCTTCCTGAGTGCTGGGATTGCAGCTGTGTGCTACAGTGTCCATCTTAATTTAGTTCTAGACACTGAATGTTCTCTTACCGAACTTCTGTATTTTTTTTTTTTCATTTTAGGAATTGTTGTCCTCAGCTGGGCAGTGGTAGCACATGTCTTTAATTTCCTCACTGGTGAGGCAGAGGTAGGCAGATCTCTGAGTTGGAGGACAACCTGATCTCCAGTGTGAGTTCCAGAAGAGAGAGAGAGAGAGAGAGAGAGAGAGAGAGAGAGAGAGAGAGAGAGAGAGAGAGAGAGAGAGAGAGAGAGAGAGAGAAGAGAGAGAAGAGAGAGACAGACAGGGTTTCTCTGTAGCTTTGGAGCCTGTCCTGGACTTGCTCTGTAGCCCAGGCTGGCCTTGAACTCACAGAGATCCGCCTGCCTCTGCCTCCCAAGTGCTGGGATTACAGGCGTGCGCCACCACCGCCCGTCCGTTTGCCCCCTCTTGTGGTTTTGGAGACTAAAGAGGAGGTGAGTTCCAGGTTGAGTTATGTGAAGGTTTCTCCTTCAAGACACACATTACTTACTTCTAATCTAATCTTTCTGTCCTGTATAAATTCTGCTCTGGGTTTCAAGTGTGTAGTCCCATTATGCTCTGGGTTCCCATTTTTATGTCACTGTTGGAAACTACCCCTCCCTCTAGAAGATTAATACCGTTTTATGGGCTACCTCACTCATCTGTCATTGTGCATTATCTTAAACTATTTTCCTCACATATTGTATCCCGTTTTCTTGGCTGTGGTGGTTGATACCATGGTAAAAGCTGATGTCCTGTTTGCCTGTCTTAGAGTTTCTGTTTATTTACACATAATAGCCATGTGAGATGGCTCTTAGCTGTAATTCCAGCATTTGAGGCAGGACAGTCTCCTGTCTTACATAGTTCCAAGCCAGCCTGGGTTACATGAGACACTGTCTCAACATAACGGAAAAATCCCAAAGCAAAAAAATAAATTTAATATGTTTTGTAAGTTCTCATTTTACACAGCTCCAATGTACAGAAATTTCATTTACCACAATTTAAGTAATACGAGCCCTCCCAATAGCATGGTTTGATCAGTTAGCATGGTATGTTAACTATAACTACACAGTATACAGATGTCTTTTGCCAATTCTCTAGTCCATGGTAACTGTTAGAAAACATGTGCTATGGTCAGTCATGTCTCCAAAATCTACTAGTACTTAGTGGCTGCTCACCTGTTGCTACGTTTATGTACAAAGTATTTAGGTGTGTTGGTCTCTTCCCACTGTTATATTTTGTAAATACTGATAATTAGAATTGAAAATTGAAGAACAAAGATAAAACAGAGTAACAAAAATAGTAACTGAAGTTTGAATGAAAGGTAAAGAGGGTAAAGAAGACAGAGCAGACAGTACCATGATATCAAAGTATCTAAATGTGTAGCCATGGGGAGCTGGGGAAGGGGAATTTTATCAACATAAGTGAGGAAAGCAATCCTGATGCTTGAAAAGATGAAGATGTCCCTGAGAAAACATCTTCACATTAAAGGAAAAACTTTCATATTCTAATCTCATGTAATACTGGGGAGGGGTGTGCATGCCTTTAATCCCAGCACTTGGGAGGCAGATCTTTGTAAGTTGGAGGCTAGTCTGGTCTACATAGTGTGTTGAGAACAGCCAGAGCCTCAAACAAACAAATAGAAGTTCTTATTTAGATATTTCACAACACAGGATAAATGGTAGAAGCTGATCTGAACTTATAATAGCAGTTTGTGGAGGCATAGAAAAAGTGATTGCTGTGTATGAAATTCTTTTTTTTTTTTTTTTTTTTGGTTTTTCGAGACAGGGTTTCTCTGTGTAGCTTTGGATCCTGTCCTAAAACTCACTCTCTAGCCCAGGCTGGCCCTGAACTCACAGAGATTCACTTGCCTCTGCCTCCCAGTGCTGGGATTAAAGGCATGTGCCACCAACGCCTGGCTGGAATTATTCTTATTCTTGTTTTTTTTTTTTTTTTTTTTTGTCTTTTTGTTTTTCAAGACAGTGTTTTCTCTGTGTAGCCCTGGCTGTCCTGGAACTAACTCTGTCAACCAAGCTGGCCTTAAATTCACAGAGATCCACTTGCCTCTGCCTCCCAAGTGCTGGGATTAAAGGTGTGTGCCACCACTAACTGGCTGTTCATTTTGCTTGTCTGTTTTAAGTTATATTTATTTAGTGTGTGTGCACATGTGTGTGATGTACGTGGAAATCAAAGGACAGTTTTTGGAAGTCAGTTCTCTTCTATGTGGATCCTGGGGGTTGAACTCAGGTTACCAGGCTTAGTAGCAGGTACCTTTTTATTTGTTGAGCCTTCTCACTGGGCCCTTAATTATTCTTTTATTTATTTGTTTGTTTGTTTGTTGTGTATACAGAAGAGGGTGCCAGATCTCATTACAGATGGTTGTGAGCCACCATGTGGTTTCTGGAAATTGAACTCAGGACCTCTGGAAGAGCAGTCAGTACTCTTAACCTCTGAGCCATCTCTCCAGCCCCCTTAATTATTCTTAAGTCTTCCTCAGCTCCTGTATTTCAAAAGTGCTGACCCTTATATTGAGATTATGCTGTGCCTTGGCTTAGATTCAGGCCTCTTCCTAAAATTTTCTTACATCTGTCTCTTTTCAAATATATACTGATTTTCTCCATTCTGTTTTTTTTTTTCATTCTGTTATAGTTGGTCAATTAAAGTGATATGTATTTAACATATACAACATGTTTTCATACCCACGGTCATTGTGAAATGTTTGCCACAATCAAGCTTACTGCCTATAACATTAATAGGATACCTTTATTATCTTTGACTTTTGGAGTAACAAATCTGGGTACAGATGACCTGGGTTCTCTGCTTCAAGAGCTCTCACAAGGACAAAGTGTTGGTCAGGGATGTTGTCTCATTTGAAGTCTTGATTGAGGAAGACTGACTTCCAGGCTTTCAAAGTAGTTGTCAGAATTCTTTTCTTCAAGAGCTATTGGACTGAGAGCCTCAATTCTTATCTGATTGCTGACTGAAGGCCATCCTTCATTCCTTGCCACATGATCCTCTTCAGTATGACTGCTTGCTTCGTTAAATCATGCAAACCAAGCAGACACTTCATTCTTTAGCAAGATGGCAGTTAACTTTATGTAACCTAATCATGGATAATGACATCTGATTGCCTTTGCCATACTCCCCAGGAAGCAAGATTCTAGGGCCTACCCATACAAGGGAATGGGTTTAAACAAGGGCACAGATACCAGGAGCTAGATGCCATTAGGGGAGCATGTTAAAGTTTGCTTCTCACAATGATAATCTCTTAACACTATTTCATTTGATGTTCAGAGTGTTATGTGTTTACTCTGTTTTATTCTTCATCATTCTACGGCTCTGATTTAGTGAAGAAATATGTTCATTGTTACTAGGGTTTTAGTAATCCTAGGCATTCTTAGGTGTGTGTGTGTGTGTGTGTGTGTGTGTGTGTGTGTGTGTGTATTTTATATATATATATATGAAACCTTATTGAAAGATTATGTAAAAAACACTGACGTTAACCTGAGGGAGCGAGAATGAAAATGAATTAGTATATTATTATTATTGTTGTTGTTGTTTTTTCAAGACAGGGTTTCTCTGTGTAGTCCTGAATATCCTGGAATTCAACTCTGTTTTTTTGTTTTGTTTTCCGAGACAGGGTTTCTCTGTGTAGCTTTTTGCTTTTCCTGGAACTCATTCTGTAGACCAGGCTGGCCTCGAACTCCCAGAGATCTGCCTGCCTCTGCCTCCCAAGTGCTGGGATTAAAGGTGTATACCACCATAGCTCAGCAGTATATATTATTTTTAAAAGCACTTTTAACCAAATGTGTCTGCTCTTATATAGAAGTCAATTACTCCTACATATATGTAATCATTACATGGATGTGTGGGTGTGGGTGTGTGTACTTGTTGCATTCTATGAGTCAGAGGCCAACCTCAGGTGTTGGGCATATCGTCTACCTGTTTGAGACAGGACCTCTGTCATTGTTGGCGGTTGGCTGTGCCAGACCTTCTGTCCTGCTGTAGAGCACTGGGATTGCAGACCATGTGCTATCATTTCCACCTTTTCTTCGGTGGTGTGAACTCAGCTCTTCAGGTTTGCACAGCAAATGCTTACCTACTCACTGTCTTCCTAGCTCTCTTTAAAGGTTTTCACTCCAGCTTTCATGCCATTTCTTTCTATTCACCTACTAGAGGTTTACTTTCACATCCTAATCATGATATAAAACTGCTCTTCCCAACTAGAATCAGTGTCCATCTCTGCCACTTCTAATCACGTAGGGTTTTTTAAAAATTTTTTTTGTATTATTATTTTTTTAGTGATTTGATCAATCTTTTATTCATGATGCATTTTTTTTGCTTTGTTATTCTTTTTCTCCTTTTTTTTAATTTATATATGTGTGTGAGTATGTGTGCATGTATGTGCCCATGGACACCAGAAGATCCCTTGGAACTGGAGATATTGATGGTTGTGAGCCACCTTGTGTGTGCTGGATATTGAACCCAATTCCTCAGGAAGAACAGCAAGTGTTCTTGTATTAGTCAGAGTTCTCTAGAGGAACAGAACTTATATATATATATATATATATATATATAGTGTGTGTGTGTGTGTATGTATGTATTAGAATGAGACTGGGCCAGCTAGTCCAACAATGGCTGTCTACCAATGGAAGCTCCAAGAATCCAGTAGTTAAGTGAAGTCCATGGAGTTGAATGACTCGGCTGGTCTTCAGTGTGTGCTGGAATCCTGAAAAAGTAGCCTCTAATGCCAGTGCGTGAATGAACTTGCTAGGGAGATCAAGAGCCAGAGCAAGCAGGGAGAGAGAGCAGTCCTGGTCCTTCCATGTCCTTTATCTAGACTGCCAGCAGAAAGTGTGGCCCAGATTAAAGATGTATCTGCCCACCTCAGAGATCCAGGTGAGAAATGGGTCTTCCCACTTCAAATGATTTAATTAAGAAAAAAATCCCTCAGGTGTGCCCAGCCATCTGGGTTTTAGTTAATTCTGGTGTAGTCAAGTTGACAGCCAAGAATAACCATCATAGTTGTTAACCTCTGAGCCATCTCTCTAGCCTGTCATTCGGGCTTTAAATACTAGGGTTATTTCTGATGTGTACCTCTTTTCTTACAATTTGTCATTGGCTCGTCTTTTCCCTCCCCCCCACCTTGTCATGGCCATTAGTTTGATGATTATAACAGTCTTATGAGGGGGCCTTACTTCTCTAGGGTCTGAAGGGCCTGAACCTCTAAACTATCTTTGGCTTCCTATTTCTTAATAAATTATGCAATTCTATGTGTGACTTTCAAAATGCCTCCCCTGCTTCCTTTTTGAAATAAGTTTTTAGCCCAGGCTAACCTACCTCAAATTTATAGCATTAAAGTGCCATTTTTATGTATAGTTTACTAGATAGAATACTATAGTTCAGAATCTCTTTACCTTTGCTAGGTACCCCTCACCTTTTGGTAACTGATTAATCGTCCTTTACCAGAGGTTATACTGGTGAATAAGTTAGTGAATTATGAAAAGATTTCATCTAACACATGCCTTATTTACACTGTAGTTGACTTAATCTCAATAACAGTGAATAGTGTCAGTAATATTACTATTCTATAAGCAATGGTTTCTTCTCTCTGGTGTGTAGTTTGCACTGTCCTCCGATGATTAAGGACACAGTTTTTGAATATTTACCATGGTCAGAGTGAAAAAAATGCGTAAGAGCCGGGCGGTGGTGGCGCACGCCTTTAATCCCAGCACTTGGGAGGCAGAGGCAGGCAGATCTCTGTGAGTTTGAGGCCAGCCTGGTCTACAAAGCAAGTTCCAGGAAAGACGCAAAGCTGCACAGAGAAACCCTGTCTCGAAAAACAAACAAACAAACAAACAAAATTGTATAAGAGAAGAGTTTATTTAGGAATTATGGTTTCAGAAGGTTAGAGTCCATGATAATGCAGCATAGGCAGCAGGGCCAGGTGGCTAGGGCAGCAGCTTAGAGCTTACATCTTGAACTGTAAGTAAGAGGCAGAGAGCATTTTAGGGATTGTTTTTTAAAGCTTTCTCTTTCTTTTTGTAAAATTTATTTACTTTTATTATATGTGCAATTTTTTTTTCCTGAATATATGTCTGTGTGAGAGTGTCAGATCTTGGAGTTACAGACAGTTGTTAGCTGCCATGTGGGTGCTAGGATTTGAACCCAGGTCATTTGGGAAAGCAGTCAGTGCCCTTAATTGCTGAGCCATCTTTTCAGCTCCCATATTAGGGATTTTAACTAAATGAATCATATCTAGGCAAATGTGTGATTAACTTACAGTGATATTGCTGCACTAGAACTAAAGCTATGTCTGAACTTTGCTTTTTTTTTTTCTTCTTTATTTGCATTGGTGCTTTTGCCTGCATGTGTGTCTATGTGAAGGTGTCAGATCTTGGAGTTACAGACAGTTGTCAGCTGCAATGTGGGTGCTGGGGATTGAACCCAGGTCTTCAGGAAGAGCAGCCAGTGCTCTCAGCCACTGAGCCATCTCTCCAGCCCTTATGTCTGAACTTTTCTAAATATTGAAAAAACAAAACATTAATAGCACCTGTTGTTTAACACAGCACAGTGTTAATTTTTATGCTTTTTTTCTTGTAGTTATTGTTGTGTTAGTTTATCTCCCTAAAGTAGTATAAATTAGGGTGTTGTAGGATTGTTTGCTTATCATACAGAAGGCTCTGGTTTCGGTTCCCAGCACTGTGCTCACACTGAGTGTGTGAGTGTGCGTGTGCGTGCGTGCATGTGTGTGTGTGTGTGTGTTTATGCACGCACACATGCGGGCGTGGGCTCGCTCCCCTGCATGCATATGAGCACTGAGGTGAGAATGAAATGGAATATAAGATGGAGTAGGTATTTGATGAACCCATGAGAGACAGACATTGAGGCCTCACTTCTGCCATCGCCACCCAGTCACTATACTGTCTCTGAATCCTTTACTTTCCTGGAAAAATAGCAATACTGACAACCCTTTAAATGGAATAATTAAAGGAAGCATGAATTTTTAGTAAATAGTTTCCGTCTGATAAACCTTAGACCCTGTGTCCACTCTGCTCATGAAGAATAAGTATTTGATTGGTGGATGAATTTACTGTTGTTACAGACTCTAGTTCATACCAGAACATTTTGAAATCACATTGCCATTTTGGAACCCTGTTATTAATAATAGTGCATTTTGCTAATTTTATAACCCTTATTTAGTTTTTCTACAGCTTTGTGTAATAAGCTCAATTGATTTGCGCATCTTTCATTGTAGTTTCATTTTTGGGGTGAACTGATAAATAGGGCTCCTTAAAAGGTGCTAATTGATGGATTGGCCAGCAATATGGTTTAGCAGGCAAAGGCCCTTCCTGTGAAGCCTGACAACCTGACTCAGGACCACATAGTTGAAAGGAAGAATTGATTCTCCTAAGTTGTCCTCTGCCTTCCACATGTGCACCATGGCATATACACCCTCACTCTCTCTCACAATAAATAAGTAAATAAAAATTAATTTTTTAAAAAAGGTGATCATTGACTTTGTAAGTTAAGAGTCTGAATGCCTTACAAGGCATATGGAATACTGCATTTCTCTTGGCCTGAATTTTTTAGTTGATATAGTAGTGGAAAGGGAATTCTTTACCATGGCTTAAGGATACATAAACTCTCAGTGCAGCAATCTTTTTATTGTTGATTATTATAGCTTCTATTACTCCTAGAAGTTGACCAACAGGGACCTGAGTTTAGGAGATTTTGTCATTCAGCTTTCATATAGTAAATGCTGAGGCCAGCCCTTTGCCTGCAGGGCCCTCCATCACTGAAGAGAATCTGTGGCGTTACTTTAGGCATTCAAGTGTGGGGGAGGAGTAAAGGCTCTCAGGGTTCTCAGGGTGGATTTGTGCCTTTGAACATGATGGGCATGTGATGCTGTATTCTTGAAACACCAGACGCCTTTTGTTGCAACATTTCAGTCTTCTCTCTCAATATTTAATTTACTAGAAACTTGTTTAGCACCCTTCTATTTTGCATTGCTTTTTAATTTTTATTTTTTAAAGGATTTTAAATAATGTGCATGTGTGTGTGGGGGGGGGGGGTATGTGCACATGAGTGTGGGTGGAGGCACCTGAGTATTGGTGGAGGCCAAAAGTGGTATTTGGATCTTCTGGAGCTGGTGGTTGTGAGCTGCCTGATTTGGGTGCTGGGAAATAGACTCCAGGCTCCTGCAAGAGCAGCAAGTACTCTTAAGTACTGAGCCACATCTCCAGGTGTGTGTGTGTGTGTGTGTGTGTGTGTGTGTGTGTGTGTGTGTGTGTACACATAATTTAAAAAAGATTATTGTGTATTTTTTTATGTGTATGAGCATTTTGCCTACCTGTGTCCCTGGTGCCAACAGAGGCCAGAAGAGGATATTGGGTCCCCTGGAACTGGAGTTATGGATAGGTTAGAGCCATTATCCATGGTGCTGAGACTCCAACCTGGGTCCTCTGCAAGAGCAGTGAGTGTTCTTAACCACAGAACCATCTCTCCAGCCCCCATGTACGTGTTTTAAAAGCTGATGAACTTATGTAGTTGGAGAAAATTTTCAGTTTAAATAAAATATTGCAGTCTTTAACTTTCTACAGTTTTTTTTTTTGTTTTTTTTTTTTTTGGTTTTTTTTTTTTTTGGTTTTTCGAGACAGGGTTTCTCTGTGTAGCTTTGCGCCTTTCCTGGAGCTCACTTGGTAGCCCAGGCTGGCCTCGAACTCACAGAGATCCGCCTGGCTCTGCCTCCCGAGTGCTGGGATTAAAGGCGTGCGCCACCAACGCCCGGCAACTTTCTACAGTTTTAAAGAGTGTTTTAAATTTGAATTTTATTTTTACTTACTGTGTTTTGTGCATACGTGTGTGTGCATGTGCCATGATCTTTGGGGATGGAACTCAGGTCTTTAGACTTTGAAGACTTGCTCACCAAGCGCTTTTACTTGCTGGACCATCGCAGTCTGCCTTTTCAGGGTTTTGCCCAGGAGACTCATCCTGGGTGAAGTTAGCACAGGATGAGATGTCATCTACTGACTGATGCTGTAGCTTTTGAGATGACAAAGAAAAGTCATTTAAGGAGGGTGTCATTCTAAAGTTCTTTAAGGATTAGTAAAAGTTAAGTATTTAAGTATGGGAATGTAGTTGTAGTTGCTGGATTGACACCCCCTACTTCCTTTTTGTTTATTTAAAAAGTTAAGGGTTTGGCATATGGCTCAGTGGCAAAGTGTTATCTTAGCATGGCCCTGGGTTTGATCCCACCAAAAGAGTTGGGAGGATGGGAGAAGTTTAGAAATTTAAATATAATTTGCAAAGAGAAAAAGCCAGGGCAGCCCAAATCTTAGTTAGAAAACTATGAGCTGCTGCTGCTGCTGCTGCTGCTTCCTTCCTTCTTCTTCCTTCCTTCTTCTTCCTTTTTCTTCTTTAGAGCCCCGTCTGCCCTCAGCCTCAGTGTTCTTGCTTAGCTTTCCACGGATTGGAATTGCTGGCATGTGTTACCATACCTGGACTTGGAAACGTTTTTTCCGTCCTGGGGATAGAACCTAGGGCCTCACACACACACACACACACTGTGGAAGCACTCTGCCTCTGAGCTGTAACCCCAGCCCCTTTTGACCTTTTTTTCTTTAGATATGGTATTGCTAAGTTGCCCAGACTGGCCTAAACTCACTCCATAGATTAGGCAGGTCTTGAATGTGTGATACTCTTGCATTAGCTTCCTGTAGCTGGGACCACAGGCCTGACAATTCCATCAAGGGCAATATTTATTAAATGATGGATAGAACATGTATTATGTCTTCATGTAAAATTGATCCATAAAAAGGGCCTGAAAGGCACAGAATGCTCATGGGCCTGGCAGCCAAAGTGGCAGTGCTTTCTACTCTCATTGCCTAAGTTTCTTTTGCCTTTTCTCTCCCTTCATTTTAAAAATGTTCTTAAATTAGAAGAAAGAAAGGAAACAGGTAAAGTTAGAGCCTATTCCACTTATTTTCTAATGATCTGTTTTCCTCAAAGATTTAAGTAGCGTTTACCAGTATGAATAAGATTAATTATTATAATACAAACCAATTTGAAAATTGGTTTTTAAATTGAGCCATAATATGTAAAATCTTATGGTAATGTGCAAATCTGACTATATTCAAGTGCAGTTTCCATACCCATACCAATTGTCTTGTAATAATCAAGAATGCATCCTCTGTGTGGTGTTTGGAAGTTAATACTATTTTGGAAATCACACTGGTATATATATATAGTGGCTTCCCTGGGTGTATGTGGCTCATTATTGATCATAATTTTATTTTGAAATTTCATTTTAAGTAGATAGGGTAAGCCCCTTTAGATTTTTAGTGGTTAGAAGAGTTCTGATGGAGGGTTGGGATGTATGAATGAGGAGAAAGAAGCTCAGATAATAATTCATCAAGTGGTAGAAACAATAGCACAGATTCATATGGAAAACAGAGGAGACAAATAATTCCTGGGAGAAATGCCTTCAAAACTTAACCATGAAGCTCTCACAAATACAAATAAATATGTACATTGTAATGAGAAAGAAGAATCCCAGGTCTGTGAAGAAAGGGGTTGTGGTTGAGTTCTAGACCAGTGGTACTTACTGTGCATTGTGCAGAGGGCTTTGTATGGCTGCATGTGTGAGTACTGCCTCTTCTGACCAGCTGGTTTCCAAGCTTACTCTATTTCTCTGCATTCTTTTTTATATACTTAAACCTTTCTGCCATATGTTTCCGTGTGTGTGTGTGTGTGTGTGTGTGTGTGTGTGTGTGTGTGTGTGTATCTCAAATTGAAATCCTCCTTTAAATGAAACTACTTTTTTACCCATCAGCCTTAAATAAACACTTAGTAAATGTACCATGTCTTTAAAGAATAACACAATAATTAGTAAGTCTTAACAATGGTTTCTTTATATTAGGAATCTTTAATGTATAGGGATTTAATGCTGATGGACTGTAAGTTCCATGAAGGAAAGTGTTGTTTGTCTGTTTGTCTGTTTGATGCCAGCTTGGTAATGACTTTGGCTGTCATGGTATTCACTGTGTAAACTCAAAATGATCATGAACTAGAGGCAATCTTCCTGCCTTAGGCTCTCAAGTTCTGGGATTATTGTTGTGAGCCACCATGCCCCACTAAGAAAGGAAATTTTTTAAAAGGCTAGGAACATAACTCAGTGGTAGAGTGCTTGTCCAGCATGCATCAAGTCCTGCCTCCATCACAAGTAGTACGGAAAAGGGGGAAGGGATTTCTTTTTGTTCATTGTTGTATCTGGTGTCCAGAAAAAGAAAGATACTCAATAAATACTTACTGAATAAATTGTTAAAACATTAGCCTTAAGAAAAATTTAATATAACTTATGAAAATTATTTCAGCTGGGCGGTGGTGGCCCATGCCTTTAATCCCACTGGCAGAGCCAGGTGGATCTTTGTGAGTTTGAGGCCAGCCTGGTCTACAGAGCGAGATCCAGGAGAGGCACCAAAACTACACAGAGAAACACTGTTTGGGGGGGGAGGTATTTCAGTGAAGCTGTCTTTTGTTTGTGGTTTTTTGAGACAGGGTCTCACTGTGTAGCCTTGGCTCACCTGGAGATCAGTATATGAGACAGGCTTGCTGGGAGGAAAGGCATAGTAATCACTGCTCCTGGCTTCAGTGAAGAATACTTTTTTTAATTAAAATTTTCTTTGAGATTTTATTTTTATTTTGAGTGTATGGATGTTTTGCCTGCAGACATGTTTGTGCACCATGTGCATGTAGTCCCTGTGGAAGCCAGAAGAGGGCATTAGATTATGTGGGACTGTAGGTTCTGAGGACTGAACTCCTATCTTCTAGAAGAGCAGCAGAACTCTTAACTCTCTGCCATCTCTTCTGCCCCAGTAAAGCATTCTTGGTTCCTCAGTGCATGGCAGGGATTCTCAAAGCGACAGAAACTTTACATCCTCCTAACTGTCCCCTTTGTTCTCTTTCCCAATCTGAGTATTTCAAGTGCCAGGATCAGCTGGACAGGACTGAAATTGATAGTGCCAAGGAGCCACAGACTTAAATGGTAGCTGTAGATGGCAGAAGTAAAGAGCACAGGAATTACAAATTTCAGTGTGTTAGGGCTCAGATAAGCACTGAAGTAGAATACCAAATAGTAGCTAAGGTGCCAAAGCCAGCTAAAAGGTGGAGGTGGTGAGTTGATGGAGGTGTAGAGCAAAGCAGGTTGACAGCAGTATGCTTGCTTTCATACAGCCAGCACAGGGAGCCATTGGGAGTGGCATAGCATACCGCCGAGGACACCTCTTCATTTAGCTGCTGTTTATAAAATGGGTTGTAGCTTGAGGTGAAGAAACGCTGAAGCAGTGAATAGAACTGACTGTTGTAGCAGTTCAGGGTGATGTCACTGTTTGGCGTGTTGTGTTGTCTAGTGATGCCTTTAACAGATACCCTTTGAAGTCCTCCATCCCCACTTGATAGAGGGATGATGAAGGCAGGAGAAGAGTCCTAGGAAGCAGTAGGTCTGGATTCTAGTCTCTACTTTCTGTGCTATTCTCTAAATTCATGAGTATGAATAGACAAGTACTTTGACCTGTAAGCAGGACTCTAGATTGGATCATTTTTGGAGCTTAGCACCTGTTTTCCTTATTTGAATTAGAGACAGTATGAGTAGGGAATACTGTATCTTGCATCTCATTGCTAATTTCTACTAATTATTTAAAGAAGTAAAAGAACCAGAACATTATCTCACATTCTGTACAATTTTTCTTGTGAATAAATGACTTCTCTATTTTAAAATATGTATTTATTGAGTGTGGTTGGGTATTTAGTATTTTAATTATTATTAAACTATCATAGTGCTCAAGCTAATGGACAGAACTTCATCCTGGGTTACTTTTAGAGAAACATGAAGAATGTCGAGTCCATTCTGCCATGCGTGGTGTCTTATATACTAAACAGAGCTCAGGGAGATGATTCAGTCAGTAAAGTGCCTTCCAGGCAGGCAGGAGGACCCAGGCTCCATCTCTAACACCCACGTTAAACAGACAAGAAAACTGAGCATGTGACGAGCTCTTGTAAGGCAGAGACAGGAGGATCCCTGGTCCTTGCTGGTCAGCCAGCCTAATCGGCAAGTCTGAGGTTCTAGTGAGAGACTTCATTTCACAGAACAAGGTGGATGGCTCCTGAGGAGCAACACCTGAGGTTGACCCCTGACACACACACACACACACACACACACACACACACACACACACACACACACACACACCTGAAAACTACCCACCCCCAGCCTCAAAGCACAATAACACTAACAGTGTTTAGTGTCATTGGAACTGGCACTTGTTTTGCTCACTGAATACACTACTCTCTCCCATCATTTCCTAGCTGAAGGTTTTGTTTCTTCAGCTTTCACAGTCCCTACCCTTCTTCCCCTGTTGGTTGTTTGTGTTTGGACTGTTTCTTGCCCCACCCCCTTTAATCCATCTGGAAAGATGAAGAGGCAGCTGCTATGGTTAACTGCATTTTGGTTAATGAATAACAGACTAACAGGATACATAAAGCATATGCAAACTGTGCAGTGTTAGTTGCTGTCAGGGCCCTAGGGATACAATGCTTTTACTTTAAAAAAAATTATCATGTGGTATTTTGTTTTCTAAGTTACCATTCTTAATACTGTAATGCTACCACAAAGTTCTCTTTTTTTCTGCTTAGGCTGTATAATATTTCATTTTATGATGAATTTATAAAAGATGGTTAAGGTCCAAAAAGGAAACGAATCAGTCAATTATACTTAAGAAGTAAGTTTCCTAGTTCAGGTATATTTTTAGAAAAATAGGGACAAATTTTATGGCATACTTGGTTTTTGGACCTCTAACTTATTTTCTCTTTCTTGCCTTTTGGCTGCTAGTGCTTCTTTTGAATTTCTCAGAGGTTAGAACATGTACTATGTTTCTTGAAAATGTTCCTATCATAGCTGGGTGTGGTGGCACTTGGGAGGCAGAGGCAGGCAGAGTGACGCCTGTTCTACATAGTGAGCTCCAGGCCAGCTAAGCCTGTAATGAGACTGCATCTCATCCCCTCTGCAGCCTTTCTACCATAAGGCCAGCTACAACTTGAATATTGCATTCACCCAACCTTTGAAAATCCCTGTAATCGGCCATCCTGTCTCCTACTGTCCCATCTCATCGTTGTCCTCTCTCTGCAGTGCTCTATGCCCAGGTCTCTGTGGCTGGGCTGCTCCAGCCTGGCGGACAGCATGCCTTCGCTGCGATGCCTCTATAACCCAGGGACTGGCGCACTCACAGCTTTCCAGGTACTTTCTCTGTCTCCGTGGGTTGTTGGTGGGGTGTGTGTGTCCAATTCATTAGTATGTCCTTTCTTCTTTCCTATGATTTACTCCCATCCACCTCTTCTCCTTTATATAGCCTGTATTTCACATCACTCAGTATTTCTTTATGATTAACTTTTAATGTAGACCTAGACTTAATCCATTTAAAAAAATCTTTATCATAATTGGTTTGTCAAAATGAACATAGCACAACTTGGTGGTGGGTTTCAGATCTTGTAGAAGCATTATACTGATTTTTAAAACAATCTAAATAGCAATTCAGATTGTACTGTTCATTCTGGACCTTCATAAGGTCAAATCATGTAATTAGGTGATTGAAATTAGATGCACAAACATTTTATGTTTTTTCTTATGACTACTGTGTTCATAATGCTTGGGTTACTATGCTACTATCCGTGTGTGTGTAATGTATCAGAACTATTTGTTACTTGTATATTAAAGATGATTTCTAGTTTCAGAGTGGTAAAGCTGTAGATGCATTGTTCATTTTGAGACAGTCCATTTGGTTTTACATGATTGGTGGGCTCTAGCTCCTCTCAGTCTTTCTTAGAGGCCAAGGGGTCAGTTCCGTGATGTAAGAGAAGCTATAGAAGAGAATAGAACATTGGAGAGGAAAATGAAAGAACTTGGTGCTCAAAGCTTATGGGTTAGGGTACCATGGATGATTGTTTTCTTGATAGAAGTGTTGTCTATTCACTTCAGGTATTTGGAATTTGTGTTTAGCATTTTATAATAAAATAGAAAATGGTCTTTTTTTTTCCTTTTAGGTATATTTTAGTTTTATTTATGTGTATGTGTATGCAGGTGCCTGAAGAAGCCAGAAGGGAGTGTCGTCCTTGAAGCTGTTGTGTACAGGCAATTGTGAGCCACCAGACATGGGTTCTGGGACCCAAACTCAGGTCATCTAGAAAGAGCATTTAACTCTCCAACTACCCCAAATTGTTTTTTAATTGTGTGTGTGTGTGTGTGTGTGTGTGTGTGTGTGTGTGTGTGTGTGTGTGTTTGTGTGTGTAGCGGGGGAGTGTTTGAGACAGGACTAGGTTCTCTAGAACAGACTAGCCTCAAAACTGGAATTATAGGAGTGAGTGAGCCACATGCTCAGCTATTTACCTAGTTGTTTTTAACCTATGCAGTTCAGTATCTGTTCAGAGGAAATTCACAGACAAGCTGTAACTAAATATGAAAGTACCCATGATTAAGTCTTAAGGAAAGAAAGGACTGACAGTTACCAGTCTTCAGCGATACTGTTTTAGCAATGATCATGCTGGAGACTTTAATTTTCCTTTGTACAGTTTAACATTAATAATCTTCCTTTGCTTATACTCTAAAATAGTAAAACATGTTGTCTCTAAAAATAGGTAAATCTTTTAAAATACATTGTCACTGTCTAAGTTAGGATTTTTATTACTGTAACCACAGCAGTTCTTTTTTTTTTTTTTTTAAAGATTTATTTATTATGTATAGTGTTCTGTCTGAATGTTTGCCTGCACACCAGAAGAGGACATCAGATCTCATTACAGATGGTTGTGAGCCACCATGTGGTTGCTAGGAATCGAGCTCAGGACCTCTGGAAGAGCAATCAATGCTCTTAACCTCTGAGCTGTCTCTCCAGCTATTTATATAAAGGAAAACATTTAATTGGGGCTGGCTTACAGTTCAGAGGTTTAGTCTATTATCCTCCTGGTGGGAAGCATGGCAGCACACAGGCAGATGTGGTACTGGAGAGGTAACCCACAGTTCTACATCTGGATCAGCAGACAACAGGGAGTGGGGAGGAGAGCAGAGCAGAGGACAGGAGAGGAGAAGAGGGAGGAGGGAGAGGGACACTGGGCCTGGCTTGAGTATTTGAAACCTCAGAGCCCACCCCCCAGTGACACATTTCCTCCAACAAGGCCACACCTACTAATAGTGCCACCCCTATGGACCTGTGGGGGCCATTTTCATTCAGACCACCAGAGTCACCTACTGTTAGTATGATCTGATGCTCCTTTTCTAAACCTGTTAAGTGGTGGCTGTAGACTTGAGTGGACACATGGTAATAGTTGTTGCTTTTACCATCATCATCATATACATTGTTACTTTGTTAGAGAGTATATATGATAATCTGAGAGTGTCAATTCATCTCAGGGTGAATTGTGTATTGTTTGTTTTTTTTAACAACTATCCTGCTGAGGAAGGTACTGACCTTAAGAGGAACTCAGTCTAACTTCTGCTGATTTTGAGTTTTCTGTTTTTGTTTTGTTATTGTTTTGTTTGAGACAGAATACCACTTTATAACCCAGGCTGGCCTGGAACTTTAGTGCATCCTGCTTTGGCCTTCTAAACCCTGGAATTATAGGTGTGTGCCACCAAGCCCCGCTAACCTATTGGTTTTTAGTTGATTTCATTGAGTTTAATCAGCCTGTAAAGTCTCAAGGAATAGGCTCTTCAAGATTGGCCTCACTTTAGGTACACACTTTAGGGTTTCCACAGTCACTCTGGGTTTGGTAATTTGCTTGAAAGTATTCAAATAATTTACTGAAAGCAGTGATACAGTTTATTAACAGGAAAAGGATACAGGTTAAACTTATCCAAAGGAGACATCCAAGGGCCAGAGAGATGATTCAGTGTGTAAGGATTAGTGACCTGAATTCAATCCTTGGATCTCACAAGGTAGCATGCAGGAAAGAACTACTCCCCCCCAGTCCTCAGATGTGTACACACACACACACACACACACACACACACGCACGCACGCACGCACGCACGCACGCACGCACGCACATACATGCACACATGCACGCACAGACTCACAAATAATTTATTTCATTTTATGTGTATGGGTGTTTGCATGTACGTCTGTGTACCACATGCATACAAGTGCTTGCAGAGGCCAGAAGAAAGTTTTACTCAACTGGACGGGAGTTACAGATAGTTGTGAGTCATCATGTGAATGCTGGGAATGAAGCCCAGTGCTCTTAACCACTAAGCATCTTTCCAGCCCTAAGTAAATAATTTTATGAAGTACTTAATTAAAAACAAAACAAAACAAACAAACAAAACAAACAAAAACCCCGAAGAGACAAATAGGAAAGGATCTTGGAGGAGTTGAAATGTAGAATTTTTAATCATCTTCTTTCCATGGAACCATGAATGTTACAGCCTCCCAGCCACAGTGTATGGTAATATATACCAACCTCCAAAGTTATGTTTATTGAGATTTATTTGCTTACTGCCCGCATAGCTGGCTTTTAGTCTCCAGCCCATCCCTGTAGGCCACACAGAAGCCTATCCTCTTGGTGTTAAAACTGATACAGTGTGGCTTCAAGCTCTCAATGTCAATTATATTTCCAGTGTCTAAAGAGACCCTTCTGTCGGCAAGAGGTCAATAAGCCTAGAGATCACTTCTTGATAACCAAGGGTAAAGGCCAGATTTCTTTTTGAATCAGGTTAATTCTTCACTACATAGGTGTCATAACCTGTTTTGGGAATGCGATGAGACCTATTTATCTTTGTGTATATAGAAGCCAGTTTTTTTTTTTTTTAAAGATTCATTTATTTATTATGTATACAGCATATATGACTGCAGGCCAGAAGAGGGCACCAGATCTCATTACAGATGGTTGTGAGCCACCATGTGGGTGCTGGGAATTGAACTCAGGACCTCTGGAAGATCAATTAGTGCTCTCAACCTCTGAGCCAACTCTCCAGCCCCAGAAGCCAGGTTTTATTTGATAATTTTTATATATGTGTGTGTGTGTGTGTGTGCATGATTTTTATATTTATATTCTGTTGTGAAATGAGCATGAAAGCTATGAAGCCACATAATCCCAAAGACATACTCTCCCCAAACTGATTGATTCTGTAAAAGATGTGCAGAGATTAATAGACTGTTTGGAAGAGGGACCAGACTGGAGTCAGGGCTAAGTGGTGAGAATACCTGCTTGGTGTGCACAGGACCCTGAATTCTGTCTCTGGCACCATAAATACTACAAAGTAATATTGGTCTAATCAGAGTTGAGCTAAGAAGAATAGGGTAACCTGTGCTGCTGAGGATCTAAACTGAGCAGGAATCACTTAAACAGAGAGAGACTGAGGGCAGGTATGGCTCGGGTGCATTAACACCTCCCCACCCCCACTCCCCATCCCCACACAAGACAGAACTATCTCAGAGATGACAGAGGAAATGGAAACTTACTGAGAAAGTCCTAGGGAAGCTACTGATGACCTAATCACTTAGGACTCAAGGGGTCATGGACAAGGTGCTGGAAGGATTTGAGCACAGCTTTGACCCGATTAGATGTGTAACACTCTGACTATAGAAGGGTCGTTTCACTAACATTATTCTTGTGTTTTGAGGAAAGGTCTTGTGTAGCCCATGCTGGCCTTGACCTACCCATCCTCATACCTCTTCCTCCAAAGTCGAAATTATAGCCCTATGCCACCATACATATCAGTTTTACTGATTGTGAGGACAGTATAAACTCTTTAAAAATTATTGAGGGAGCCGGGCGGTGGTGGCGCACACCTTTAATCCTAGCACTCGGGAGGCAGAGCCAGGCGGATCTCTGTGAGTTTGAGGCCAGCCTGGACTACCAAGGGAGTTCCAGGAAAAGGCACAAAGCTACACAGAGAAACCCTGTCTCGAAAAACCAAAAAAAAAAAAAAAAAAATATTGAGGGAAAGAGAAAGGAGAAGGAGTGCATCTGGGGGAGAGGGGAGCTGTGGGGAGAGGAGGGAGGGAGGGGAAACTAGTTGGGATGTAATATATGAAAAAAGAATAAATAAAAAGGAAAAAAATTTTGAGGGACTGTAAACTTATTTTATGCATGTAGCTTACTTCTGTGATACTTATTATTTGAAATGAGAGTACAAAAATACTATTAATTTATTTTAAATAATTATAATAAACCTCCAGGATATGGAAGCACACAACTGTAATTTCAACAATCTGTAGGTGGAGGCAGGAGGATCATAAGTTCAAGGTCAGTCTAGCTACATAGCAAGTTTGAAGCCAGCCTGGCCTACATAGATCCTCCCATAACAACAACACTAACAACACAAATGTACGTCATGTTGATGAATAGAACTGCATGTGGGAAGGGGGCTAGGGCTCGGGTTACCTGAAACCTGAGCCTGGCTCTGTTCTTAACCACTGAGCAATCTCTCCAGCTCCAGTCTTTCTCTTTGAAGGTGATCGATATTGGGCTGGAGATGCAGCTCAGTTTGTGTAATGCTTTTCTGTTGTGCATGAGGTTTTGTTTTTGATCCCTAGCATTTCATAAATCAGATGTGATGGCACATGTAATTCCAGAAGGACCAGAAGTTCAAGGTCATCCTTGGCTACATAGCAAGTTTGAGACCAGCCTGGGATACATGAACCCTGTCTCCAAGAATAGTAATTAATAATAATAATTTATAGCATATCTTATATAATGTTACATTTATATAATTGTAAAATAATATAAATATTATAATATATTATATAAATTTTAATTATTATTATTAGTTAACATACTTCCATTAGTCGGGGATGACATAACTGTGCATCTGTGTATTCATAGGCTTTTATAGACAAATAATGGTTTTCAAATGTTCTTATTGTTTGTATTCTTATTTTAATTATAAATCAGACATTTATTACTAGCTGTGGAAAATACGAAGAAGTTTGAAACTAGCAGCATTTGCCCAAACTCTGATGCATCTCTGTCTTGTGTCCTCTAACCACTCTCTGAGGACCCTGCCCGCACAGCTGTTGCCTGTGTGTCTTTACCTCTCTAGGTAACTCTTGGTCTTTAAGAGACTGAGCTTAGGTTGAGATGGGATAAAACCTCTGTGATCTTCACTCCTTTCCCTCTCAGGCTGGTCACACATTTGTTCCCAGACTGTGCGGCCCCAGTGCTGGGCTGCCCCAGGGTGACGAGTCTGCTCCGAGTGTTTGTGTCTTTGTCTTCCATTAGACTGAATTCATTGAAGGTTGGACTAGGTTTTGCTCATTTATTTTCCATTGTCAAAAGTAATATTTCATACTTTTGCTGAATTAATGAATGAGCAGACTTAGATAATTTGAAGAAAACTATCCAGTAACAAATACGGGGTAAGAAAAGAGGAAGCATTATGTTGCTGGTAGTCCCTTAACATACATATATACAGATGTTCTGTATTCAGAAAGAAATCATGATAATTAAACAGTCATTCCAAACATCACACATTTGCACAGAGAAAAGAAAAACATGCTGAATCTGATTTATGGGAAGTCCTCCAATTTTATATATTTGGCTTTCTTACAACTCACTGTGATGATCCCCTCTGAGTTAATTCTGTGTACTGAATTTGGACTCTTGTTCATGAACAAATGCACATTTCAGGCTATTAAAGACTGGCACTGCCAGCCAACTAACAGTTCAGTTTCAGTGATGTCAACATCTTTATCTTCACAGCAGCGTGTATTCGGGCAATTATTTGACTCTTTCATTGCAGCTTACCCCTTACTTTGTAAAAGAATGCAGTAAAATTAAAGTGTGGAATATGATGAGCATCAGGCTAGAGAAAAGTTGAAAATCATCATATTGATTGAAAATGATCCTTTTAGTCTTGATTAAGTCCAGTTTTAAAGCATATGTGTGAAGTGTTAGAAATACACTTTTGAAAATCATGTCTTTAAAGTGAGGGGACTTGGGATGGCTCAGAGGGTGAGAGGTCTTGGTGTGCAAGCATGGGGACTTGAGTTCAAACCACAGCATCCACACACTAGCCAAGCGTGCCTGTGTGCGTGTGCGTGTGTGTGTGTATGTGTGTGTGTGTGTGTGTGTGTGTGTGTGTGTGTGTGGCCTCTTATAACCCGAGCCGCGTGGAGGGTGGGGCAGGATGGCTGAAGCTTCCTTGCCACCAACATGGTTCCAGATTCTGTTTGAGGTAAGAAGGAAGGCTGACACAAGACATCCCACCAACCGTGTGTGTGTGTGTGTGTGTGTGTGTGTGTGTTCACATGGGTGTGTGTGTGCATGCATTGTGTGTGAAACACAAAATTTAAAAAAATATAGTGGAATTATGTTTAAAATATTATCGGTAACATTGAAATCTAGTGTTAAGCTTGTGTATTTACATCTTTTATGCATACTTTTCAATTGTAAAATGTAGAAATGATCTGAGTTTGCTACATTTTTGCCTTATCTTGGGAATAATCTATATTGAAGAAGTGACATCTTGGGCTGGTTGTTTTTCCAGCTGTTTGCGTGGTTATTGAATTATTTTATATTTCAAGTTTGTTAATAACACATTCCTCTATTGCTGAGTGTTTTGACATGTCCAAGTGTAGCTAATGTTCATTTATGGGGTAACGTATGACTTTATCTAATGTTTAGAATATGCAACAATCATCATCTTGAGACAAATCAGATTTCCTTGAAACACTTTTATTCTTCGTGATGGATATAAAAATAGAAATATTCACCAAGTGTTTATTTCTTCATTTAGATGTATTGAATAATAGTGGATTCTCCTTCCACTGCTTTAACTCCATCAGAACCTGTAATAGCAGAAGGGGTAGTTAGTCAGGACAAGTGCTGCCAGGAAGGAAAGCCACAGGAATGGAACTGAGCTGGCGGAGCGAGGGCGATGGGGGCCTTTGCAGGCGCCCTCCCTGAGAGATGATTCTTGCTGTGGGCACTTGACTCATCTGTACTCTCTGAAGAGAGGTACATGTTACTTTTTTACATTCGAAGAGCTCTTGTTATTTCCATGTCTGTGCTGAGTAGAGGCCGTAGTTCCACATGTGCTCTGTGCTGTTCAGGAATCATTAGGGGTCTTGCACTGTTGTTCTGTTTTATGTAGTAGAATTTTATTGTTTTGCTTTCCACTCTTGTGTTGGTTTCTAGACTTGAGATGTGGACTGTCAAGATAAAAAATCTTGGTAGATAGGCAGTATTCAGGAAACTGTCATTTATTTAAGCTAGGGTGTTTTCAATTTTTGTTTGTTTGTTTATTGTTTTTTGTTTTTCAAGACAGGGTTTCTCTGTGTAGCCTTGACTGTCCTGGAACTCCCTCTGTAGACCAGGCTGGCCTGCCTCTGCCTTCCGAATGCTGGAATCAAAGATGTGCACCACTACTACCTGGTTTAAGCCAGGGTGTTTTAAGAATGCTTAAGCGTGTGAGCAAACCAAAAGCATATACACTTGACTGTAGCTTCAAAGGACCCTAAGAACTGTACTTTTGTACTATTAGGAACTGGTGCACATGGGTTTTGTTTTTCGCTGAGCATGATATTGAATAGATTTGAGCTTTTCTACATTCTCACGTGCAGTCCTCTGGAGACCAGATTTGTTATATTTTGAAATAGTTATTTGGAACTGGGATGTGGCAGCAGGGTTGTGCAGTGTATCTTTTCCTGCTGGGTTATCTGTCACCTTCCTTTACGTTCATAGATATACAGTGAAAAGCTGCTGTCTGTTTCTTGGTATGAATTTGAATTAAGTTCCAGTTCTGTTCCCTGTAAAATTTGCATGAAGAAAGCAAATGTTCTTTTGCATACATGAACCTTAAGTACCAAGTTAAAGTCTTAGCTTGATTGGGCCTAATTTTTTTTTATGTGTCGTACCATATAGTCATAAGTAAGAGAAACCATGAGGAGTTAGTAATCTCCTTACATCTTCATGTTCTACATAAACCTACTCACCATTCCTACCTAGTAAATAAAAAACTATAAGTATCAAAAGCTTTATATTTGAATTTAAGTTCCTCCTTAGCTTCATTAAAATGAAGCTGCTGCTGTTAATGTAGTTTCTACCTTTTGTACTAGTCACTGTTTTGTATCACATTCTTTGCCGATAGTAAACCATAAGGAACATTTCTAGTTTAATAGTAATGCATTTCCCCTAGATTTTTTTTTTAAGTGGCAGGTTAATTTTTTAAGAATATCAACTGTAGCATAGTGTAGTCCTTTGAGAGAAATTAGTAAAATGAGGATAAGATGGATACAGGATTCCAACAGCTTGAAAATAACAGTATTTGACCAGAATCTCTTTTGTATTCCCTACCCTAGCTCCATTTCAGTGGTCCTGGAAATGTGCCTACGCACTATTTGCAGTGAGGTCATAAAACTGAATCATGGTTTTGGTGGTGGAAGCCAGAGTGTGTAGTTCCAGCACCCCAGCTGGCAGTAAGCTCTCCCCAGGTTTATGAATGTAGTTAGATGGCCCCCAACTGTTTACAAGACAGCGGAGGTGAGATCTTTGATTGACAAGTCAGAAATGCATTAGATCATTCTCTCTGCCATTCTCTGGTTCATGCTGTTAGAAATGTCAGCCTCCAAGTTTGAATGGCAGCCTGAGGGCCTTAGAAGCTTTTTGTTTTCTGAGATGGAAACACAAATTGGATGTGTGCCTGAGCGCTTCATCCTGGGCTGTAATTTCATCTTTTAGCTAAGAACCACAAGGTACACGAGCAAAGCACCCTGTAAACAATAATACTGTGGAAAAAAAATAAACAAGGTCGTGTTTCTGGTACGTTGATCCGATGGTGTCCTGACCTCTATCACGTTGAACATCTCCACTCTGATTGCTGTTCCCTTTGGCATTACAATGAGAGAGAGAGGCTGACACAGAGGGAAAGATTTAAAGTTGCAGTGTCGTTGCACGGTCCTTGTATTGGTCATGAAATATTGAACTGTCAGAATGTGACACTTAGTTTTTAAGCAACCTTTCTTGTTTGAGGTGTTGGCGGTTCATTCCTTTCTCCCCTATCTGTCCGCTTTCCTTCAGGGGTTGGAAGGAGTTGCCTTAACCACATCCAAGGGACGACGTTAAAGAGAAGTGGCACCATAGAACCAAATGAACCCAACACTTGAACAAAGACGCAAGCTCTGAGGTTAAAGGGGAATTAGTGCGTGACTGTCAGGGTCTATGAGAACCCCAGTCATGAGGAAGAGTCACGTCAGGTCTCACTTCTGTCTGGAGGCAGAAGTTAGGAAAGCTCTGGTGGACAGGTGTGAGCGGACAATGAAATTGTTTGCTAGGCCGAGTAACGACTACATCGTAATGTTGCTGATCAAATGGAAATTAACCCACTGTTTTTTATTTACTTATTGATTTAGATTTTAAAAAATTTCTAATTCGGTTTATTTGTGTGGAGGTCAGAGGACAGCTTGCTGGAATTAGTCCTTGCCTTCCACCAATGGGATCGAACTCAGGCTTCAAGGGAAGCGTCTTTCCCTGCTGAGCCGTCTCCCCAGCCCTAACTCCACTATTTTAATATTACCCAAATGATGAATTTATCAAAGACTGAAACTGTAGTAAGAAAAATAATGTTTTAATGTACAAAACTTGTATTCTATAGTAATGTTTAAGAAGAACCATTTAAGCCAGGCAGAGGTGGCACATGCCTTTAATTCCAGCATCCAGAGGCAGGTGGATCCCTGTGACTTTGAGGCCAGCCTGGTCTACAGAGTGAGTTCCAGGACAGCCAGGTCTATACAGAGAAGTCTGTCTAAAAAAAAAAAACAAAAAAAAAAACAAAAAAAACAAAAACAAAAAAAACCTTTGCTTCCTCCAATGTTTTGTCTGTATGTATGTGAGATGTGAGGCACTGATGGGGCCAGAAAATGGTGTAGATCCTCTAGAACTGGAGTTACAGATAGTTCTGAGCCACCATGTAGGTGCTGGGAACTGAATTTGGATCCTCTGTAAGACCAGCCAGTGCTCCTGACCATTGAGTCATCTTTCCAGCCCTAGAACTAAAGTGGAGGTTCTGGGGATTGAACCCAGGGCATTGTGCATGCTTATGTGCTCTACCACTGAGCTACCTAATATCTCTTAGTTCTGTTTTAAGGTCATGATGGGAGACAGGAGATAGAATTTGCAAAATAAAGTCCTGCTCTATTGTATCCAGAGTTATATACCCCCTATTTTTAGAAATAGAGTGCTCAGAAAGACCCAAGCCAAGGACAGTAAAAACTAGTTACTGTTGTTTTTAAGTATTGCTCTGTAGTTTTAAACACAAATATTGACTTAACATTTGTATATAGGCTGTAAGAACCCACTATCCAACTGAGGGAGTAGGGTGGAGGAGGGGGAGGTGTAAAAACCAAAACACTACTCTTCTGGAAATTGATACATCATTTGCTGATTTCCAGAGGCTGAGAGGAAACAAACCAGTCTTTTAAATCCTATTTAAAAAAAAAAAAAACTGGGATTTTTGGAAATGGGACCAGGAATGTGTGCATTTACGGTTTCCTGAATCTAACACAGGGAAGTTACAAAATTTTTTCCTGTGGTATATTATTAATGCTTTAGTAAAAAACTGTCCACATGCTGTGAACTTTCACACCATCACACCTGTGTGAGAATTAGCTTTATAACTTTTATTCCAGGCTTAGCTCATGAGGAAAAAAAAAATCAGTGTATCCACAAAACTATGGAATTTCAGTATTGGAAAGGATACCAGAGGAAATAAGTCACATGTTTCCTAATACAGGTGTCCTTTATTATATGTGTTTGGCAGGGGGTCATCTAATCTGTGCTTGATCTCTACCCATATGGGGGAAGTGAACTCAGTGAGGTTTCTTGTTGTTTTTCTCCTTTGTTTGGTGTGTTAGGAAGATTACCTGCAAGGAGTCAAACTTTGTCCACTTACTGTTCCCAACTCCATGTTTTACAGAGTAATTGTTCTTCTTTCATAGACAGTTGTCCCCCACCCCTATATATCCTTGGTTTTATGTTTGCAGAACCAGCTAGTTTGGATCAGAAAATGTAGGTAGGCCTGTGATGTGTACTGAACAGACTTTTTTCTTGCTATTAAACAATACTGAATGACAGTTATATGCATAACAGTTACGTTTTACTAGATTTAAAGAAATCTAGAGATAAGTATTTGGGGGGATGTGTCCATGCTGCATGTGAATCCTGTGCCCTGTTCTTGAGGTTCCCATACTTTGAACTACTAGGGATGAGAGGATGGAGGGCCCTGGAACTGATCTTTTTGGATTCGGAATGACAAGTTTATGTGTTGAGGAGAGCTGTCTTGTTGCTTTATCTTCTGTTTCCCACGTTGAATGTTTCTGATTCTATTGTTTCTTTGAAAAGAGACCAACCATCATTTCTGTCCTTTTCATAACCTTATTTGGGGGTTACCATTCTGGTTGTCTTTCCTTGTAAATACACTCCCATCTTGACATTGTCTTCATTACAATTCAGAATCCATGACTAGATAGACTGCAGCGAAACAATCGACAATAATAGGTGTGGAAGTGGGACTTAGTGGTAGTGCACATGCCAGGCATATGTGAAAGCCTCAGGTCCAAGCCCTAGCACTGCAAAACAACATGGAAATCTCCCACAATTAGAGCATGAAGAGTGTGGGTGGAGCTGGACATTGGGGAGAGGAGTTTCCTCTTGGTTTGTTTGTTTGTTTGTTTGTTTGTTTGTTTGAGACAGGAGCTTACATTGTGGTCCATCCTGGCCTCATACTTGAGATCTTGCCTTTTTGAGGGCTAAGGTGCATTTTGCTTTAAATATAATTTAGAAAATGTAACTTAATTACAGCAGCCTAAAATTAGGAAGCTTTCTAGGAGGTTAGCCCCGGTTTGTTTCCTTACCTTTTGTTTGAAGTCAGAAAAGCATATGTAAGCACTTTGACAAATGATATGTGTGGCGTATCTAAGTCATACAGGTATTTGAAACCTAGCTCCAGTTCCCGAAGATGGTGAACATCTGCTGAGAGGTATTGTAGAGCTACACAATGCACTAATTGAATTACTCTTTTCTGGAGTTGCCGACTACACTAAATGAATTAGAGAGAGAGAGAGAGAGAGAGAGAGAGAGAGAGAGAGAGAGAGAGAGAGAGAGAGAGAGAGAGAGAGAGAGAGAGAGAGAAGAGAGAGAAAGGGACTGAGATCATTCCAGCCTTTGTGGGAGAGGGTGTAAGAGATATGACTGATGGTGTGTACTGTGCTGCTATCTAATGGCAGCCTCTGGAACTACTCCATGGTCTCCAGGGAAGAGAAGGTAGTCATCTGATCTGCTGTGACCTCAGTCTAACCCCATCCTGGTTAGTTCAAAAGGTCCTAGCATGTATTTTAAAATTATGAATTGAGGAAGAAAGAATCTGATTAATTTCTTAGAATTAAGATGTCGTTTATTAGATAGGATTTTTATGAACAAAAGTAATTATTCAACTGAATTAAAAATTTCTAACCTTTAATCAACAAAAACTGATTATGGCATTTTTTTTCTCTTTTTGCTTTGTATGTGTCAAAAATATAAAAGGAATTGCATGTATAAATTGTCATAGCATAATAGGCAGAATTAGTAATATCATTGTATTCCTAAATATAACATTTTTCTGGTGGTCAGAAATACTTTCTGGCAGTCAGTAGATTTAAAGGTGCTATGAGCTGGATATACCTGCAATTCCAGTATGGGAAATTGAGATGGGAGTATTTGAGACTAGTCTTACCTCAAAATAAAAATAAAACACCAAAGAGGTTATGAGATCTTGGAGGTATATGATTCTGCTTACATAAAGTGAAAATTTGCTATAGGCAAATTTAATTATGGCAGTACCAGAGCAAGTTTAAAGTATATGCATTGGTCCATTAGGTGACTTAAATATAGTTTTAACATAAATTTAGGTGTGCTTGATACCCTACACAGTGAAGTAGTTTTTTTCTTTTTCTTATTTATTTATTTGTTTGTTTGTTTGTTTATTTATTTATGTTGTTTGAAACAGGGTTTCTCTGTGTAGTTTTAGAGTCTGTCCTGGATCTCACTCTGTAGAACAGGCTAACCTCGAACTTACAGAGATCCACCTGGCTTTTTCTTTTTTAAAGAATATGTTAGTCACAACTTAATGCTTTTATTTGTGTGTTTGTTTTTGTTTGTTTGAGAGAGGATCTCATCATCTCAGCCTAGGCTGATTTGAACTCACTGTTGTGGCTGTGGCTGTCCTTAAATGAAGTGCTAAGGTTATAGGCATTTACCACCACATCTAGCACAATTTAGTAATTCCTAAAGACATCATGCAGTATGATTCTGTGCAGTGTTAAAAGCAGTAGAAGACAAATCAGATCTGGAGTGGTGATTTGTGTGCCTTTAATCCCAGCACAGAAGAGGAAGAGCCAGATGAGTCTCTACATAGCAAATTCTAGGCCAGCCAGGCTACATAGCAAGATCCTGTCTCATAAAACAACAAATTTTGAACCATAATTTGTTTCTTTTAACTCTAGGTATTTTGACTTTCAAAATACCCCTTAACAGGAATATGCATACATTAATATGTAGACATATTCATATATAAATCTCACTGGATTTATGGAATGTGTATGTACTGCTACTTCATTAATGAGAAAATACAGTCAGGTGACTTTTTTGTGTGCATGTACATGAAGCCCAGAGATTGACAGATGTCTTTCTCTATTGCTCTCTTCTTTTTTTTTTTTTTAAGATTTATTTATTTTTATATGCATTGGTGTTTTGCCTGCATGTATGGCTATATGAGGGCGCCAGATCCCCTGGAACTGGAGTTAACAGTTGTGGGTGCTGGGAATTGAACCTGGGTCCTCTGGAAAAGCGGCCAGTCCTCTTAACCAGTGATCTATCTCTCCAGCCCTCTGCTTTCCACTTTTTCCTTAGACTGAATCTCACCAGTCCTGCAAGTCCAGCTAGGCAACTTGCCCTGGGGTGTCCTGTCTCCACCTTCTGCTAGGATTACTGGCTGAACTCTGGTTTTCACTGTACCATCTCCTCAGCTCCCATGAATATGCCAGTATTTTAGGCCCATGTTGTTCCTTGTAAGACTGGCTTACTTGGGTTTAATGTACTAATCACTTTCATTAAAATGATAGAAATAAGATATGCAGTTTGTTTGCTTGCTTGTTTGAGGCAGGGCATTTTGTAGCCCTGGCTGGCCTGGAACTTGCTATGTAGACTAGTCTGGCCTTAAATTTTCAGTGATCCTTCTGCCTCTGCCTCCATAATTTTGGGATTATAGGCTTGAAACACCATACCTGACATTAACACATACTTTTTTATAGTGGCTTTAAGGACATTTTACTGAATTATAAAATACCATTGACATCATGTAGATTTAAATCCTACAAATAACAGGACCATGACTCCATTCTACTCACCTATATGTGCCAGGTGTTTTACAAAGTATTGGGCATAAATTAAGATTCAGACCTGGGCCTCAAGGAACTTTTAGTTTAGTTATTCATTAGACATTTATTGAGAACCTATATACAAACTCCTGTGCATATGGGGAGAAGGGATTACTGTTAATACCTTTTACTTTCATTCCCTTTCCCCATTCATGACTTATCCGGTTTAATAGCAATCCAAGAAAAGTAGTGTATTTATTATCATCTCCAGTATAACTCATCTCAGCAGAGAAGAGCAATGCACGTCACACTAGTCTGTCTCTTGAAAGGCGTGGCTTTTACTTTACACACCCTTTCAGGATTGCTGGTGATCTGGGCAGCTCTACAGGTAGTTGAAAGTCAGATGACATTTGCCACGGTGCCTCCTGCTGGTAGATAATTCTCTATCCTTCTCTACCTTTGATAGTGCCCACTTGGGGTTTGGGAGTGCCTTCAAGTCTTCTGCCATCAGTGAGTTCATTCCATTCAAGGTAGAAAGTATTTTTTTAAAACAGTATTTCTAAAGCTTAAATTGTCCTGGGACCAGCTCTTGATATAAAAATTCATAGAAACCTGTTTTTCACAGAGTGTGGTAACTCCTTGCCATAGTGCTAGAGTGTTAAAATTCACATTGGCCAGGTTGTTCTGTAAATTAAACACTGACAGCTGCCCTCAGGGGAACAGCCAATGTATTTATGATGATGTGCTGATTACACAAAATACACTGCAAGCAGAAAACAGCTGCAGAGAACAAACCTCTTAAAAAGAATACCCTTACAAATAGCACCCTCAGTATTTCTAGTGGTGAGTGTAGAATACAGCATGCTAATGCAGTTTTCTTACCTAGTCTGCCTGAAAACAAAAAAATCTGAAGGAGATAAGTTAATTTCTGGTTGAAGGCACATGCGGTGTGAACATAGCAGTGAGCATACCTCCTCTGAAGAGCATGGCTAATGCACAGATTTCAGGTGTGGAGTAACCCAAGTCCTCCCTCTCCCGTTTTTGTTACTCGCTTTTATTAGTGCTTTTCTCATATACAGAAGGGCATGGCCTTGAAGTGCTAGGGGTCCTGGACACTTGAAGGATAGCACTCAATGAATTGGACTGGAGGACATCTAAATCGTGTTTAAATTTTTCTGGTAGAAGTTCGATGCTAGGGTTTAGTTATCAACATTTTATTTGAAGACGCAGCTCAATATTTTCAGCACTATTAATAGTATTGAAGATGTTTGCTCTTGGAATTAATAAAAGAAGTCATGACTCTTTGTGGTAAGGTCTTTGTGATGTCTTAGAGTCTGTTTTTCAGAAATAAGGAGTTTTCAGACTGGAATAGCTGGATTTTCAGGAGAATTTCAGAAAAATTGGTTCTCAAGGATGGCCTTTTTATCTCTGCATGTTACTAGCCATGTACACATAGGGAAGGAAATTAAAAAGTGTTTTAGTTTTCTCTGCTTGAGCTTTTTTCTTTTGGAGCTAGGGGCCTGTATCTATAAACTGTATCTCAGCTGCTGAGAGTGCTAGCTTCTGCTTAAATCAGTAGAACATATGTTGATCTTCACAACATAAATCTACTGGAGCCAACTGTAAGGTATGTCAGTGGGACGTGGTGATTGGAAACAGTTCACTTCACTGCCTGAAACTAAGAATCAACTCTTCAGTGTATGGATCACTGGTATGTAATAATCGACTATTATTGGTCTGTCTGTTGGTCGCTTTTTAAATCAGTTTGGAACCTCCTGGAGTTATTTTCTTGCTCTGCTGACATCAATCCCATGTGGCAGAGGAGTTGTGTATAATCGCTTTGGTTTAATCAATAGAATAATTGATAAACCAGATAAGATTTAAACTGATTATAGCTTCAACAGAATTCCCTGGAGGCCTTGGACTCTCTTAATTTTGACATGTGTGTTGTGTACCCTGAGGATGAAGTGCAGTTTGAATTATCTGTTTTTATTTGCTTAATGACGGGGAGGGTGTTAAAGTCAAATGTTTAATTAACCCAGCAATGGGCTGCGTTGTCACTTACACACAGCTGATTGAGATATCTCATGGAGAATACTGAATAGGAATGATAATGTGGCATCGGGACGGAAGATTGCTTTTGCAATCCATTTGCTGGGTCACTGCTTTGAATGTCTTATTGGATGAAAGGCATTCAGCCTGGAGAAAAAAATCCAGCATTTAAGTACATTTTGTTCTCTCCTCCCCTTTTGCCCCCCTCCCTACCCTGAAGTTAACTAAAACAGATATGTTCTAGGTTTAATAAGCCATCCATGTACTAGTAAGAGATCAGGGTAGCTGGTAGCCTCAAGCTACATAATTTCCTGTGGAAACGGAAAAGCCGTACTGGCCTCTAGGGTATTCTAAATGTTAGCTCTTTCATCCCTCATATCTCTGTCCCTTGCTATTATTGTGGGGTTGTCTTGGATTCCCTGTCTCTTGCCTCTTTTGTAGTGTCTGCTAGCTCTGCAGTTACCTCCAGGGCCACAGCAAACCTTGTCTCCTCCGCAGAGAAGCAGATTCTCAAGTGTAGATTGGTATTCCACGCAGCTGGCTCCGGTTTGCTCGTATTTTCTAATCAAGTACTGTAGTGAGTTAACCTATTGAGAGAGAGCGGAAACTGAGGGATATTTTTGCTACTTTTATTGTGTGAACAATTGGTACTGTGTATATTTGGTTTTTTTGAGAGGCAGTTTACTTTCTGTATGGACTAAAAAACTAGGCCAGTAAGGAGTCCAATAGCCAGCCCTATATAAAAATGCAACCTAGGCAATTGGCATTTTAATGACTTGCTACCTACAAAATAAATAAATACCTCTAACTTTATAATCAAATGTTAAGTTCTTCTCAGGCGTATGAGGAAAACTTTTTTTTTTTTTTTAAAGAATCATAGCATTCTTTTTATACGGTTCTTATGTTTTTTTTTTTTGTTTTTTGTTTTTTTTTGGTTGGTTTGGGGTTTTTTGTTGTTGTTGTTTCTATTCCCTCAAAGATCTAAGCCAAGGATTTACTAATTTTTTTTCTTCGCTTTAGTCATTTGTATTCCAGAGAGCACAATAGGGAGAGGGATACAGATTGATTTTTCATGTGTGTCCTCCTGAAAGCACAGTCTGGTGGGGTTTCAAAGCAATAGAAGCTTGCAGCTAGTTTCCAGGCGCAGGTTGGACTTTAGCGGGTCAAGGCAGACCAGACAAGTAGCTTATCTTGAGGGACGCAAGTAATAGACCAAATATAGAGCAGCTATTTCAGGAATCATGTAGGTCATTTAATTATCCATTATGATTGAGTGGCTAATGCTCTTTTGGCAATTACATGACCTCTGTTATTCTTGAAACCTTTCCAGGCCCTCGTGGGTCGAATGACCCACCAGTCAGTGCTCTCAGACTTCATTCCACTCAGAAGGAAAGGAGATGTTGGGAAGCACTGGCATTTAGAAATGACTGCTTTCTTTACTGACCACTACCCAGATTGTCCTTTGTACAGCAGTCAGTGAGAGGCAACTGATTTTGAAGCCAACTGCTTCTTCATTGTCTGCAGAAGCAAAGGATGTTCAAAAGGGTGGTTTTTCACAGAGGGAACCCTGGCAGGACACACTGATGCCAAAAAGTGAATATTACAGATTTCAATGCTTTCTGCTATAGTATGAAAAATTAGTGTTTGATACATATCAGACTCTGAAGTAGACAAAGCAGTTTAGAAAAACATTTATAAAAATCAGAGAAGAGCAGAGTTTGTAATTGTAAGGATATGTGATTGGTGGGAAAGTCCACTGAATAACAAGAATAGAATAATTTCTCAATAATATAGGAAGTAAGAGAATGATCAAATATGGGTAAATTCATAATAAAATCTTCAAAATTACCTACCTCTGTCTGGTTTTTTGGCAACTACTTATTTAGTTGGGGTGGCTTTTATTTTTATTCCAAAATGGTGAGAATCAAAACTATAATAATCTAGGAATGCTTGAATTAATGTTTCTCACTTATTTTTTAATCAACAAAGGATTATTAATATTACCAAAGAAAATTATTCATTTCAAATGGCAGGGAATAATTTGTAAAAAATAATGCAGAATTCTTATGATTCTATATAGAGAAGACAGGGACTGTGGAAAGTAGTAATAGTGTAACCAAGTTGTAGAATGTCAGAAATATAAACAAAATGGTGTATAGTTAGCAGAATGGATGATTAGAGGTGGGTGGATAGTCTGCAGCATTACAACTTAAGACCATAGAATCAAGGATAAATTTTGTTAGAACAACACACAAATATATCCTTTTAAATTGTTGTTTTTAAATAGAATTTCTGTTGTTAAATTCTTCTTTTGGACTAGTGGAAGCCCATGAACTGTGGACTGGTGGCTGTGGAGCCCCCCTGGGACTGGACTAGGCCCTCCGGACACGGAAGGCGTTGTTTGGCTTGAACTGTTTGGGGGGCACCCAGGCAGGGGGATCGGGATCTGTCCTTGGTGCATGGGCAGGCTTCTGGAAATCCGGGGCCTGTGGTGTGACACCTTGCACAGCCTTGGTGCAGTGGGGAGGGGCTTGGACCTGCCTAGGCTCAGTGAGCTGGCCTCTGCTGACTCCTCCCCATGGGAGACCTCGATTTGGGGGATGTGTGGATGCGGTGTGGCTTGGGAAAAAGGGCTGGGGGTTGGGGAGGGGGTCTATGGATAGCATGAGGAGTGAGTAGAAAATTTCTTAATAAAGAAATAAAAAAATAAAAAGAAAGGAAAAAAAATTCTTTTCTGTTGGAGAAAAATACTTTTGAAATCTGTTATTTGTCAAAGAGCATTATATTAAACACAACACAAACAAGATTATTTATCACTGGGGAAGTAAAATTACTTTATCATCCCCAAAAATGTACTAAACCACTCCCAATAGAACTCCAAGTTAATGTTTTGGTTTTATTTTCATTTTGCCGTTTGGTAATGATAGCGTAAACATGTGAAGAAATGAATTGTTGGTGTGTATAACCTTTGGCCCTTCCAGAAAAGAAGCATGCTTCATTTACATTTTAAATTCTTAGTCTAATTCTACTTGTGTCAACCTACTTAGAGACCTGACAATCCAATTGGTATAAGTTCTGTTAGCTGCTTTCTTTTTAAAAACATATAACTCTCCCCCTTTTTTCTATAATAGATATTACCAGAAAATGAGACAGCAAGATTTAAAGTAAAAACAAAGGTTAAAAAGATCAAGGTCGAGTATTAGAATATAGTTAGCATCCTTAGCGTTTTAAGAGAAAAGTAAGGGGTATAGAGCGTGGTACACGCTCTTTTTTTTTAAATAAGAAAAATGTGCCTCTGTTCTTTAAAACACACTTAAAGAGCTATGCAGGACAGTTTTTCGGCCTTGGAAACCAAACATTTACAAAAATCAGAAGAACAGAGTTTATAATTTTAAGAAATATTTAATAAGTGGGATAGGCCACAGGATAATAAGAATAGGATAATTTCTTAATAATAAGGGAAATAAGAGGATGATCACATACAGGCAAGTTTATAATAAAAATAAATACTAAAACCAGAACACAAAACAGTCTGTTTTTGTTTTGTTTTGGTTTTGGGGTGGTTTTTATTTTTATTACAAAATGGTAATCATTTAGGGGATATTACAGTTTATCAAGTTAAAGAAATTTTAAATTTCTTAGGATAGTATTGAGCTTTAATAAAATGGTAATACCCAAGCAAGGAAGATACCCAAGGTGAGGAAAATAATTTAAAAAGAAAGCAAAGAGCATGTGAAGAACAGGGTACCAGACGTCACAGTTCATTGGGGTTTGGATCTACATCCAAACGCTCTGTAGTTCCCAACTTTATTTTGAGAAACCAGAAAGGTCTATACAGTACAGATGCCTTTGATTTACAAAATTAATCAGGTATTCTTAGGAAAAGCAGATGTTTACATCTTAACTTGCATGCAACTATATGATGACCCTTGGATAAGATAGTGTATAAAAAAGACAACAAAGAAAATTGTGCCTTGAAAGAAATTGTCCCAAACACATATTCAGGAAGGGCAATATCATAAAGAGGGCAAAATAGTCTTTGAGGCGCATTTAAACTTAAAAGTTTCATGTTTTGGTCACATGTTAGGTGTCCTTGGCTTTTTATTTCAGTCTTTAAATCACAAATTCTCCTGGCAAATGTATATTTATTTTCCTGTGCTTATTTAGCTTTATGAATTGTTTTTGGTTTCTTTTCTTTTTTTTTTTTTTTTTTTATTTTGTTTTGGTTTCTGATTTCTTTGTGCTGCCCTGGCTCTCCTGGAACTTGCTCTGTAGACCAGGCTGGCCTCGAACTCACAAAGATCTGCCTGCCTCTGCCTCCTGAGTGCTGGGATTAAAGGCATGTACCACCACTTCGTGCTGTTTTTGTTTTTTAAACTGTGACATATATGTATGAAAAAGTTTTAAAAAGGAATAGTGGGCCTAGTCCTACAAGAAAACAACCAACCTATGGAAACATATAGGGGCCTACCTTGCTATTCTACTTGCAATTTGAAAATATTAAGCCATATTGTTATAGTTTGGTGACTGCATTGTCATGTTCAACAGAAATAAAATACTTTTAAAATTTCATAGCCTACAAATTTGGGAGGGTAAGGAATAAAGTATCGTTTGCTTTTCAGTTAAGTCTTTAGAGCTCGAAAACTTAGTTTAGTGTTTAAATGGACTATTATTCTGGTGTGGCACATGTTAACTTAATTACAAATTCTTATATGTATTCAGAGTCATTGCTAAGTTGATGGTTCAAATCTTTGATTAAGAAGTCACAAAGCTAAATAAGTTCAGACAGCTGTCATCTCTCCTCTTCAGAAAATAGAGGTAACTGTGTTTTGGTTATTTGGGGGAGAGGTCCCCATATTGATTACTGCAAATTTGTTTTTCTCTTATATCTAGACTTTTAATGATTAAAAATTTAAAATATATTCTTGTGATGTTTCCTGACTTGAAAGTTAAGAGCAGCATTGGTAACCTTCCCTGGTCACTCCCTGCTGCAGTTCATCTCTGTCTTTATCAGAGCATCTCAGTGCATAGTTGAACTTGTTTATCTTAGAAGAGCAGGAGGCAGGCTTTTAGGGAGTGAGCTACACGTTCCAGAATAACAGACACCAATGCTATTCGACTTGAAGAACATGTGATCTCTTATATTAACAGCCATGTCACTGTAACATCGACTACAGACTGCTCAGTTTTCTGTTATTTTAGCTTTGAAATAATTGTTAATGCTGCTCCAAAATCCCTGTCTATAAAATTGTCCATTGGCTGTCCCCCCAGGACTCGTAAGTAAACAAGGTGATGTGTGTGGCCAGAGGGAGGATATTTTGCTGGCTTTGTTTTAAATATTAACTGTCCCTATCTAAAGATGCTCTTCCTGATCCCTGATGGTGGGCAGTATAACTTGTGTACATTTGCAGACCGAGCAATATCTTGAGCAGAGTTTTGTTTGTTGCTAATATATGTACTCATCGGCTATTAATTTGAATCTTTATATTTTCTTCTCTTAATAATAAAGAATTTAGGTTTTCTGAAGCTTAACCTCAAAGATTGTTCAGTTTCTCTAAGTAAACAATTTGCACAGTAGTTGTTAAATACAGGGAAGCAAGAAATTAAGGGCTATGTTATGTCTGTTAGACTCTAATATTATTTTGCTTTATTTAGAAATGTTCTGCTCATAATTTCTGTGAATAGTTAGAATTAGTTTGTGGTATTCAAAGAACAGAAAACAATTTGTGAAATCAAGTTGATGGGTTTCTTTCTCTTTGAGAAAAATCTCTTCTTTTCACGTTAGAATGCAGCACCATGAGAGAATCATGGTGGGACTGGCCCTGGTTATTTAATGCCTCCCTTCTTTCCTCTATTTTCTAAAATTTGTTTTCTCATTTTTATTTTTCTTATATAATAAAATACTACCAGGCCACCCCAGTACTTCTAATTTAACATAAACACACACACACACACACACACACACACACACACACACACACACACACAGAGCTAGCACAAGTGTAATTGGTTGAAAGGCAACCATCTATCTAGGGAATTGTTCTAAATACTGAATGTGTCAGTGTATTCTGACATGACATATTTGTAACATCTCTGAATACAGAAAGCCCTTTCTGTGTTAGCTGTAGGTATCAAAGCAGTAGTGTCTTTGAAGACTTTGTGCTGTGCAAATTCTGGCTTGTGAGGTAACGACAAGTGTTTGCCTGCATAGACAATATATTTTTCCCCCTGAGGTCCCCACACACCTAGTTTCCCTCAAGCTCATCATCTCTGTCAGGTTAATCAATAGGCACCGTATGGCAGAGGGTCAGTAATCAGTGTCATCGTGCCTTTAAATCGTGTTGAAAATTTGCTTAAAGCCTGGGCCAATTAACATCGAGATGATGAATGGATGGGAAGATGGGAAGAGCCTGCCGCTTAGGGGCTTTGTGAGGAGGAGATGCTCAGCTGTTGAGCAGCAGACACCAGCGAATAAAATCAACCATTCATGTGAGCTCAGTCCACCCACTCTTAATGATAATGTCAATCTAGCAAAATATATACACATTGGAGTTGTCATGAGTTCATAAATCAAAGGAGTTTGTCAAAGGCATTCAGATTAACGAGGCAGCAGCAATAACAAGTCAAATTTGCATAGAGAATTGCTTGAATCTCAGTAAATTATGATCCTGTTTTTCATTTGATTATTTGCTAATGTCTCAAGAGGGAGAATGATTATATTAGCATGCAAAATCTCCTCCAGAAGTAGAAATCTGAGGTATAGAAGACCAGCACACTATGACAATTAATCAGTTTCTGCATACTAGCATAAATGCACAAGGCCCAGAAATGAACTTCTTTTTTATTATTATTTCTCCTTGCTACTGATCCAAATGGTTCAGCTTGACAGAGACTTTATATTGCTTTAACAGTGTTCTGAATTGTGCCTGCAGGCAAGACATAGTTATGCAGCTATAACCAACCTATCCATCTGCCAACCAGATTGGAATTCTCCTATCCAAGGCTTCCATTAACCCCCACTGACAGCTCCAAACAGGATTAAGAATTTGGAAGCATAAAAAATAGTTGTTCTTTGCAAATACACACAGTCCCTTTGCATTTTGAGAAAGGCTGCATCTGTAGCATTTTTATAATTAGTGTCAGACAATGTAGCAGGGGGAGAAACCTACTTGGCAGGTTTTTTGACTTCTGTCATAGGGAGTAAGGCAGCACTGATGGCCGTTCTCTCCCAGTGAGTGCTTCCCATTCTATCTGGTTCCTACCACTGTGTTGGATCTATACACTGCTGAAAAATAACACTCCTTGAAAACTTGGACTGGGGCTCTGTAGAAGTTTACCACTGTGTGCAGACTTTGCTTGATATGGCTGTCATTTAATAGAGTATGCCAAATGGTAAACTTGCCAGAGAAGCATTGGCTGTGGAACCATGCCAGAGAGGATCATTTTATGAGGACACTTCAGGTCTTCCTAAAATCAGGTCCTTGAATAGGAATCTCCAATAAGCCTCTAAACTTACTTAACCTATACTCCCATTTATCTCAGGAAGATTAATTAAATTTGTTCAAATGCAGGCACACACAGAGCTGGTGAGGTGTTGTTCTTTGTTTTGTTGGGTTGTTTGTTTATTTGTTTTTGTCTTCAGAGATAAGGTCTTACTCTGTAGCATTGGATGGCCTGGAACTTTCAGTGATCTTCCTGCCTTTGCTTCCCAAGTATTGGGATTATAGGCATTATCAGACTCTCTCTGTCTCTGTCTCTCTGTCTCTCTGTCTCTCTCTCTCTCTCTCTCTCTCTCTCTCTCTCTCTCTCTCTCTCTCTCTCTCATGTCTGTGTGTGTGTGTGTATGTGTGAGAGAGAGAAAGAGAGAGAGAGATGTCACCCTTCACTAAAGAGTTTTTATTATTTTTTTTATGTAGCTAAATTACCTTTTAACCTTGTAAAAGAATAACTCCTGTTTTTGTAAATTGGAAATCATGTGCATTTGGAGGTTAAAGTTACTGCCAAGTCACAGAACAAGTTAATGGGGAAAGTATTACTCCAGTTGCCTGCAAAGATCGTTATATGATTTTCCAGCTGGTTATCAGAAATTAGTCTTAGGTTCTTTTTTTTTTTTCCATGTGTATTTGCCATTCTACATAACAGTGAACATTTGGGTTCAGACTTTATTTTTTAATTGCTTATTTTAGTGTTTGTGTGTGTGCATATGTACAAGCTTGTGCATGCCATGATGAATAAATATATGAAGGTCAGAGGACAACTCTTTGTTTCCTGCCTTCTTGTGGTACCTGGGATTGAACTCAGGTCATCCATATTCAAGTGTCTCTACCTTTTCAGCTATCTCACTGGCCTAGGTCCCACTTTTAAAGGATTCAAATTCAGTGTTAACATTCAGCAAAATCTACCTGCTTTTCTAAGATGATAACTATCTGAGTTATAGAGTCATTTTAATTATTCCAATGAAAACTTTTAACATTGGGACTGGAGATATGACAGTGGCTGGCTGCTCTTCCAGAGGACCTGATTTTGATTTCCAGCACCCCCATTATGGGTTACAACCTTCTGTAACTCCAGTCCCACAAGATCCAACACTCTCTTTGGTACTCCATGGTTACCAGGCGCAAACATGCAGACAGAATACCCATACACACTGAATAAATAAGTTTTTAAAAAACAAAGCAAAAATCCTGAAGTATAAGTAGAAAAACATTACTTCTAGTTTTGAAACTTGTTTTACTTCTAAGTGGCATCTGTTCAAACTCATTCAAGCTATGTCCCACCATTCAATCTTGAAAAAGATGCTGTTTTTGCTTGTTTTGTTTTTTGGAGACAGGGTTTTTCTATGTAGTCCTGTCTGGCCCAGAACTCACTGTGTAGACCAGTCTGGCCTTGAACTCACAGAGATCTGTCTCCCTCTGCCTCTGAAATACTAGGATTAAAGTTGTATATCACCATATCCTGATTGGATCTTATTTATTCATTGAGCATCTATTATCCCTATTTTATGAAATGTGTTGAGATGTGGAGGGAGGTATAGGACTTTACCCAGCAGTCTTTCTTACTGATTAGTTGAGAGTAACAAAGTATCTGAGCACCAGATTATATGAATCGGATAAAAATGTGGAGTTTTCAGTAGATGGAATGGTTATGTTGTTTTTTAGCAAAGATGATCATTTAACCTCATCTTAAGAATATTGGAGCTTAAATAATTTTCCTGTGTTTATAATTGTCACTTGAGCTAGAGTAGAATTAAGGAGTCTTTCACTCTGATTCAATATCATAGACAAGTTTGTGTAGCATATGAAGAGACTTATTTGACTAAAGCAGAAAATAATACAGTTGAAGGAAATAACCGGGTATATTGTGTTCTAGAAGGTCCAGAAAGTCAAACTGAAGAATGTTTGGTTTCAGGAAAGCAACCACTAAAAAGTTTTGTTTTTGTTTTGGGGTGTGTGTGTATGTGTAGGTCAGTGGACAGCTTGAAGAGGTCAGTTCTCTCCTTCTACTGTGTGGGACCCAGGCACTGAACTCAGGCAGTCTGACTTGGTAGCAAGTACTTCTACCCACTGGGCCATCTCACCAGCCCCCCCTAAAAGCTTTGAGAAAAGGATTATCATGGTGTTAATGGTGTTTAAGAAAGATCATTCAGGCCGGGTGGTGGCGGCACATGCCTTTAATCCCAGCACTCGAGGCAAAACCAGGTGGATCTTTGTGAGTTCAAGGCCAGCCTGGTCTACAGAGAGAGATCCAAGACAGGCTCCAAAACCACACAGAGAAACCTTGTCTTGAGAAAAGAGAGAGAGAGAGAGAGAGAGAGAGAGATCAATTAGACAATAATACTCAATCCAACAAACAGAATAGACTCATTGTGTTGAACTATTAGAATGTGGAAATGGAAACATTGGCTGGTCTTGGAGGAACTTCACAGCACAGGTTAGAGTTATGTTCGTATACAGATATGACATAGAGAGCCAGAGTGTGTCTCAGTGGTAGAACACTCACTAGCAACCTCCAGCACTGATAGAGGGTAGAGAGCTCCAACTTCGGAGGGCAACAGATCAGATAGGAGGACATCAAGATATGCAATACTAAAAAGTGCCAAATCGGAGTCAGTACTCAGGGGCGTTAATCCCCTGGGGAGTGGTAATCACCAACTTTTTTGTGATGGTGTTTTAGTTGACACTTGAGTCAAGGGTTTTTTAAATTGTATTTATTTAATTTTATTCTGTGTGTGGAGACGGGGTGGGGGTTAAGGTCATACATGCCAGGATTGGCATGTATTGAGGTCATAGAATAGCTTCCAGGAGTTATCATCCTACACCACATAAGTCCCAGGAATTGAACTCGGGTCATCAGTCTTGGTGGCAAGCGTCTTTCACCGGTCCATCTCACCAAACTTTGAATTTAGATTTTAATAGATGGACAGATTAGGAAAGAAGGCTACTATTACACATCGAGGGAATACCGTTAGCAAAAGTGCGCCAAGTGTGAGGTTGCACATTTGTCGCCCCAGCACTTGGGAGGCTGAGATAGGAGGAATGAGATTTCAAGGCCATCCTTGACTACATACTGAGTGTGGGGTCAGCCTGGGCTATAGAACAAAGCCGTCTCAAAAGAGAAAAGGCCAGGTATTCTGTAAACACAGTGTACTATCACCCTGACAAGCAAGGTTGAAACAGGGTATTGTCACAGACAGAGGCTGGCCTCAGCCAAGTAGTGAGACCCTGTCTGAGAGGAAGGAGGAGACAGAGTGGGATGGGAGTGAAAGAATGAAAAAAGGAAGAGAAGGTAAGGAAGGAAAATAAAGAAAGATGCAGGTGAGGAAAAGAGAAGGAATCAGCATTAGCAAAGGCATAGGATGAACAAGTTCATTCTTTGAAGAATGATAAATACTGCTGTGCAGATGGTGCAATGCTTTGTCAATTAAACCGGCCAAATTACGAGTGTTGTAATGATTTAAGTTTGGGTCAGTTATGTAAGTACCGTATAAGAGCTAGGAGAGGTTTCTTTTCGTTTTTTTGAGACAAAAAACTATTATATAGCTCTCTATTATATAGCTCCAGCCGTGCTGGAACTTGCTATGTAGACAAACTGGCTTGAATTCATAGATAGCCTCCTGCCTCTGCCTCCCCGGTGCCGAGATCAAAGGTGTGGGCCACTACGCCTGATTTAAAGGGTTTCTGAGTAACAAAGTAACCTTTTTAGCATGGCAGTTCTGACAGTAGTGTGTATGCTGTGTCGGGTACAGGTTGAAGTAAAGATATCAAAGAGCTTGTCAAAAGTAAATGGTGTTGGTCTGGACTAAAGGGGAAGCAGTTAGAATACAGAAGTAGTCTTGAGTGTATCAGAATTGAATCCAAGTGGGGGTAACCTGTCTACTGGAAACTCAGATATCTGAAAACAAAGAGTGATGAAGAAAATAATGAGTAATGGGAACTTAAGTCTGGGACCAGAAGGAAAGCTAGACGGTGGAGGGGCTGGTCTAGAAGTCAGCTGTAAAGAAAGAACACTTTAAACTGGGGTGTGCTCATCTTAAGACAGTGTAACTTATTATCTGAACCTTTTATGAGCAGGGACTTACTGTGCAGGCCAGGCTGGCCTTGAGCTTGTGAGAGTCCTCCTGCCTCAGGCTCTTAAGTGCTGGGATTAAAGGCATATGTTTTCACACCATCTCTGAACTTTTTTTGTGGTTAGTTCTTCATCTTGGGTTACTTATGAAAATATTTTCCAATAATGTATTTGAGGTCTGCCTGAACTTTAACAATATCTCACCTTTAAAAATTTTCTTCATTAATATTTCATCCACTTATAATATTCCCACCCATCAGCATTATGTCTGCAGATCTCACAGCCTGAAAACTTCAGTTTGAAGTTTTCACTGAAGTGCTGGGCATGGTGGTACACCTACAATCCCAGTACAAGGGAGATCGAGTCAGGAAGATCAAGGAGTTCAAGGCTAGCCTGAGCTATATCTGATACCCTATCTCAAAATACACACACACACACACACACACACACACACACACACACACACACACACACACACGTCAGAATTACATCCCTCACCAGGCAGTGGTGACACACACCTTTAATCCCAGCACTCAGGAGGCAGAGCCAGGCAGATCTCTGTGAGTTCGAGGCCAGCCTGGTCTACAGAGCGAGATCCAGGACAGGCACCAAAACTACACAGAGAAACCCTGTCTCGAAAAAACAACACCAACAAAAAAAAGGAGGAAGAAGAGGAGGAGGAGGAGGAGGAGGAGGAGGAGGAGGAGGAGGAGGAGGAAGAAGAAGAAGAAGAAGAAGCATATCATCATCATCATCATCATCATCATCATCATCATCACATCCTTCTTTAATTCTAAGCACTCAAGCCAGGGGAAGGGGGACACCCCTTTGGGTTAATAAAAGGTAACAAGCTGTATAGAATCTTTTTTTTTTTTGGTTTTTCGAGACAGGGTTTCTCTGCGTAGTTTTGCGCCTTTCCTGGAGCTCACTTGGTAGCCCAGGCTGGCCTCGAACTCACAGCGATCCACCTGGCTCTGCCTCCCGAGTGCTGGGATTAAAGGCGTGCGCCACCACCGCCCGGCTCTGTATAGAATCTTTATAAAATTGTTGCATTTTAATTTCTTTCTCCCTCCCTCCCCACACCCTTCTGCATGTGTGTGTGTGTGTGTGTGTGTGTGTGTGTGTGTGTGTGTGTGTGAGTGTGTGTGTGTGTGTCATGGCTTGTATGTGGGAGTCAGGTGACAACCTGGGAGAGTCAGTTCTCTCCTTCCCACCATGTGGGTCCTAAGGATGGAAGTCAGGTTGTCAGGCAGCCAGTGCCTTTATCTGGAAGCCATCTTGCTGGCTCTAGAATCTTTTTCAGATTTACCTTAGCATAGTGCTACTATTTGAAAAATTTCTTTTATTCAAGGATTTTTTTTTCCTCAAGGGCTACAAACACATTGAACCAATTATTTACTGTAATGAAGTGTGCTGACTGCTGGAAATGAATTGTTCTCAGCAGTCAGGTTTGCTTAGGGTTTTGTGACAGGATGTAAGGTCCGGAGGGTTCAGGTCCGGAGGGTATAGTAAGTTTCTAGACGTTTCTAGACTGCTTGCCTATAAGACACAAAGCCCTGGATTTAATTTCTAGAGTCACGTAAAGTCATATTTGGTGGTATGTATGAATATATATCCCAGCATTGAGGGCAGTAGACGCTGGGAGATCAGAAATTCAAGATCATCCTTGCCAATCCTAGTGGAGATGGGCTCCATGAGACCCTATCTCAAAAGAGAAAAAGTCTCAGTTAAAGAGTCCACTGCCTCTAAAGTTCTTTGACTCACAGCTCTCCCCCCACCCCCACCCACCATTTCCTAACATACTACGTTAGGTCTGGGGTTGACCTCTGCAGTAGTTAGTTCTCTCATCACCTTTACAGAGTAACGGGCAGAAGCAGCTTAAGTGAGGAGGAGGCCTTTGCTTTGGCTCACAGTTAGAGTCCATCATGCCAGGAAGGCCTGACAGGCGTGGGAGCAGCTCAGTCCCTGGCGGCAGGAGCATGTGGTGACTGGTCATTGTGAAGAGAGGCAGGAAGCAGCCATGCCATGGTGGAAGCAGAACTGAGCCTGCTTTCAGTGATCCACTGCTCCCAACCATTCCCCTTCCACCTAGAGGTTAGAACTCCCAAAACAGTGCCACCAACTAGGGACCAAGTGCTGGAACACATGAGTTATGATAAATGATAATAGCTTTTGCTTAATTTTTAGGCATATTTTTAGATGTACAGAAAAGTTGAAAACATAGTACACATGTAGATTCTAATGTCGCCAAGAGTTGCTGTGAGTTTAAGCATAGGCTATATAACGAGTTCTAGGCCAACCTGAGCTACAGTTGAGACTGTGCCTCAAATGAGGGGAGGAGAAAAGGAAATGCTAATTTATATAACAACCTGGGTAGATCTAAAAAATGTTAGGGAAAAAGACTGATTCAAATGATTGTGTTATGTAGTCTACTGTGTGGCCTTCTGGAAAGGACAAAACTTTTTTTTTTTTTTTTTTTTTTTTTTTTTTTTTTTTTTTTTTTTTTTTTTGATTTTCGAGACAGGGTTTCTCTGCGTAGCTTTGCGCCTTTCCTGGAGCTCACTTGGTAGCCCAGGCTGGCCTCGAACTCACAGAGATCCGCCTGGCTCTGCCTCCCGAGTGCTGGGATTAAAGGCGTGCGCCACCAACGCCCGGCAAGGACAAAACTTTTGAGTAAAACAAAACAAATGGTTTTCAGCGAGGAGAAGGTTGACCATCAAATTTTGGGGGTGTGGTAAAATTGTTTCAGAACTTGACTGTGTTATAGTTACCTAGCTATATACTTTCCCCCCCACAAAAAAAAAAATCCAAAAAGAATGAATGTGAAACACAAGGTTGGGAAACATTCTAGAATTTAATATTAGCATATATAAAAGGCCTCACTCAGATTTTTCCCCAAATGTTCAATATTGGCCTTTATGGGGGGGGGGGGGACTTTAATCAGAAACAATTACTTTGTATTTTATGGCTTTGGCTTTTTGTTGTTATTGAATTCAGAATAGTAGTCTTATAGGAGTTCCCTCATTGGGGGTTAGTTTAATGTTGTCTTAATGAGTAGATAGGTAGAGGGGGTGCATGCATGCACACGTGTTATCTCACTTATATGGTGATCAGAAGACAACCTGGGATGTCAGGCCTCACCTACACCTTCCACCTTGTTGGAGAGGAGAGGGCAGGGTCTTGTTCACTCTTGAGTTTGGCAGGCCAGCTAGCCCACAAGCTTGTCTGCTTCCTGTCTTGAAAAGAGTACTGAGACTATAGGTGTCCAAAGTATCCAGCTTTACTTGAATTTCGGGATCCAAACTCAGACTTCATGTTTGCACAGCAGTGGTTTTACCCCTTTAGCCTTCTCCCCAACCCAGAACAGAGGTTTCCTGTTTGTGGTAAGGAAACTTCAACGGCAATTCATTCATCCTAAATGTGTTCGTCTATCTTAACTTTTTTATTTGTATGTGTGGGAGTGTTCGGCCTTCATGCATGTCTGTGCACCTTGTGCCTAGTGCCTGGTGCCTGTGGAGGTCAGTAGAGGGCATCAGAACCTCTGGAACTGAGGCTACAGATAATTGGGAGCTGCCTTGTGGATGCTGAGAATTGAACCCTGATCCTTTGGAAGAGCTTCTGCAAAGTCATCTCTTTAGATCAAGAGATGTATTATTAATGTTATTTGCCAGACTTCTCCACTGTAGAGTTACTATTTTTTCCTAAGTATTTTAGTGATATACATTTGAAATTATGTAACAATCCTACTATTTATAAAAGATTCACCTGCTAGTTTAGTAGTCCCTGGGTGATTATTCCCTGTGTCAACTAGTTACTCTTGAGTTTATTGACTGTAACTTAATTTGTTGACTAGAGCAGTTGGGCACTTTTCTTGTTGGGATTCCTTCTCACTAAGGGTACAGACAGTAAGTAATTGAGCTCGTCTGGGTGTTAGTGGAGAGGTTCCTGAGGACCACCAAGGTGACCTATTAGGCCCATGTGACAATTTCGTCATTCGTTGTTACTCTCATGTTGGGAATGATTATTCATCTCTGATTCACTAGCACTCCACATTTCTCCTTCAGTATTAGGCAACAACCAGTTCCTTGTCCCTTATATCCTAATCACTTAGCGTTGCTACCTCTGTTTTATGTAACTGTTGTGCTGGACTTTTCATTTTGGTTGGCTTTCTTTTAATGGGTTGGCCAGAATAAGTGTTTGGTTAACCTATCCAAAAAGAACTAGCTCTGACAATGTTTACAGGTTTTTCTTTCTTTTTCTTGTTAAGAATTCTTCTCCATGATCCTTCTCCATAGTGCAGGATTCTGCAGAGTGAGACCCTGTGTTGAAAACAATAGTACCTAGTGTCCTCGTTTGTAGGGCTTCATAGTCATTAACTCAACTATCTCTCCCTACTCTTTGGGCAGTTTTCATTCCTTTCTCTTCTCCCAAAACAGAGTATATTATATATTGGTTTATAGCACAGTGGTGATTATATAATAATTTTATACATGTATGAAATTTTCCAGATAAATTCATATTTAGATTCAGGAAATATGTCCTAAATCTAAACATAAAGTATCTCCAGTTAGAATGTGATGATTTTTAACATAATGTAATGAATTTGTCATCTGTGAGCTGTAAACTATTTCTGTTAATCGAGAATTCAAATAAATGTAATTGGGATTTTCTGTGTTTGTTTTGTCAATGGTTAACATTTGTTGTCCTTATTTTGTTTGTTTGTTAGAGAGGGTCTCATTAGACAGACCAGGCTGGGCTCAAACTTGAAACTCAAGAGAACCTCCTGCCAGTCTCCCAAGTGCTGTGATTAAAGGCAGAAGCTACCATGCTCAGCTGATTTTGAGCACTTCTGAATCTGTTTTTAATTTAATTGTTCCTCCTTAGTATATAAAAATCTCATTGAGGTTTTAGGATCTTGTAGCTACTGTTTGAAGTGATAGTGACAAAAAAAATGGATCCTAAACTTAAATCCTAGATTAAATGTTACCTGTGTTAATAAGAACCATGCTGTTTTTGTGTAAAAAAGAAAGTCAAATGTGAGATGAGAACAAGAGATTGGTCCTTCTACGAGTCCAGACTAGGAGATCAGTATCAAACAGACATTCACAGTAGTTGAAGACTGATTACTTAAGAGAGAAAGTAATCATTATGCTTTAAATTGTCATCAGCTAAATGTGACCTAAGACTTTCTTATCAGCCCAGTGTCAAAGTATGATAAACTAAACTTCTAGTCAATGTGATCCTCCTGGGTAGCGTTTAAACAGACAGAATTCTTTCTACCCAGATCCCAACATGAATTTATTTATATACACGGGCATATGGTTTCCTTTACATGTGTGTATGTCTGTATGTATATAAATCTTCAAATGCATAAATATACATGGGTGTTCTAGCTTACAGAATTAGAAATGTAATTCAGTTTACTCCCACAGAATAAGATTGAAGATAATGAGAACTGAATTAAAGCTTACTTTCTTTCACAGAATTCCTCAGAGAGAGAAGACTGTAATAATGGCGAACCCCCTAGGAAGATAATACCAGAGAAGAATTCACTTAGACAGGTATGAAATTCAGTCTTACTTAAAATAAAAAGCTTCCAACAACAAAGCAAAAGACAGGAAGCCCTGCCTGTCGTTCTTTAAACATTGCAGTTTAAATCAAGAGCCCTGTATTCTGAAGTCAGTCTGGCCGTAGCTATCAGTTTCAATCAGGTAACATTATTTCCCAATCATTTAAAAATATCCTGGATGCAAAAGTGCAAGACAGTCTGTATATATAGTAAATACTTAAATTGAAGTAAAAAGGTCTTGTTTAGGCAAGGTGACCTTTGTAGAATGGACATGGAATAGTTAACACTAATATTTGTTTCCCAGTAAAGATTATTTACACATTTTAATTTTAAATTAAGTAGTTTATTAAATAGCCCAGGTTAGAAGGCCTCCTGCATCAGCGTCCTGAGTGCTGGGATTATAAGCCTGTACCTCATGCCTGGCCAAGGTTCATCATACATTTAAATAACAATAATAATGATAATAATAATAAACAGATCTGTAACAAAGATGGTTTCCTTTTGTTTGAATTTGTTTAATTTATTTAGTTTTTCTAGAAGTGAAGTCCACTATTGATGATTACTTTAAAACCTTTATGGGACTGGAGCAATGGCTCAGTGGGTAGTGCTTGCCTTGGGAACATGAGGACCAGACTTCAGATCCCCAGAACCCATGAGTGTGGCAGACCACCTGTAATCCAGCACTGTGAAGGCAGAGATAAGGGATCCCAGGAGAGGTTCTCAGTGAATAAGGTACAGAGTGATTGAGGGCCTCTGCATACATGCACACACATACTTGCATAGTACACACACATAAGGGGAGAAAAAGAGCAAAAGAAAAAAGAAAAAAAATAAATCTCTTTCCTTAGGTTTCTGTGCCCTGCTTCCCAGAGCTAATGTATTTTACTTGTGAAAGAAAGTTCAGTCTTACGATTTTTTTTAATTAAAATATCCAAAGTAGTGACTGAAAAAAAAGTACTCACTACTGTAACCTGTAATATCTTCATTATTTACTAGAAACAGAACAAGTCATTAAATTGTTTATTTATTAAATTGTTATAGCTAGAAAATAAATGTCACATAATCATTTTTAGTATAAAATTGTATAAAATGAGTATGAGCAGCAGTATAAATAATTTTAATTTGTTGTGTTTATGGCCTTGTTCTAGGACACAGGAGAGCAGTGATGTGGTTTTTGATGGATACCCACAATGAACAAATTTATTTCATTTAGTCCTGTGATACCCCTGCTGAGTTGGTAGATATATGATTTCCAATTTACTGATGAAACTAATGGAGGCTTGAAGAGCTTAGCCTTGACCAGAGCTTCTCATTGATTTGGAACTCAGACCTTACTATTTCCAAAATATTTCTACTTATGCCTCCAGAGTCCAGTTTTCATAGCTTTAACCTAAAAGGAAAGTACTTGAAAACATGCCACAATCATTTTTCATTCATCGTATGTTAACACTTTTTTGTATAAGCACTTTCCCAATTAAAAAAAAAATTATTATTTTAAATAGAATTGAGTCAATATAGAAAGCTTTCAAAACAAACAAACAAACAAACAAATTGATGTTGGAATGGTTAGTTTAATTATTTGGAGATAGACACCAGCTCTGTATGCTAAATGAATAGAACAATGTAAGTAAGTGAGGTGAACTTGGAGGTAGAGACTCTGTCCGCTATACAGAAGCAACTGTCAAAAAACAATGATGCGACAAAAAGTTTTGGCAACTTTATTTAAGCTAACAAACGAATTTTCACTCTGCAAAGTTATAAATTAATTTTAATAGGCTGATCCAGATGGTCCATTTGGAAAATGGATAGGCTGATCTGTTGAAAATTAAACTAAATTTATCTCTCTCATACTTCAAACTGAAGCAAGAGAGAGAATCGTGCCTATTAAGTCCAGCACATACAGATGGACCAGCAGGTCACACATGGGACTAATCTGATTCATTTTAAAAATAAATGCATACATTATTGAATCATTTTCTTCTTGCAAGATCTGTTGTATGCAGTATTTGAAAGATTGAATGTTTTTTCTCATTGCTGTTTTACCAGGTTCTCTTTACTCCTCCACTTTAATTGAACCCCCTCCCCATTTCTTCAGAATGATTTTTCTAATATCTGTCATTCAGGGTTGTGATCCAAGCTCTGGAGATTAATTAGGTCATGAGGCTCCCCCCCCCCCTTCTTTGTAAAGGGTTTTATCTCCATTCTCTTTGTGAAGAGCATGAACTCAGTGTTCTGGGAAAGAGAAATGGCCTTTAGAATTAGGGAAGTAGGAGATCCTCCTGGGACCCTCAGAGCCTTTTAGCTTCTGGGTGTTTTAACAGCCCCATGAATGGAGATTTGTAAATTTATTGCAGTGCCATCTGGTTTTTTGCTCGAACCAGATTACTGTTGGCTTGTGTCTGTCTATTGTGGTGGTCACTCCCTAGGAGCTTGCCCTCTCAATCTGGGAGAGAGTGATGAATAGCAGGGGTCAATAGAAGCGGGTCACAGGGCAGCTGTCCGGGACTGCCCTGAACTTGATTACCCCACTGCTGTTTTGTTTTGTTTTTTGTTTTTTTTTAAGCTAGTACATAATACACAAGCTGTTTAAACTCCTCTTTTTCTCTGTTGCGTTTGACAATAAGGAAATGCCATTTGCTATTTTGCCTATTGTCATGATCTATAGATAAAAAGATGTCAAGGCCAACCTAAAGGGAGTGTTGCTTCGTGGGGCCAGTCTCTCAAGTTGAAATCCATTCACACATATTTCTAACAAAATTTCAGGAATCTTTTACCCTTAAATATAAAAAATTCACTTGTGCTTTAACTACTTAATACTGTTGTAGCTAAACCTTATAGTTTATAGATTATTCTCAGACAAAGATTTGCCATTGTTGATGGGACATGACTACTAATATTAACTTGGAAAACTTTTCATATTAGAGGAGCTGAAAGAAGGGTAATCACTATAATTCTTAGAGACATTAAAAGAATAATGGGATAATATAAATAACTTAATGCCAAAAATTGAATAGATAAAAATGGGTAGATTCTTTGAAAATACAGCTTACAAAATTAACACAAGGTAAAAGAAAGTTATGTCTATTAAATATAATATTTTAGTTATCAAAATGTTCATGGTTTCACTGGTTAATTAAAAAAACATTTAAGACTTAGAAATAATAGCAATCTTGTACTAAAACACAAAAAGGAAGACTACTTTTTGGCTTGTGTTATCAGACTACCATAATAGCACTTCCAGAACTTGACAGAAAATTACCAGAAATAGTGAAGGAGAAAGCTGAGAGATAAAACTCCTTTTGTCATCATTTGGCATTAAATATGAACTTTTAAAAAGTGTGACATAGATGCAGTTTTCTTTCTACTTTGACTCCTAAACTGTGAAGCTATAGAAACCATAGTCGCTGTTTTATAGTTTTTGTTCCATGTGTGATGGGGTTGGGGGGGGGGGGGAGGCAAAGGCCAGAGAAGATATGTGAAAGTGCTCTTTACTTCTTGAAAGTGTAGCATTACAACATGCAGCCCTTCTCTGCCCACATTTGGGCTAATAGGATCTGTCAGCTCTCCCTTTCTCCGTAATTGAGTAAATTGTGGCTGCTGCCTAATTCTTCTCCGTCCTCCACCCCTTTTGTGTGTGTGTCCACTTACCATCCCGAGAACGTGGGCAGTGATAAATAAAGCATTGAGTGGAGCTCTCTCAACTCTTTGAAAGCAGCATGATGCCAGCCCTCTAGTTATATTTCTTTAAGTGTTTACATTTTCCTGTATTCTTTCTCTTGTGTAGCTGGAACCCTGGGGATGCAAAGCCATGAGAGAGGCCAAGAAGCTAACAAAGTAGCTGTCTCCCTTGTTAGTTTGTTCCTTTATTCTTTAAAAACAAGATAAACCCATCTGGCTCAGGGCATTACACTCCCTCCCCGTGCACCTCTCTAGCGGGGACTTCACCTGCAGTGAGGGTTCACAGTGATTAGGGAGGGGCAGTAATTCACGCTTCCATCCTCTTCAAGGACGCTTTGCAGTCTTTAAAGGTGCTGACCCACTGAGTTAAACTGTCAAGGGAGGATAAAAAAGTATCTTAATCCCAGGAGGTAACAGCTGCCAGGTTTTCAACACCTTGCACATTGCTGCAAAAAAAGTCACAATTGTCAGCCGAAAGAAACATGAATCTGTTGCCGTCTTCTGTTAATGACTGGGCCTTACAAAAGGAGTTACATAAGTCTTTTGGAAGGAATAAGTAACTGTTTCCCTTGCCTGGGATTTTCTTCTCCCCTGATAAAAATCCCTACATTGTTCTAAACATCACCTTGGAGGAATGTAACATTGAAAGAGCCGATGGAAGCATGAATGGCCTTGTCTCCTTTCTACAGTTGGGCAGGTAGGAAGAAGATGCACATCACAGACAGAAAATGACATCAGAGTGTGTATTAACAAAACAGCAACAACAAGTCGTTCATAAACCAGTAAGCTGAGAGAAGACATACGGTGTTCTGTTCTTTGGAGGACAGTTTGTTTTCAGGCAGCATCCAGATGGGGAAATACCACAACATTGCTTTTTCAAGAGTCATTTCTCCTGAAAGAAAGGACTGAAACCTCACAGAACTCACTGCTTTTTATCAGATCCAATGTTTTGAGTATGCTGGCATTCTCTTCTTTCTGATTTGATTAATGGGGGGAAAGGTTTAATGAAGTCCCTGCTATCAGGCAGGCAGTTTTTTCTTCTATTTGTTTTAGGTTAGTCATTTTAATTGTATTGAGTAATTAGAAGGTACACACAGCCAAGGGAGCTTTGTTCTGATAATTGCTCAAGAAAACCCATTCCCTATCTGCTGTTGCTTTGTGTTAAGACACTTCTCCCTCTAGTGGCAATAGTAAGCACTTTGGCTTGGCAGTAGGCAAGGTGTAATTGCAACATGACAAACTGTGCTTAAGGGACTATCTTGTAAATACTTTAGGGTTCAGCATTATTTCATTATATCTTTGTGTTTTACCCTTTGAAACTTCCTACCTCCTCTTCCTTCTTCCTGAAGTGCTTTGGGCTTTGGATGGGGAAAAAACAACTGCCTGAGATGTTTATTAAACACACACACACACACACACACACACACACACACACACACACACACACACACACACACCACAGTGCATTCTGGGTAATGTTTTGCAGCTTGACTTAATTTTAGTCATCTGTTTTAATTACCTATTTATAAAAATGCTTTTGCATTTGTAGACATTATTTAATACTTTGGAAGAAGCACCTCATTTGAAATAAATAAATAAATTGTACATATTTTAAATAGTCTGTGTAAAAGATCTTAAAGGTAATTAATGTAGGTCTCTTAAGTAAGACAAAAGTGATCTTTCTGAGTCTGATGAAGTGATTTGTTTATATAACTCCCCTTTCTGCTGAATTCTTTAGCGCCTAATAACATTGTGGGGGCGGGGGGGACAACAAACACCCCAGCATGGTTTGGCAATCTGTGCCCAGCTTCAAAAACCCTTCTTCAAAAAGAAGCAATTTAATAACCAGCTTTCTTAAAATTACTTTGAGGAAAGAAGACCGTATAGGGGGTTAGCGCTTTGTTTTATTTTTATTTCAGTGTAATCATTCTTTGATAAATTGTGTAATCACTGACTTAGTAGAAAACATATTATTGAACTCCTGGGTTGTAATGACCATAAAAAGTGTATTTTCATATAGAGAGTTGAGATACTGTGAATAAATTATAAAGGAAATAGCTTATATGCTGGTCAAAGTCCATATGGGCCCAATTCATTTTGTGTTCAGTGCTTACTCTGGATACACCATTTTTAAAAAAGGAGAAAAAGGGAAAGAGGATGGGAAGCCTATTGTGCCCAGCTGCACACACTCTAAAAAAAAAAAAAAAAATTAAAATCTGTCCTTAGATCCACATGGAAGGGAAGCAGTTAGAGCAGTGGTTTTCAACCTGTGGGTCGCGACCCCTTTAGGGATCAATTGACCCCTTTCATGAGGGTCACATATCAGATATTTACTTGCAATTCATAACAGTAGTGAAATTATAGCTATGAAGTTGCAACAAATGTAATTGTATGGTTAGGGTCAAAAATGAGGAACTGTATTGAAGGATGGCAACATTAGGAAGGTTGAGAACCACTCACTGAGTTAGAGCTTTGTGTCTTGGATTGGGATTCAGCAGCGTCTGGATGTCATTTGGAAGGCCCAGTCCCAGCTTCCCTAGAGTTGTTTTGTAATTTGGTTTTTCTAGCCCATATTCTTGCCTGGGACATGATTTGATGTTACTGTATATCTAAAGGTCCCTGTCCTCCCACCACACCCCCCAGTCTCTTAAGCATTTTCATTATACTTTATCTTGTTTTGCTATAGGGCTGTTGAACAGATTTCTTAAGCAGCCCTTTGCAAGGTTAAAAGAATGCAGCTTGGTAACAAGTTTGTGTCATTTTAAATATATACCTTCTAGTAAATAAGGAGAAGCCTGGCAATCAATCCCTTTTAGTGTGTTATATGTTTCACCTGACAACTAAACCTTCTATTGATTAGCCATTACTTTGTTAGATAATCCTATGTCATTGAATCCATTGTAAAAAATTAAACTCTTTAAAATGTTTTACCCTAGCAGCAGTGTGAAAATTGAAAACTTGTTCAGAATTACAGCCTGCTTTCACAAAGAAGGTAGTTTTCAGCCAGGCATCTTGCTGGTTTATGCTTATGTGCTTTATATGCAATATAAAAACGTATTAAAGTACTCCAACGCAAAACTCTGTGCCTCTGGTTCAGCAATGAAGCTACCTGTTCAGATTTTGCACGGGGACAAAGCCTAGCTTGCCTGCAGTCATTATATTCACTAGTTTGATTTTAAAATGGAAGGAATCTTATCATAGTAAATATTGTTTGAGGCTTTTTAACTACAGAGCGGTCAAAAGACTGGCAAATTTTAGCCACTTGTCCCTGTTGTTTCCTTGGAACATAAGCATAAAAAAGGTCATGTACCCATTTTACAGATGAATTGCCAAAAAGCAAAGTCTATATCCCTAGCAATTCTCTACTCTGGACAGTTAGTGCTCGAGTAGGTTTTCTGACTCTACCTAATGTTCCCCTGAGCATGTTAAAAGTCATTCATGAAGGAGAGGAAAGTTTGAATGAAATGAATTATTCTAGCATTCATAAATTTGTTTTGTTCTTTGAGACAGGGTCCTGGCTGGCATGGCACTTACCTTGAAGCTCAGGCTGGTCTTGAACTTGAAACAATCCTGTCTCAACCACTAAATTCTGGTATTACAGGTGTGAGCCACCATACCCAGCTCCCCTTCATAATTTTTTTAAAAACTTCTATATTTCGTTATTTTGTATGTGCATACATGTGTGTGTACACCTGCTATATACAGCACAGCATACATATGGAGGTCACAGGACAGCCTGGAATCTGTTCTCTCCATCTACCATTTAAACTAGAACTCAGGTTGTTAGGCTTGGTGGCTAACCCCACCTTTACCCACCAAGCCACCTTGCTGGTCCTCCTCCAAAATTTTTTAAAGCTTTTACTTTTTTTTTTTTTTTTTTGCATATGTTCAGCCACTAAGCTATAAACCAGCCCTCATAATTTTACTATTATTTATTTGTTTGTTTATTTATTTATTTTTGAGACGGGGTTTCTCTATATAGCCCTGGCTGCCCTGGAACTCATTCTGTAGACCAAGCTGGCCTTGAACTCACAAAGATACACCTGCCTCTGCCTCCCGCGTGCTGGGATTAAAGACTTGCACCAACACTGTTCAGCCATAATTTTATTTTTATGAATTCTTTTATAACTTAGTTGCTTTTTTTTTTTCTCTTCCTTGCTTTATTTTAATGACTTTGACTTCCAAAGTATGTTGAATTGATGTGACAAGAGTATCTTCCCCTTGTTCCTAGTTTTCTGGGGATAGTGTTAAATCTTTCATCATTAAAGCATGATGTTAGTTGGATATTTCTAGATGCCCATTATGAATTAAAGAATTTACCATTAATTCCCAGGTGTCTGACTTTTTAAAAAACTATAAGTAGGTATTTAATTTAGTTAAGAATTTTAAAAAATCTGTATGTGCATATGAGTTCAGGTGCTCTTGAAGACCAGAGGCCTTGGATCCCTTGGAGCACAGTTATGGACAGTAATGAGCCCCCCAACACAGGAACTGGGAAGAGAAGTCAAGTCTTCTGGAAGGGCAGTGTGTGTGGGCTTAACTGCTGAGTTATCTCTCAGCCCCTAGTTAAAAACTTTCTAAAAATCTGAATTGTTGTCTGGACCCCTGCCCCCATTCTGTTAATATGGTAATTACTCAAGTTGACTTTATTAAGAATTTTTTCTCTGTGCACTTAAAGATATTGGTCTGAAGTTTTCTTTGTAATGTCTTTGGCAGAGTTTGATGTCAGGATTATGCTGGTCTTATAAATGAGAGTTGGGAAGTGTTGCCCTCTTCCATGTCATGAAGGCATTTATTTATGGTCCTTCTATACCAGTGAAACAATTTGGGTTATAAGTTTTCTTTCTGGGAAAATTTTATAGCAGTTTCAGTCTCCTTAAGAAGTAGAGCTATTTGGATTTTTAGTTTGGATTATGTGATTTTGGGACAGTTTATATCTTTTGTGCCCTATTTATTCAACAGATAGTACTGACTTTGTTTGCTTTGGTTTTGGATAGTGTTTTTTATATTTATTTTGTTTGTATATTTAATTATGTGAATGTGGCTGGGAATTTGTATATGTGCATGCAAGGTGCCTTCAGAGGCCAGAAGAGGGCATTGGCTCTCATGGAGCTGGGGTTACAGGCAGTGTGAGCCCCATGATGTGGTACTGAGAACCCGTCTTGGATCCCCTGCATGAGTAGGATGTACTCTTAACCACTGAACCATTTCTCCAGCCCCTTGGTTTTGGTTTTTCAAGACAGAGTCTCAGATACTGAACTCTTGATCCTTCGCCCTCTGCCTGGAATTGTGGCTCCTGCTCACCACATTTGTTTTGAACCAGCATCTCACTGTGTATCGAAGGCTGACTTCCACTACAACTCTCCGGACTCCTTCCCTCCCTCCCTCCCTCCCCCTCCCTCCTCCCTCCCTTCCTTCCTTCAGAAAAAATCTACCTTTATAGACTATGCTATGTAGAACACACTGTGTAGTCAGTCCATGGTGGCCTCCAACAATTCTCCTGCCTCAGCCTCCTCGAATAACTTTTTATTTTAATCTGCAGTTTTTCCAGATTGGCTGAGAGCCTCTTTTTCTGTTACTTTGACTTATGTCTAGCTTTGTATTTCCCTTTAAAAAAAAAAAGTCTGTGTATGTCTGTGTCCACAGGTATGCATGCCTGTGGATTTAATGTGCAAGAAGAGGGTGGCTGGAGTTACATACAGGCTTGAATTATAGGTGTACACCACCATACTGTCTCTTTAGGTTTTTCTTTCTCTGGTGAAAATTTCCCCATCTGTTTACTCATCATGATCATCATCTTTCATTTAATCATTTCATTGAACAGATTAAAGACCTCTTTAGTGCTGTTCAAGTAGGTCATTTTTTTTATATTTCTTCTTGAATGCTCTGCAAGTGTGGTGATTTTTATATTAGATAGCGGATAGTGTAAATGATTCATTGTAGAACAAACTCTGAATCGGCCTCTGATGGAAATACTAGCAGCTCAGTGTGACTGTGTGGAGCCTTGGCCTTACATCTGAAAAAGATAGGCATGTTTGTTTTACCCATACGCATAAAGCAGATCCCTTAGACCTAGAATGTTTTTCTATCTCAACTCCTGGTCTTTTTCAGTGTCTTGGGGAAGTCTGACATTTTTTCTGTATCCCTCTAATGAAGTAAGAATCAAATCTAAATTCTTACCTTTTCTCCTGGGCACAAGCTGGAGTCTTGGCTCAGTCCCTTCAGCCTTCCAGGTGTTCTTTCCCTTGGAAAGCCCAGTCTGCCTTAATGTGTGTGGTTTAGGGGTTAAACATGGACTCGAGGAGAATTTAAATGTGTTTTCTAAGACCTCTTCCTTTCCCTGTGGCTCTCCTCTGTGGGATCTCTGTTCTCAATTGCCAGCCACTGCGGCAGTTCGGAACCCTGTGCTTGGAAAGCTCAATGCAGTAGGCTGTGGCTTCCTAGCTGTTACGTTCACCTTCTCCTGGCACCAACCGACTGGACTTTGAATGCTTCCAGGGGAAACACAGCTCACATCTCACCCAGTGTGGTTCTTTTTTAGCACCCTCTCCCTTTTTCACCCATTTTGTCTGTCTTCAGTGCCTCACATAGTTTTAAAAATATTTACTTTACTTCAGTTAAGCTATTATCCGGGCAGGAGAGATGGCTCAGAGATTAAGAGCACTAGCTGCTCTTCCAGAGGTCCTGAGTTCTATTCCTGGCAATCACATGGTGGCTCACAACCATCTGTAATAAGATCTGGTGCCCTCTTCTAGCCTGCAGGTATACATGCAAGCAGAATAGTGTATACATGATAGATAAATAAATCTAAAAAAAAAGTTAAGCTATTATCCAGAGGAAGGCTAATTCATTGTAACATTTCTGCCATTATTGGAATCAGAATTCTTTTGTTGTGTTCCTCTACCGCCTAACCACCCCCCCACCCCCACCCCACCCCCACCCCCGCTTTTCACATTGTTTATGTAGCCCATGCTAATTCCTAAATCCTGGGATTACAAGCATGGACCACCAGCCATGCTGAAAGAGCCAGAATTCTTTGCCTTAAAGTTTTATTAATTTATTCAATGAATGTTTATTAATTCATGTGTATTTTTTTAATATTTTATAAGAATAATTTTAATGGAACTAGAAAGACGACTTAGGGGTTAAGATCACTTGATACTTTTGGAGAGTACCCAGGTTCAGTTCCCAGCACCCACATGAAAATTTACAGCTGTCCATAACTCGTGCATTGTACATGTATGCATGCCAGCAAAACATTCATACACATAAAAGAAACAAAATTTTTAAAAATGCTTTTAATATATGTTGAAATAATTTCAATGATGAATGAATAAAACAAGAAAAGTTTCAACTTGTTTAAAACAAAACTCTTCTTAATATTGTTAGAGAGAACTCGGACTGCAGATGAGAAGGGTTTTTGTTGTTTTTTCCTACCAATTCTTTGAAAAATAATAATAATAATTGGTCAAAAGCAAATTTTAAAATTCTGTTTATACTTTTATAAACAGACAAGTGAGTGAATAAATAAATATGAGAAGAGACAACTCTCCCCTGTAGAAGGATTCCGATTTATAAAAATGTAGAAGGAAAAAGAAATTTAAGATTCACCATTAGAAAATTACTAGAGGCACGATCCTTCAAAGGATACTAGAATTAGCAGGTGAAATTTAAAATAGAAACTATTTGCATACCCTCAAAATATTTTCTCTAATGTATTTAATAATTCCCAAAGGGGAAATTACACATTCACAGTGAGACCAAGTGATCAAGACAAGTATCACTAGAACTGTTAACACATCTGTTGATTTGATGCCCTGAGAAGGAAGGGCATGTCATCTCACACATATCCTTCAAATAATGACCTCGTTCTGATCATGAGTTGAGGGAGATCCTATTGATTAACTGATTTAGAAGTGTCAGTCATGAAAGACAAGGAAAACTGAGAGCTTGTGCCAGATTATAGAAGACTGAGGAGGTATGACAAACACATGCAAATAAAGCTCCTGACAGAAGGAGACCGAGAAACTGAAACCTGTGTTAGTCTACACTTCATACACTATCAAGTTCACACACATGCCTTTTTAATTGAAGACTTTACCCAAGGCTGGAGAAGTGGCTCAAATGGTTAAGAGGACCCTGCTCTAGCAGAGGATCCAAGTTCAGATCCCGGCTCCTACATCAGGTGGCTCACAAATGCCTGTTGCTCCAAGGCAGTGGTTCTCAACCTTCCTAATGCTGTGACCCTTTAATACAGTTCCTCATGTTGTGGTGACCCCAACCATAAAATTATTTTTGTTACTACTTACTAACTGTAATTTTGCTACTGTTATGAATAGTAAGGTAAATATCTGTGTTTTCCAACGGTCTTTGGCAATCCCTGTGAAAGGGTCATTCAACCCCAAAGGGGTTGCAACCCACAGGTTGAGAACCACTGCTCCAAAGGAGTCATGCACACCCACTCTGACCTCTGAGACAGGTGATTCTGATGGCACAGAGAAGTGGGGAACAGTGATCTATGGTATAGATTCAATACCACCCACAACAACTTTAGGTAGGAAGCACATGCAGGAGGCTGAGGCAGGAGGGATTGCCACAAGGTTAAGTACAGCCAGGATTGCATTGTGAGACTCTTGTCTCAAAAAGGGATAACTGGACTCTGGAGAGAGCTCACAGGTTAAGAGCACTTACTGCAGCTAGGTGGTGGTGGCGGCGGCACACTGCTTTAACCCCAGCATTCAGGAGGCAGAGGCAGGTGAATCTCTGTGAGTTTGAGGCCAGCCTGGTCTAATGAGTTCCAGGACAGCCAGGGCAACACAGCAAAACCCTGTCTTGAAAAGCCAAACGAATGAATGAATGAGTAATGTGTTTTAGCTATGTGTGGGTGGCATACGCCTTTAATCTCAGCACTCAGGAGGCAAGGGCAGGTGGATTCTTGAGTTCCAGTACAGCCAGGGCTACACAGAGAAACCCTGTTGGGAGGGCAGGGAGATAAAGCATCTTTCACCAAGAAGGAGGACTGTACTATAGTCAGCATTTGTGTCCATTTCCTAGAGTTCTGTTTTTAATTTCCTTCTAATCAGTCTCCAAAGTATGCTTCAGATGTATTCTTTCTTTTGCTCTTGTTTTCTTTTGCTGTTGTGGTCCAGCTACGTAATCTAGACTGTCTGGAATTGGTTGTCTAGCCTGATCTGGCTTCCAGTTCACACTCCTCCTCAGTGATTAGTTTACAGGTGTGTGTCATCATGTCTGACTTATAGTTAATTGCTATTTTAAACAGAGCATGGAATCTTAAATTTTACATTTATTTTGTTATTTTATTTTCAGACACAATATCACTATGCTGCCCAGGCTAGCTTCAGACTTACAGTCTTCCCACATTGGCATCTATAGTGCTGGGATTATACCGTATCTGACTAAAGTTTGCATTTTAAAAGCTGTGTATCCAATTCTCTATCTCCCATTCATACCATGAATTCCCTGCTCACTTGATCATGGGCACACCATTGGCTTTTATGGGCTCCGTTCTTGCCTCTTCTCTCCTTGGTTTCTCAGCAACCACAAATCTCAAATTTAGAAATAGAATTGTATGTTGATTTAGAGAAATAGAAGAGAATCTGAAAGCTATGTCTGTTAGTATTTCAGTATCTAAAACAACAACAACAAAACAAAAAACAAAACAAAAAAATTTTTTTTTCTTAAATTGTCTCTACAGACTTACAACAGCTGTGCCAGGCTCTGCATAAACCAAGAGACAGTATGTCTGACAAGCACTGCTATGAAGACTGAAAATTGTGTGGCCAAGGTAAGTAACAGTATTCACGAGTTAACATTGGCAGATTAACATTCAGACCACATTGGCACAATGCTACATCTGTAATTGTCTTTTTCTTTCTTTCTTTCTTTTTTTTTTTTTTTTATAAAAGAAAGCATTTAATTAATTTGGGGTTTGCTTACAGTTTCAGAGGTTTAGTCTATTATCACCATGATGGGGGACATGGTAGCATACAGACAGGTACTGTTGCCGTAGTTGAGAACTACATCCTGATGAGTGGGCAGAGAGCCTGTAATTGTCTTTATTCAGTGTTGTTACCACAGACTATCATAAGATCATACGTTTATGAAGAGAATATAAGCAGGCATCACTTTATACAGAGTGAACTGAAAGTTGGCTTTTCTGTCTCTTCAGTTGCAACAGAATCTTTTCATTACCCAATCACACTGCTCAGTAAGATTTGTGTAAGACAACAAACAGTTTGTTTTGTAACTTCCTTTGTGGCTTGTTTGTTTGTTTTGTTCTTTGTTTGGGTTTTGGTTCCTTCAAGACAGGGTTTCTCTGTGTAGCCTTGGCTGTCCTGAACTTCACAATGTAGCCCAGGCTGGTCTCGAGATCGGCCTGCCTCTGCCTCCCGAGTGTTGAGATTCAAATCCAGCACTGCCATGCCTTCTTCCAGTGCGGCTGTAGCACATCAGCAGTACACTGATGGTAGCAGTGTGAGCAGAACAAAAGGCCCCAGAGGGCCCGGGGGGATGGTGTGCCATTGTGACTTCAGAAATGTCATATTTGGTGATTTTGAGTAGAAAAGTGTATGTAGCTGACATATGGGCCAATTCTTGCATATATAAATGTGTGTTATATCTCTAGATACAAAAATAATTTAGAAGTTAGAAATCTTTGGGGCTGGAGAGATGGTTCAGTGGTTAAGAACTCAGTGGTTAAAGACTGCTCTTGTATAGGATCCAGGTTCAACTGTCAGCACCACTCGATGGCTCACAGCCATCTGTAACTCCAGTTCCAGGGGACCCAGTGTCCTCTTCTGACCTTTGTGACCATTGCATGCACATGATACACAGACATACATATAAGCAAAATACCACCTATACATAACAAAATAAATTTTTTAAAAATTTTTTTAAAATTAGAAATCTTAAAATTTTTCTTTCAACTTTCTAGATTGACTGTGGGGAGCTTTTTGTTAGTTTTACCTTCCTGGGGATAATGTTCAGTATGAGTTATATTTCTAGAGTTTGTCTTCATTTTTATGCAACACTAACTTTTATCACCATATAGGGGTGTGTTGTTTTCCAGCTCTCCCGACTCCCTGCTTACCCTTGTGTATGTGTGCGGGCTCTTACCTACTGTCATTATTAGAGCTAGGACTTGATGTCATGTGGGCTCCATCTTCGTTAGGAAATTCAGGGAGAGCTGTCTGACAAAAAATAAACAAGGTAGCAGCTTATAAACAACTTACTTTCTATAGTTCTAGAAGTGGGAAGATCATTGTGACAGATTAAGTGTCTAGTTGAAAGGTCACTCTTCTTCAGAGATGGAGCCTTTCTGTAGTCTCAGGATGGAAGGGATGAGCCCAGCTCTGGGTTCTCTTAGTAATCCATTTGTTCATTTACTTATTGCTTAGTTAGGGCTCTAATTCTGTTCATGAAGACACTGTTCTCACACATTAGGTGGTTAGGGAGGAACACAATCATTCACAACACAGGAGCAACACAAATTTTTATTATATTTCCTAAAACACATGGTAATCTCTGACCTTGTTTTATTAGCTGAAAGTTTACAGCTTATAGCCATTGGAATTAGCCATATGAGAAATGTCAGAATTTATTTTAAATTATAGCTGCAAAAGGTAGGTTTATCAAATTGTGTCTTAAGTTCACATCTCAATTAGCTACAAAAAAATGAAGAGTAACATGAGTTACATTTAATTTTCAGTTACTTAATAATTTCTATGTGCTGCTTGACCCTGTTTTATATCTAGCATTGGTGTATGGAGATGGGGATCCAAAAAAAGTGTTCTTTTGATCCTTTTTTTGAACATGCTGCTCTCACTTTCATCACAAGTGAGTTACTTCTGGCTAAACAAGGCAGAAACTTAGCCTGAGCACCATCCAAGGACAGGGTGACAGTTTTAATGAGTTTCATTGAGAGCTGGCCAACTGAGCATCTGTTCCTGTTGTTCTCACACTCCTTAGCCGTGCCACTGAGTGTGTGTACAGTGTGGGGTGGGTTTGGGTTTGTTGTTATTGTTGTTTTGTTTTTCTTTTCTGCCCTCTACTTCAGTGGTGCACAGTTAGAAATCTTCTGGCATCTGGCACAGTGGTATAAATTCTTCATCTTCTTGGGTGAGGAAATAAGTTTGCTTGTTACTGCTCATCAGTCTGCTTCACCTGCTCCCAGATGGTGACCTTCTCATCCCATTCTTGCTTGTTTCAACATTATTCTGACACCTATTTTCTTTCATTGTCCCCTTAACCACTCTAATTGAATAATGATTTCTATAATTTCCAGTTGGAACACAACCAACTTCCTGGTTCCTTTTATTGGCCCACATCCTGTCTTCTAGTTCATTGCTTCAAATTTGAGCCAAGTCATCAAATAAAAATACATAACTGAAAAAAATGTTGATCGCAGTAACCTCCACTAGCATGGCAACAATGAGAGTTCTCCTTTCTTATTGCTAAACGTGTTGTTTCTGTCTCATGATGTCATGTTGTCTTTCCTGACCTCTTTTACTTCTTGACCTTTGAAAGAAATGACTGGAAATTATTTTTGTACATCTGTAAGCATTTCCCTCCTTCTTGTTCTTCATCTTTAGTTCTTAACAGTAGTAGTTTTGTCTGCTGCAGTGGTGTGGCTGTGATGGCTTTCCTTCAGAAACTGGTTGAGCATCTGATACTGATTCAGACTGTTCAGTGTGGCCTACGTGTCCAGCTGTCTCCATGTGAGAACCACTGTAATACAGTGAAGCCAGCCTTTTCCCCCTTAGAGTCAAAGCAACTGAATTTCAGTCAGAGAAATTTTGGTTTGGGTATAAATACTAATTGTAGTCTTAGCCCTTTCATTACTTGTTTGCATTTTACAGAAGACATTGGTCCTTTTCAAAATCAGGGATGAAGCCTGTTGTATTTTGTGTGTAGCTTTCCTCTGCTAGTACCTCTGTAGCCTTGCCGTTCCTGTGTGGAAAGGACACTCCTTTCCATTCTCGGTAAAATGTAAGGAAGCACAGCTGCTTCATAAGCTACCTTAGGTTGACCGCAGTCTCCTGAATCTTTACCTTATAAGAAAGAGATTCAAGAAAGAGACATTTAAAAATAAAAGCAGGGAGAGGTCCAGGTAGTATTTGAAGCCATGAAGTATCTTGTATCAGTTTGCTTTTTTCCTTTCTGTCTCTGTGTGGGATCAGAAGATGCGCACCACCATGCCCTGGTTAGTTTGCTTTTTAAAGCATTTCATCTGCTCATAGCCCTAGCGTTTATGAGATTTGTTTGGAGAACATGATGAGCTCTCTATTTATTGTAGCTTTAAATGGACAGTCATTATTGACTGTCAGCTTAGTCTTTAAAATCTATAATCACATTGTACCTAATTGTCAACCTTCATGTTTTTTAATTATGAAAGAAAACTGAGAACATTAATTTTTATGTTATCTTATTATTGACTTTATTGAAATACTACAGAAAATTTTGGTTAGAGGCTTTTCCATAATTTACCTTTACACCTCACACCCCTTCCATAAAGGGTACATGTACAGTTAAACATGAGTTGTTAGAATACCTACCTCTACCTTGATTCCTGGCCTAGATTGGGAAAGCTCTGTCTTTGTTTGGAATAGGTCTATTCGATGGTCTTGTGTACATTCTGTGTTTTTGTTGTTTGTTACTACTGTTTTTTACTTGAGACTAATAATCTGTTTGAAACTGACTGAGACAGAAAGATGTGATGTTCCTTCCCACTCACTCCAGATTTTGATAGAAGACTTGTTTTATTTATTTCCAAAATTATATCCGCAGGAAACAAGCTGTTTAAATTCAGATTATGCTGAAGCAAAATGGTCCTGGTATGAGAAGCAACGTGCTGTTTTACGAGCACAGAGTCCCTTTTCTCATAACTGATTGATAGTAAATATTTTCCTGAAGAATTATTGCCAACCATGAACAGTGCAACTGTTTCACTTTTTTTCCGTGCTACTTGCTGTACCAGCCATTGTCGGTAATTAAGATCTACAATTCACAATGCAGACGTTTGCACTTCCTCTGGGTCTGTGCTATTTATAAGGCGTTTCAGCTGTTCAGAGTTTCTTCTGAGTTTTAAACTACATGTTAACAGGCTCCTTTAATATACTACTGTTCCACAAGTAGGAAGTCAGACGTCTGTTGTTCACACAGACCCTTCTGACAAAGCTGCAGTTAGCTTTGTGGTGAACACAGCAAGATGTAATTGGGTCTTATCATCAAGGCCAGTGTGATTGGGAAAATTTGGAAGTGTAATACTGTTTTAAAGAAAGCAAGAATGAAATTCAGAATTAACATCTTTTCGTTCATCTTTAAATGGTGAATTTAATGTCAATGGTTACCAAGGTTTTAAGAAATACACTTATTGGCTAGAATTCGTATATTTGTCAAATTAAGAATGTGAAAATAAGCCAGGCGGTGGTGGTGCACACCTTTAATCCCAGCACTTGGGAGGTAGAGGCAGGCAGATCTCTGTGAGTTCGAGGCCAGCCTGGTCTACAAAGCGAGTTCCAGGAAAGGCACAAAGCTACACAGAGAAACCCTGTCTGGGGGGAAAAAATGTGAAAATATATTCCCTCTAGTTGTGCATGACTTTATGTCTCAAAAGACTTGGGACAAAATGGATTAGCAGATTGATAACACATATGTTATATAACAGAAACCTAAAGTAGCACATACCATTGATAAGGAAGGTGTCAGCAGAGAGCTTAGTCTGTGTTAAAATTGGTCAAATTCAAATTGTTTTAAACCCAACAGAGAATTGATATTAAGAACTCCAGACTCATCTAGGAATCTTCACAAATGATGCCCTAAACTCAGAGTTCCTGTGCAGTCTTGTTGCCACAGGCACTCATTGTTAAACATACAAGAAGAAACAAGAAACTGAAAGCTGTCAACAATATGTGTTTAAACTTTGCCCGGGGTGGAGCTCATCCTGGTTGTTGTTAAGCCTAGAGTCCAGCTGTATTGATTGTGCATATTGGCTACCAGCATCTTCAGCAGAGTAGATCTGCGCAGAAAGGCAGGGCGCAGGTTTCACTGCTGCTGCTTGATGGCCCTTGAATAGAGACAGAGCTTCTGACACAGCCATTCCAAGGCAGTTTGGTCAGAACCCAAAAACCTTCCACAGTCCTTTTCAACTCCAGTGCTTGTGTGAACTTCTCTTTCTCAGTGAACTCTCTGTGAACGTTTTTGGTGGTTTTTTTTGGTGTTTTTTTTTTTTTTTTTTTTTTTAAGACAGCATGATTCAGCTGTTGGGAGCCACTGATCTATCTGGCTGAGGCACTTCAAGATGCTGGAAGACCCTGTTCACATTTCCATCTAGCCAGGGAGCCAATAAGATTGAGTTTGTCTTTGTGGATTGATCTACATCAGCATGAGATGAGCCCAGTCAGTGTCTTCCTCAGTGAGAAAGGAAAGGTTATGGGAGAGAGGGATGAAAACAGAAAGTTCTTCATCAAGAATTGACTGCAGTATTGCCTACTGATGCATGTCGGATCACCCGCACAGAGAGATCACATGGCTTCTCCAAAAGTCAAACGATCAATTCGCCTCGTTTTGGCTCTGTACTTAATGCACAAACAGTGCGATCTGCGGGGCTGTAATTGCATTGTTAGGGCCAAGGAACAAGCCTGTGCCTTTTCAGCAGACAGCTGGCAGGGAGAGAGGCATGTTGTTAGGAAAGAGAGAGGCAAGGCAAATAAAATTACTGCTAACGCTCAGAGATCGGCAGGAGTCCTACTTGCCTAATCTTACCGGTGGGAGCAAGCGGCTGTTGTAATCCAATTATAGCAGCATAAGCAATTTGTTAGACACTCCGCATAATGTAACAATTTCCCAATAAACTCTGACTTGTAATAACGTCGGCAAGAGTCCGCATAAATCTGCCCGAATGGTGGGGGCTGGAGCGTTCGGCTGGGGGCTTGTAATTGGCGCCATCAGCACGTTTTGTGGAGTGCAGTATGGTGCAGTCTTTTAGTGCAGGAATTTTAAGGAGAAAGGCATGGCACATGTTTCTTAGAAAAAGAAAAGTGGCCATTAAAAGGGGAGCAGCAAGAAGGGCACACTCTTGCCTTCACATTACCTAGGAATCTCAGTGTAGAAAGAAGACAGGGGGAAGCCATGTTTCCTTCTAGTTCTAAAGAGGAGAGATGAGGGAAAGTGTGTGGATTAGTTAAATTCCTTTATTTGAAAGGCATCAGTTTCTGTTATTTATACCCTCATTCTCCAGTTCCCTAAAAATGCTATTTGGATAGCATTTAGATAACATTTTAACAAAATAGTCTTAGCTAGGAAAACCTTGGAATGCCAAGTTTATCCATTTTCTTTAGAAGTTTAGCAATTTCTTTATAATGTATGTATGTAAATACATACATATAGTGTGTGTGTGTGTGTGTGTGTGTGTGTGTGTGTGTGTGTGTGCGCGCGTGGGCGCGCGCGCGCGCCCGCGCGCACTTAACTTACATGCCCTGGACAAATCCCTTCACTGTTATCTCACTGAGTGTCAAACCTTTCTGTAGACTTCTGCCTTCTACTTAAAGAGCCATTACTCACTAAAGGGGTTTAAACCCAGCCTGTTTGCTTGGCAGCCTACTGCACTGCCTGCGTCGGATCTTAATTCTAAATGCAGTGTGAACATCAGCAATATTAGGATTACCAGTTAAGTTTGTTATTTAAAATATACCTGTATGATTTTTATATAAATAGCTCTGATTCTTAGGCAATAATATTTCTGTTTTATAAAAATATTATAGAGCATATTTGGGCTACAATTACTTATTGATTGGTGTCTGTAGTCACAGACTGGGGCTTTTATTTATACAAGGATAGGGAGATGAAGAATACTTTACACATGTCAGCTAATAGATGCATTTTCATGCTTCTGAATGTATTAGACACCCCCTACTTTCTTATGCCAACCCAACCCTTCATTGCCACATGATTTGTGTCACAACCACACTTTCAAAATAGGCCCAGGGTTCTCCAGAATACCCTGTTGCTGTGGGTATTATCACAATAAATATTTACTTTCTATATAAACATTTCCTTCTATTGGAGCAAATGCTGCCTTGTTTGACTGGAGCCACATCAATAAACTGCAGTGCCTCTAATAAAGCCACTCAGTGTCTGGGTTTAACTAATGGCTGATTTTCATGACTTTGACAGTGAGCTGTGTGCGTTATTTTCTCCTGATATTGTAAAAATAATGAGAGCAAATTAGAACAATCAGTTTACACAGATAGCTCCTGATTGGAGGCGATGGGCAATATGGCAGCAGGTAATCCATCTTCGGGCTCCTGTCACATTAACTTCAGCAGTGTGAAAAGATCAGGTGGGGTAAGCAGGGATCCTGCCCAATCGGAACACTGAAATTAATGAGAAGAGCATTGTTCTGTGATCAACCTTTTAATTAGCAAGACCAGAAATAGAGGACGTGATGAAGACCGCACCTCAGCCGCACAGTGCCAGGCACAGTTTCTAAGGGGAGAGGAAGAGACCTGTGGTTGCTGCCTCCTCCTGCTGTGTGTAGGCATTGTGATTCCGTCCAGAGCTCATTTACAGACTGTGAGAAATACCCCTCCTTTCCAAAGTCATGCCACAAATACAGTCAGTGTATTAATAAACTGTGGACTGGAATTCTATCGGGTCATTCAGGATTTTGATGTCAGTACTTTCTTTGGTGTTGTACTCTGGGTTTTACATTTTGATTAAAGCAAAAATAAACAAAATGAGTAACCATAGGAATTAAATTCTGTACAGTTCTCCTGTCACCCCACCTTATCCCTTCATTGTGGAATTTTTTCTGCAAGTAACACAGGGTTTTATGGTGTGGAGTGTTCTGTCACTTTGAGTTATTTAAAAGAGGAGCAAACTCCAGGCAGCAAGCCGTGGCATATTGAAATTGGGTTCTTTTCCTGATTCTGTTTATTAGGGAATTGGCTGTTTTGTTTATATATCTCTTGTGCCATTGGCTTCTCAGTGTTGGCACTGTGTTTTTTCAATTTTTTGTAATTGAGAATTGAATATCAATCAAGTATGATGTTTATGGAAAGGAAGAAGGGAATATAAAAAACATCATGAACTTAGAGTCTGAGTCATTCATTTAAAGCTCAGTTATATTAACGTTGTAACCTTTTTAATCATCCTTATAATAGAAAAGTTGTGTAGTACAATGGAAGGCATTAATGAGAGAAAATTTTTAGTCAAATGAGCTTTATTTATTTATTTATTTTTATTTTATGTAGATGAGTGTTTTTCTGCATGTATATGTGTGCCTGGTACCCTTGGAGGTCAGAAGTGGGTGATGGATACCTTGGAATTGGTGTTACGGATGGTTGTGAACCACCATGTGGGTACTAGGAACCAAACCCAAGTCCTCTGAAGCAGTGTTCTTAGACCACTGAACCATCTCTCCAGCCAAAGCCTGTGCTTTTTATGTCTTTCTAGAAAGCTTTAACTTTGGAAAAGTATATGATGACATCACATTTCACAGTGTTTTAGTCTTCACCCGTTAAACATAGTGACTTACTGTAAAAGTAAGTCATTTAATTAATACATGCTATGTGATGGAGTCAAGTATATAGAAAATAAGCTTTATTTCTTTTCTTGAACAGTTAATTGGCTTAGACATTATTAAAGGGATTAATATATTTTGGTTATCATGAACCTGAGTTTAGAATTGGTGGGGAAAGGTGGAAACTACATTATGAAATATTTAGATTTTGTAGAAGACAATCTTTTCTCATCTTAGTTAATAAGACTTGTTTAATCATTTATAATTAGTGTTGATTATAGCTATCATAATTTGTATAACTCTCTAGGCTTGTTGCTGTAAGATACACTTTATACACTTAAGTCCCTAGTATTATGCCTTCATGTAAAACACAAAACAAAGTGCTTCCTATCTGATCTCCCTGTTCCCTTCAAAAACCTTAATACTGTCAGAGCAAAATTTTAATTACCAGTGAGCCTTGCCTGAAATTTGTATAAATCAGTTTTAGGGTCAATGACATGATACCAGATAGTGTCCAGCAGTCCCCCAACACATACTTCAACATATTGATGCTCTTCGTATTAGTATATTATGAACAGTATACTAATTCATATTAAAGCCACTCTGTTCCTGAATGTGGAGGAGAAATTTTTATTCTTAAAACTATTATAGGTCCTGGTGGGTGTTGGCAGGTATAAACATTCTCCTTTCTGCCTATTTGGAAGTTTCAGGAGCCTGGATTCCTAAGCTCTCCATGAATAGATATGTTCTTAGTCACATGGTGTAAAAAGATCAGTTACAAAGCTTGTGAAACCCGAACCCTTCTTTTGAACCTTTCGGTACCCATGAGCTCAGGATCCATACATGTAAAATTTTATTCTTGTGTTCTGACCTCAGCTTGTAAATGCCTCCCCAGTGTATGACAGGTTTCATTAAGAATTTAATAGTGATGTCCTTCTTTCCTAAGAGTCTGGTTCATCTGCCCTATGACCTGCCAATATTCCTGTTCTGGAGGCTTCTTTCCAGAGAGAACTTCTTATGATCAATGCTGGGGTTCTGTCCTGTGGGCTTTCATTGTTTATACTAATAATTTCATAAATGTACAGTTCTAAATAAGTAAACAATTCCTTTTGACTTCCTAGAATAGCAAAGTACCACGTCACCTTAAATTCTGCTCATCTCAGCATAGGTCATGGGGCTTAGCTTGGAGAAATTGTCCTTAGTCCTTTGGAACTTAGCCAGTACATGCTTGTTTCAAGTTCTTACTCATGAAATGTTTGAACCTGTGAGGCTGTTGTAATCCTAAGTTCTCCTACACAAAGCAGCTCCCTCCATTCCTGTATTAAGTTGAGGGTTTTGTTTGCAAACAGTCTGGCTGTCACAGTCCTCCCTTCAGTTCCTGAATACAGATACCACAGATGTGCACCCTGTGCCCAACACCAGGTCAAGATGTTAACTGTCCATTTTGTTTCTTGCGTGCTTTCAGGTGGAGGGACTCCATCCCCACCCCCAGTACTAGAGGTCTAACTCAGGGTATGGAAGATGCTAGGCAAACGTTCAGTCCCAAACATGCCCCCCCCCTTTTTTTTAATTTAAGTTTTCTACTGAAAAATCTGAGGAAGAGCAAATACATGAGTCTGGTTTTGGCCTCTGCATTAGGTCCTGTAGACCAGCTGTGTGTTACCAGTTGTAGATGCAAACCTGAGGAGATGAGCTGTTCCGCTTTCCTGCAGAGGATAAACCCCGAAGCTTAGAGGCGTTGAAACCCCACTCCCATCTTAAGTTATGGAATCAAAGTTAATTCAGATCTTTCTGATCTCAAAGTCCTTGCTCACCGGAATGCCTTTCAGTAGTATTTTGAGGCCCCACCCATGTGCTCTCCATCCAATCTGCTTCCCCTTTGGACAATTTTCCTCCTTTTGACTTCTGTATAGTACTTTGACTAACCTTCCTGCCACCTCAACCCTTTACTGCTTATCAAGTATCTATATTCAGAAATTTTGTTTTTGTGGTTGTGGGTTTTTTTGTTTTGTTTTGTTTTGTTTTTTGTTTTTTCGAGACAGGGTTTCTCTGTGTAGCTTTTCGCCTTTCCTGGAACTCACTCTGTAGCCCAGGCTGGCCTCGAACTCACAGAGATCTGCCTGCCTCTGCCTCCTCCCTAGTGCTGGGATTAAAGGCGTGTGCCACCACTGCCCAGCTTATATTCAGAAAATTTAACACTTCAGAGTACTCATTCAGTAATTCCCTTTAAGTGTTATCTGCTTATTCAGACATAATTAATATTTACTTTCCCAACAAACAGGCTATGGGACTTTAAAGGGTCTCAGGTGACATCATATTATTTTTTCTACATAGGAAATGAAGGGGGCTTAGTAAACAAATGGCTCAAGTTAGTGACTCATTTTAGTAATTGTTTTAAAAGTTGTTCTGGGGACAAGAGAGATGGCACAGTGGCTGGATTCCCAGCACCCTCACAGTGAATCACAGCTCCATTTCCAGGGGATCTGATGACCTCTTGTGATCTCCAAGGGCATCAGACATGCACGTGGGGCAAGGCATACATGCCAGCACAGCACTCACACACATAGACATCAAATGGATCTTCTGTTTAAGTTGTTCTGCAGCACAGTGCTTTAGAGTATAAGTATGCATTGCCAGTCTTTCAACCAAAAACTATTTCCCACTTAAAACTTAGTTATTAATTTTGACAGTTAAAAGCATTGCCTCCTGGGCTGGCAAGATGGCTCACCAAGTAGAGATGCTTGCTGCCCAAGCCTGACAACCTGAGTGGGTATCCGGGACTCACACAGGAAAGGAGAAAACTGAGTCTTGTAAGTTGTTTTCTGATCTTCACATGCAGGCTGTGGCGTTTTCACACAAGAGCATGTATGTGCATGCTGTACACTAAAAAAGACCAAAGACCATGGCCCTTGAAGGCTGCAAAGCCCTGTCTTCGTTTTAGTAAATAGTTTTGTTTCTATTCATGCTTCTAGATTGTGAGGGTTGCTGGCTATGTACATGTGGTCAGGGTATCCGAATTTAATTGGACTTTGAAGTCCTCTATCTCAAAGAGGAGGGCGGAGTAAAGATGAGTGGTTAAAGAGGCCTTGAAAACCAAAATATCAGTCTGTGGGTATGACTGGGCATTCATTCTCTAGGACAGAATAGAAGTTTCCTACAGGTAATTGTGACATGAATTTTCTGTACAGATTTATAAAAGCATGTAAGAAGTTCTTGCTCACATAGAGAGTTAAGATGATGAGACACAGGGGTGCTAAAGTATTTCTAGAAGCTGGAAAATAAATTTAACCATGTTCTGTTCTTCAAATATCAATTCAGATGTAAGCCACATTTTCTAGAAATATCCACGACTGTAAGAAATTTAATTATACTTGTTTTTTCCTTAGACATGCAAGGGAACCAAAAGAGGAATATAGAGAGAAAGCCATGTTTAAAAAGTAACGGTTCCTACAGTGTTAACTATGGAGTCTGTAGCGTGACTCTGTAATGGAATATCATGGCAGGGGGTATAATACTGTAAATAAGATGAATGTGCCACTTGTGGATTAATGGGCAACCTAAAGAGTAGCTTTATTTACATCTATGTGTGAGGTTTATTTTCATTTTGTATTTTTTTTCTTACTCTTGTACTTGGACTTACTATAAACCTGATAGTTTAATCATGGAACTTCAAAAGAGAATCCATTTGCTTGGTCTTGCTGGCATTGCCCACCATGCCTCCTCCCCCTCCTTTTTGTTTGTTTTCTTATGCAAGGCCTCACTGTGTAACAGAGGCTAGCCTAGGCCTTGAAGTGCCTGACTCCGCCTCTAGGGTGCAAGGTTCCTGTACTGTTCCTTCTGTGACACTAGCATGCTCTTTTCGGGGGTTGTCGTTGGTTTGGGTTGGGCTGGGCTTTTGTTTCTGGTTATATATTTTCTTTCTGAGTTTCATGCCCTATCACCACCAGGTGGTGTGTGTGTGTGTGTGTGTGTGTGTGTGTGTGTGTGTGTGTGTGTGTGTGTGTGTGTGTACATATGTGTGTGTATGTGTGTGTGTATTGCTGTTTATTAGTGCTTTTCCAATTGTTTCTTAGTGACCTGTTTGAGTTTTGAGATTTATGAATTTCAGATTGATAATAAAATGAAATTCTTGGTAGAAAAAAAAGATACTTTCTTTAATTCTGTGTTACCTTGTTGTTTTTAAGAATTAATATAGTATCAAGCTGGGCGGCGGTGGCCGCACACGCCTTTAATCCCAGCACTCAGGAGGCAGAGGCAGAGGCAGGTGGATCTCTGTGAGTTCGAGGCCAGCCTGGTCTACAGAGCAAGATCCAGGACAGGCACCAAAACTACACAGAGAAACCCTGTCAGGGGGCAGGGGTGATTAATACAGCGTCATTTTATACATTAAAACAGATGAAATTTCCTCTAACTTTTTCTCTGGATAATAACTTAGGCAAAGAAATTATTTCTGAAATGTATTAATTCTATGAAATACAGCTTTTGTTTTACATTTTGTTCTGTTAATTATTAGAATGATATGTATCCAGATTTCAATAGATTCCATTTGCAGTGACATAGTTTTCTATATTAAATGAGTTTTATTATGACTACCTTTTCAGTTGACCATTTAGGTGGTTGTTGACTGCAAATTTAATGCCATTATTAGGTGTTTTGACACTTCAGAAGCTTGAGACTCAGGCCGTTAGCTTCTCCCTGCTTTGCCTCAATTGGAAATGTGTAAAATGAGTTATTTCATTATGTAACTGGACTATCATTTATTAATTTATTTTAGTTTTGTTTTTTAAACAAAGTCTCACTCTGTAGCCCAGGCTGGCTTAGAATTTGCTTTGTAGTCCAGGCTGGACTCAGACTCTGGACAATGAGCCTCTCTTAGCCTCCTGAGTGCTGGGATTCCAAGCGTGAACCCCTGTGCCTGGCTTCACATAGTTACTTTAAAAAGGCTGATTCTGTGTAAGACAAACCGTGTAGCTGCTCACTTAGGATTATGTCAGTTTGACTGACTTGAAATGTCATGGATTTTTTTTACATTGATTTACTCTGTGTGTTTGCACACATATGTATTTTAATGCATGCATGTGCATTCCTGTGTGTGGAGGTCAGGGAACAACTTAGAAAGTGGGTGCTTTCCTTCCACTCTCTGGGCCCTGGAACCAACTTGGTTCATGATGCTTGGCAAAAAGTGCCTTCACCTGCTGAGCCAGCCTGCCATCCTGAAGTAAATTTTTAAAGAACTAAATTGGATAGCCCTTTTGCACTATTGTTTATTGAACATAGAATGTGTCACACTTTTAACTAAGTCCCCATTGTTCATCTTGGGTTAGCTTTAACTCTGATCAGGCATATAAGGTACCACAGAACTTGGGTTTGAAATTAGTCTAACCACGTGGCCCCGTGCTTTCAACTTCTGTTTGTACATTTTAGTGCATGGAAAATTAGAGTACACGCTGTAAATAGGAGGATTGTGGAAACAGTTGTCTGTGGTACCTGTTAAATGTTAAAGTAACAATTAAAAACTAGGCTTTGGAAATCACAGCAGTATGTGAACTGGTTTTATAAAATCACAATGCAGAAATACATCTTAGGTTTCTTATTCTCTTGCACTCAGTGTTTCCCTTTTCAGCATTCTGTATCGGATGATAAAAATTTTAAATCCCTCAATTAGCAACCACGAAAAACCACAAGTGTTTATTGAACCTTGTAATCTCCTCTTGTTGTCGGTTAGGATTTTCTTTCAGGCTTTGATTGTGTGTAATAAAACTGTTGCTTAATTAATGCCAGGGTTCTGAATCCTTTGGTTGCCACAGACGAGAGTGAAATGGCTAAACCAAGAGGCAGCATCCAATAGCTTTTCTGTCGTGTTAATTTAGACCTGTCATTCTTGTTCTAGTTCGTGATACACAGCTCCCAACAGATAGCAGGTGAATTGAAAGAGAAGCCTTAGTGAGTGAATCCTGTCTGAGGAAGACACAGCACATGATTGAGGCTCTCAGTAGGTTAATGAAGAACTGTTTTCAGACATCATTTCACTTCTAGTTTGAGCTGCCCTTGGAATGAGTGTGGCCATCTTACTATGACCAAACTAAGGTGGCAAATTGACATCTTGGCCTTACAGAATGTGCAAGAAAGACTAGTGACTACTGTAGAGTGTCTTGGTGGAGTGTGCTGGTCCATAACCAGAACATGAGTTAGAGCCATAGACTGCTATTCATCTCTTCAAATAATAAAAGTAAAATGGTAAAGATGTATTTGCAAATTGCTGAACTTCCTTTAATTAGAAATATGCTACTCTCTTATACACACATACCTGTTCCCTTTCCCTCTCTGTCTCTCTCCCTCTCTCTCTCTTTCTCTCTCTCTCTCTCTCTCTCCTCCCTCCCCTTCTTCCCCTCTTTTTTTTGGCCAGGTTCTCACTGTGTAACCTTGACTGGTATGTAAATTCACCAGTTTTCCTGCCTCAGCCTCCTAAGTGCTGGGACTATATACACTAGCTTTAGTCACTTACTTTTAAAGGGATTCATGTGCTTTAAAAATCACTAAGTTAGAGGCTGAGTGACTCAGTGGGAAGGGCTTGTCACGCAAGCTAAAGGGCGGATGTGAAGAGCCTCGAGACGGGGTGGGGCCCCTGGAGTGTGCTAGGGAACTGAGATGGGAGGCTGTGGAGCTAGCTGACTCTGCTAGCCAAGTGGGTGAGCTCTGGCCTCAAGTGAGAGACCCTGCCTCAGTAAGTGAGAGGTAAAGTGATAGACACCATTCTGTCTCCACTTACATCTACTCAAGCACTCACACATGCAGGGACGGGGAAAGGGTTGGGGCTGGTGAGATGGCTCAGCAGGTAAGGTACTTGATACAACACCTAATGGCCTAAGTCAAGTCCCCAGGTCCTCCATTACAAGAGAGAACTGGTGTCCACAGGTGATCCTCTGACCTCCAAATATGCCCCTACACATGACTGAGAGAGAGAGAGAGAGAGAGAGAGAGAGAGAGAGAGAGAGAGAGAGAGAGAGAGAAGCTTGCTTCACATTATAATTCAAAAAACATTTTCTTAGTTTTCAGAATGCAAGCTTAATCCCCATTAGTCTTTCTTAAAATGAATTTACTTTTAAGGAAACTGTATTTTTCTTTTTCTTTCATTCTTCATGATTCAAGAAACTTATCTGATTTTATATGTGTATTAATTTTAACAAGAATTTTAGTAAGCAGTGTTTCCTTCAGAATGTGTGGGAGGTTGAAATCTAACAATGAAAATACGAAGAAGCCTTTTCTTTCCTTCTGCTGCTTTCCCATGTGTTACAGTTGTTGAACTCTGAGCGCGTGCTCAAATTCTATGTGGGTCGTGTAGGAGTACAAATTGTATCTGAATTATACTTTACAGTGACACCCAAATGTGAAGCAGAAACATTGATAAAGTCATCATTTTCCGTGGCTGAGGTACCAGTGAAGAAAGAAGTTTACAAAGACATGGGGAAAGAATCTAGACTTGAGGGTCAGTAGCCTCTGTTGTCCAGGGGATCACCAAGTGCTAGAAAATAGTTGTTTTAGAATGGTGCAATTGGGTTAAATGTTGGCAGTGAGCCCTTCTGATTGACCTCCACCAAAGAGCAAGGTTCCCGGCCCTGACCTACTTGGCTCCTGCACACTGTGGGTACGGTGCTTATGCAGCCAGCAGACAAGGAGACAAGACAGGAAGATGTTCTAAGTAGGAAATGCTTTTAGTAGCATGTTTCTTTGTTGCTAGAACATAATGTTGCCACAAATCATGAATAAATATTCCAAATTCTCGAATATTATAGCAGTTATAACCATTTTTAAGCCTCCTTTGTAAGTAGATATTTCTCTCCTGGCTTTCTGTACTGTGAACTTTACAAAACTGGCATAAGCAGTCTATTAATTATTCATATCATAGCAACAATTAAAGCAAATTAAAAATAAAAATCACCGTATTGCATTTAACCGTGGGCAGCACCAAATTGTGTCAGCTCTGTAAGGGCCTGTGGTGTTTCCTTAGTTAGAAGTGCTAGAGGGAGCTCTAACCTTGCTCAGAGCAATACCATGTGGGGACAGTTGTCTGTGTGTGGCCACAGGGTCACAATAAGAGAAAGAATCTCAGGCTCTTTTGTAGCAAAATTTAAATCTTTTCATAATTTAATGATTGTTTCCTTTATATCAGAAAATAAAGGTTAGGACAGTCTGTCAGTAACCAGACAGATTTCCACACACACACACACACACACACACACACACACACATACACATACACACACACACACACACCATTCTCCCTTGCGTGAATATAATCTAGCAATGTTAAGAGTTTCTAGATTTGATGAATTTCCTCAAAGTGAACAGACAGAGCTGTATAACAGCAGTCTATTTGAAAGAGAAAAAAAGGAACACAGCAGAGCCCACTCCAGCTCCTTAGGTTAGTGCTGCCTGGTTTAACCATACAGCATGCATCCCTTACTGTGTATGTCATTTGGGCAGAATATCTTTAAGAACCATTCACATTGTTGCACAGAGTTACAATCTCTATATCCTTAGTGGTAGGTAATATTTCACTGTAGGCAAACATTTGGGGTATTTTCAGCTTTTAATAATTAAAAAATTCTCACATATATATTTTCATGAATATGTAGATGAAATGAATTCAGATGTATATGAAACTGGGGGAGGGGGACTAGAAACTGTTGGCCTCAGAGAATGAGAGATTCCTTTGTTCCTTTAGCTTGCCAATCAGTGCTTGGTCTTGCCTGGCTTTTTTACTGTAGCATTCTGGTAGAGTATAGTAGTATCACATACCATGTAGTGTGGCTGAGAGGAGAGCTGGGTATTTTTATGGAGGTTTCTCCATCTCACATACACCCCTGCACCCTAGCCTGGTGCTTGAGATTGAGTCCAGGACCTTGAGAACCTCAGAAAAGCACCGACCACTGTGTTGGGTGTCACTAGTCTGTTTCATTTTTATATGGTGTCTCCTCAACCTTCCCTCGAAAAGAAACCGACAGACTGTGTAACTGTTTCAAGTATGCAATTCAGTAGCAGTAAGGACAATAATATTGTTATGGCACTTTGTATTGTTTTTAATTTCTGTCAGCAGCTACCTTTGTTGAAAACATATTTATTGTGCTCTGTTCTAGGTAATGTGTGTACATCATCTGTTGTTATAATAACCCTCAGTGTTAAGTCTTTGAGGCTAAAAAATGAAGGGGTGGGGGCTGAGCAGTAGTGGTGCACCCCTTTAATTCCAGCACCTGGGAGGCAGAGTCAGGCTGATCTCTGTGAGTTCGAGGCCAGCCTGGTCTACAGAGCAAGATCCAGGACAGGCACCAAAACTACACAGAGAAACCCTGTATCAAAAAAAAAAAAAAAAAGGAGGAATGCCTAAGGTGAATGATGAGCTCACTGATGTCACCCAGTTTGTAGATGGCACAGGACCCTGAGCTGGCTCTGATGCTCTTCAGTTCTATCTTTAAAACAGTTCCGTCTTTTTGCTTCCTCCATAGTGTGCCCTGGTTCCACAATGTTATTCTTAAGATTTTTTTCCAAAATGTCTTTATCATTTTGATTTGCTTGGGTTTGTTTGTTTGTTTGTTGGAGCCAGTACCTCACTGCATAGCCTGGGCTGGTCTGGAACTTGCAGCAGTCCTCCTGCCTCAGTCTTCCAAGTGCTGAGATTACAGGCACGAGCCACTATGCATGTCTTAATCCTCTGTCCTTCCCTAAACCCTGCTGCTGTCCTAGTCAGCCCACTCTCCAGTCTTTCTTACTTCAAATTTAGGGCTGACGCCCTCACACAGACACACACACAGGCCAAACACCAGTGCACATAAATAAAAATAAATAAATTACAAAGTGAGTTCCAGGACAGCCAGGAACATAGAGAGACCCCATCTCAAAATAAAAATATTAATAGTAATAATAATAAAGTTTTTAAATGCTATTGTCATAGAAGCAGGTGCCACAGATTCTGCTTCTGATACCCAGTGAACCTTAGTTCTTTCAAATGAAAACCCAAGCCCAGTGGTTGCCCTTGTTTGTTTTATTATAGTAGCCAGTATAACATCTCAACTGTGGGAACTTTGCTAGCCTTTGGAATCTGAAAGAAAAAAAAATCGAGTGCAGCAAGCTCTTAAATGGGCCAAGAACAGTAGCTCTCTGACCATGAGTACTATACCCTTGATAATAAAGCATTAGAGGGATTCCAGTGGAATTTCATGTCTTTTTGTAGACTCTGTGTAGTCCTACTGCTTAGATTTGGCCCTCAATAAACCAGTTGGTGTATAGCATTTCTTTCACCTCTTTTTGTGAAATAAGGGAATTTTTAGTAGAGAAAAACATTCACTTACTGATAATTTTCTAGGAAACTTTTTCTTAAATACTGACAACCAGGAGGAGGGTGGTACAAAAATAACAGAATGTAAATGTAGAAGAAATGGGTCATACCGAGGAGGCAAATTTCAAGAAGGTATCATAAGGCTGAGCTCATTTCCCATAGTTTTAAGTTTTATGGAAATGTTAAGCTAGCATCGTCATCATTCCTTATGGAGGTTTATTTAGTTTTAATTCTTGACTTCAGACATAATTTTTTTTTTTTTTTTTTTTGAGACAGGGTTTCTCCATGTAGTTTTGGTGCCTGTCCTGGAACTCACTCTGTAGACCAGGCTGGCCTCAAACTCACAGAGATCCACCTGGCTCTGCCTCCTGAGTGCTGGGATAAAAGGTGTGCACCACCACCACCCCGCCCAGACAATTAAGCTTAAAAACTTTGTCGTTTTCGAGATGAGTTTTACTATGCAACCCAAGTGGATCTCCAACACATCATGTAGCCTAAGCTGGCTTTGAACTCAAATCTTCCTGCATCCACTTCCCAATTGTTGGAATTAAAGGCCTTGAGTCATCATGTCCAGCTGATAGTAGTGTTTTAAATATGTTACAGCAAATGTTGAAGCCAGTCTTAAAACATGGGTTAAGACTGCCATGCTTTCCTATGGGAATACATCAATATACTGACCGTGGTAATGCTGGTAGCCCGAGAAGGGGATTTTACTCCTTTTGTACCAGTGTGCTCTCAAAAGCAGTAACTACTCCTTGCATTAGTTTGAATTAAAAATTGAGTTTACAGCTTATTTTTGTGCTGCTACTATGTAGAATCAAAAGATTTATCACTGCCCTCTAAGGCTTAGAATCTATTTTGAAAGTAAAAGTTTGTGGATATAGTTAAAAACCAAAAGATTCCATGAATAAAGTGGTAGGCTAATTATAACCAGCAATGCATAGGTAGGTTGTTATCCAATTAAGACCATGATCACCTTTAGTCTTTCCTAGGTTCTCTCTTTAAGTGATTTTGTGTATGTTACCTCATTTTATCCTAACATTAATACTTCCAACAAAGTACCAAGTGTCACCATTTATAAATGAGGAATTTGAGGCCCAGAAAGGTTAACTAATTTACCCAAGTTTATACACCGAGTAAGTATATAAGCTATAGTGGAATCAGATCAAGACATGATGGTTGTTTGCTTGTATTTACAACATTCTGATACATAAACATTACTTGTACAGAGGGCCATTGGGGCTGAATTAAATTGATGCTCGTGCTCTTGGTGGGCATGTAAACTTCTTGGCTATACAAAAGGTATCTACAGAGCAGTGTGGTCTCTAGCCGCTGCCCAGCCATTACTTGGGAGTGGCTTGATTATTAAAAGGAAGAAGGGACTGGAGAGATGGCTCAGGAGTTAAGAGCGCTGACTGCTCTTCTAGAGGACCCAGGTTCAATTCCCAGCACCCATATGGCAGCTCACACCCATCTATAACTCCAGTTTCAGGGGACCCAACATCTATGGTAAAACACCAATGTACATAAAAATAAAATAAAATAAAATACCTTTAAAACAACCTAAATTGTGTGCTAGAAAGACCATACAGCTTATGTAACAACTGCATTTTGAAATTTAATTTGAACTTTGCTAATATATATGAGTCTGAGCAAGTTATTCTGATCACCTCTGCTAAAAAAAAAAAAAAAAAAAAAAAAAAAAAACAACCCACAGATGCTGCATCCAAACTAAGCCTTTCCTGGATAAATTAAGAAAACAATTACTGAAGTATTCCAGAGAGAAATGGCTTTAGTCCCTTGATGCTCCAAGGGTTATTAAAGTTTTACCTGCAGATAACCAAGACTTCAGAAGTTACAAGCCATTTACTTCATTCACTGCAGCTGAGAGAGGCCTGCGCCCTGCCTCATAGGATTATTTCTTGCTGCATTTAACATGCATTAACAAGCGTTTGGAAAGAGTTGAATTTCTTCTAGAAAGCTGAGTTGGCTTCTTGGGAGTCTGTATCCCACCCCTACCCCCAAAACCAGGCTTTAGATTAAGCTTTCTCTAAGAACAGGCTATACCAAGTCACTGACTTTCATAGACGAGGGAGGGAGGGAGGGAGGGAGGGAGGGAGGGAGGGAGGGAGGGAGGGAGGGAGGGAGGGAGGAAGGAAGGAAGGAAGGAAGGAAGGAAGGAAGGAAGGAAGGAAGGAAGGAAGGAAGGAAGGAAAGAAAGCAGACAGGCAGGCCGGCCAGGTATCCCAGCACAAAGAGGAGTCCGTTTGTCTGCTTCAGCTCAGCTCACTGTGCTTCACCCATGTGCTCTTTAGTTGTCTTCAAGTGTCTCTGGTTCTCATGACAGGCCTGCCTCCTCATTCCCCATTATTTATGGCAGAACTAACTTTCTGATGCTAAATAAGGCAGGGGTATGAGGGGGAAGTTGCAGAGAAGACTTTTAGTTTAAACTTATAGCATCACCAAATTTTTATTTGATGATATTAACATCATTTTATATCCAGAGGAGCAACCTGCACCTCAGGAAGTTACAAAGAAGAATCAACCAGATTCCAGACAATTAAACTTTATTACTCTGCCTGAGACATTAAATACAAGTTTTCAAAAGAAATAGTTTCCATCTCCTCTCCCTCCTGATGTCTCGTTTACTATGTGGGAGAGGATCTGTTTGTCCACTGAGCATATTGCTTCTCTTGGAGCAGGAGCTGGTAATGCTAGATCCTTGTGCTTTTGACTATACCCATTTTTTTCTCCTCGTCTGCTTCTGCCTCTCCTCTCCCCACTCCATCTCTCCCCCAGCTGTTTGCCCGTCGTCCCTGCTCATCATCTCGCCCCTTCCCAGTCTCGCCCCAGCCCTAATGGCTCTTCTTCACTGCGCTCTGGTCTCCCATGTGCACACCCACCTATGCCGTCAATCTTGTTTCTCCCAGTCACTGTCACCCTGACACACACCCAGTTCTCCACTGCTTTCTTAGCTCTCTCCCTTCTCCTCCTCCTTTCTTCTCTGTCGCCTGCTGCCCCCTCCCCGCTTCCTCTCCACAGTCATCATTCTATATAGTCCAGGATCAGGTCTTGACTTCCAAGGTGTTCAGCAAAAAAAAAAAAAAAAAAAAAAACAAAAAAAAAAACAAAAAACTCCACTTGCTCTAATTAATTTACTGCTAAGGAAAAAGTATCCTGGATAAAACACCCTCCCTTTCCCACTTATATCAAAATAATTTACTAATAGTTCTTTTACCTTTTGTTTTGTTTTGTTTTGTTTTTCGAGATAGGGTTTCTCTGTGTAGTTTTGGTGCCTATCCTGGATCTCGCTCTGTATCCCAGGCTGGCCTTGAACTCACCGAGACTTGACTGGCTCTGCCTCCCAAGTGCTGGGATTAAAGACATGCGCCACCACTGCCTGGCCTTTTACTTATTTTTTTAAAGGTTTATTTTTATGTGTGTGTTTTGCCTACATGTATGTCTGTGCATCACGGACATATATGCCTGGTGCCTGCAGAAGTCAGAAGAAGGCATCAGATCTGGAACTGAAGTTATAATGGTTGCATATGTGGGTGATGGGAACTGAATCCAGGTCCTCTGCAAGAACAGCAAGTGCTATTCACTGCTGAGCCATTGCTCCAGCCCCTAATAACTCTTTTAAAAGAATAGAAAAATATAGACATTGAAATATAAACATTGTCGGTTGATAGTGAAAATCTGGGCTTTTTAAAGACTGTGTGCACTCAGATGCACATGCGTGTGCATATCCTCTGGAGGTCCTGCCCCTCATTGTTTCTGATCTAACAAACTAACAGACTGTCTGGCCAAGAAGCCCCGGGAATATTGCTTTTTCTATACACTCTCCCCACCCTACTGGTTGAGATGATAAACATAGACAATGCCTGGCCTTTTTTTTTTTTTTGAGTTCTGAGGTTTGAACTCAGGTCCTTATTTTTGCACAGCAAGCACTTTACTCACTGAGCATCTTCCCAGCCCCTTTATCCCCAGATAGATTATTTAATGAAAGTGAAACAAAACAGAATGATTCAGATTTGGTCCTCCAGCAACAAGGAATTTTGTTTGCTATTTTAATGTTTGTTTTCCCCGAGCCTGTCAATTTTCAAAATGGTAGTCTTTGGATTGCAGCATTAAGCCTTCGGTATATTGGTCTGTTGCAGACATAATTGGGGCCTAAGTACGTTTGTAAACATGAGCCTTAACCTCTGTAAGTCCTTTGAGACCATTCCTGATTATCTCCTCCCAAGTTTAGTTCATACTGGTTCCTTTATCGCTTCTGTGTTATGAGTGGCCTTGACAGTTTACATACAGATATATTTTCATTCCTGTTTCTAGGTGGCAGGAACAGACACTAATGAGTGGTGATTCTGTTATTTGGTTGATTGATTTTGTTTTGTTTTGTTTTGTTTTGTTTTTTTTTGAAGTAGGGTCTCACTCTTAGCACAGGCTGGCCTCGATCTTGCAGTGATTCTCCAGTCTTTGTCTTTGCCTCTACAGTGCTGGGATTCGGGCATGGTCCACTACCTCCAGCTGCAGCGTCTCTTTACGAGACCCCATTGTCACTCCCGGTCTGTTGTCCTTAGTCTGCACAATCAAATGGTAAAATGCAGATTCAACTGAAAGTATAATGTGCATCAGAAAATGTCTTCCCGGATTGCTTTACCTTTGGTGTGGAAGGTGAATATAAGCCTAGATGAAGGTCTCAGAACAGGTTATTCCCTAGCTGTACCTCACTCAGAGGTCACGAGGGTAACTGGTGTAGTTAGTGAGTGCTTTTCTAGCTGCAGGGCTTTTTGAAGTATAGAGGAATTCTGTAGTTAATTGAATTCTTCAGGCATGGACCCATGGTCATGGAAAACATTTGTGTGAGTAAAAATTCCCGTGCTTTGCTCCTATGGTTCCTATGGTGTTCTAGAAGGCCAGGATTATTTTTAAGAGGATTATTCTGCCTGTTTCTGCCTCTTGAACATTTTATATGATAAACATGACATTTACACAATATATTTTGTCCCTCATGTTGCCCTTCTCCGTGTTTTTCCCTCTCACTTCCCAAAGTCTACCACACTTGTGCTCTTCCCCATCTCATGAGCAAAGTTTTAACAGTACGCAGAAAGTTAACTGCCTGGAGTCTTTTAAATATAAGTAACACGCAACCAGTAATAAGCTGTCGGTTGTTTTTTTGCTGCCTGCAAAGAAACATAAACACAGCGCTCATTTCTGGCAGGTTTTTACTGTCAGAGTTTCTCCTATTATATTTATCTTACAATTTGCCAGGGGGTGAAGTTATTAAGTTTTAGCAGCAGCCATCGATCAAGTTCACAAGTTAACACGATAAAGGCTCTGTGCCGCTCCGATCCGGGGAAATGATGATCCTCACTCGGTAATTAACTAAATGAGAAAGTTAAATCTTACTTGAGAGCTGGGAGAGATGAAAGAGAGGTGTTTGTCAGTTTCTCAGTGGAAATTAGAAGCAGTTTTCTGCAATTCCCTAGGCTGCTGCTCTGTCATATTTTACATAAGCACTGGGAAAACGCCTTGTAATTAGTGCTGTCATGGAGGATTTTTTTTTTGCTGAAGGATGTTGGAATAATTCATTAGATTATCAAGAAAGGCTTGTGTCCTGAAATGATTAGCACAGTGAAATTTAAACCATTAACGATAACAAGTTTAGAGCTTGCTGCAGTGCAGAGGCACCCGGGGTATGTCTGTGCCTATTTCAATCATTTCTTATAATTAAACATTATGTCCTTTTTTTTTTCCTCCTCACTAGGACCCATCCAAAAACCCTTTTAAGGTGGCACTGTCTACATCAGTGGGTCTGCCAGCCTTGGAGGTGTGTGTCGTTAGTAGCTGTAATAATAATGCAGCAGTAAATTAAGCTGCAGTGAGTTTCTTGGTTTAGAACAAAAGAACCCTACCACCCTGCAAGCTATAAAGTCGCATGCCAGAGCCCACCAAAGACACAAGAGTCAATTTGAAATCTAAAAATGTTAAGTGGCTATCTTGTCCCTTAAACTACAGTAAAAATCAGGAAACCATCAAAACGGCCTTGCTTTGACTTGGTTGAATGTTATGTATGGCTTTCTCTGTCATCAGTAAATAGAAGATTGGCAACTATCTAATCTTTAAATAATCATATATAATCATATATACTGAGGTGCTTTGAGTTCATCTGCTAGTGAGTTTTATTTAAAAACGTTGAAATGATCGCAAGCTTTGTCTTGCTGGTTATTAGGAATCAGTCAGATTCATAATGTGAACTTCTCTCTGCTGACAAATCTGCCCCTTCCTGTCTTCCACATTCACTAATCAGATCTGACATATTTATGAGTTCACCTAATATGTAATCATATTTAGTAGAAGCTGTTAAAATATTAATACAATAACCCCACTGAGAAATATGATGTTGACTTCTGTTGGAATGTAGACCCATTCTGTACATTCAGCTCTCTTTGCTTTTAGGTAGACTTCTATTCCCAAACCCAGTAAAAGATAAAGGATTATATTTTGGTCACTGGAAATTTAAGAATTTTTAAGAATTCAAAATCAGATTGTTGAAAGTTGTGGCCCTACTTTTGAGCATTTTACCTTTTCTCTGCTTGTTCAATTTGTGCCTAACCACTTCCAATTTCTCGTGGATTCCTTCCTAGAAATTTGCCCAGATGCTGTGGCCTTCTCTCCCCTGCTCCCCATCCCTCTGGGGCTCCAGAGCTGCTTTGGACCCCTGTTCCACCGTCTCCTTCCCTAGGAGTGCTCCCTTGTCCCCATCTTTCCAGCCTCATCAAGATGCAGACAACTCCATTTCCTCTCAATTCAACCAAGACAACATTGACGTTTTTCTAGAAGGCACTTTAGAAAGAAAGCAAAGGAGAGACATTGGGAATGGAGAGTCATTGTTTTTAGATTCTTATTTAACAAAAACCTGGTAGTAGCCTATAGAGACTATAGTGTGGACCTCTACAAAGCTTTTGCCTTTCTCCCTAAAACTATGGCAAGCCATACATGGTGGTGCATACCTGTATTCCCAATACTCTGGTGGCTGAGGCAGGAGGATCACAAGTTTAAGTCCAGCTTGGGCTATATAACAAAAGCAGAAAAACAAAACAAATAAGAATACTTGCAAGTTTTGACTTGTTCCTCCTGGCCATGGAGCAAGAACCCTGTAACTCTGGTTCTGCCCCTATCCAGGCAAATGTATCAGTTCTTCCTTAAGGGGAGAAGTAAATGCTTATATTCAAAGTTATGTCTTAATAGCCTGGAGTGGTGGCACATGTCTTTAATTCAAGCATTTGAGAGGCAGAGCAGGTAGATCTCTGTGAGTTCAAGGCCAGCCTGTATAGGCTGGTTTCTCAATCCCACTCAGGCAGCAGTTGTTTTTATAAAATAATCACTCGGAGGCTTAATATTAATTACTAACTGTTTGGTCTATCCCTCAGGCTTATTGCTAGCTAGCAATTACATCTTAAATTAACCCATTTCTATTAATCTATGTATTGCCACGTGTCTCGTGGCTTTATCTGTGTTCTATTATATCTTGCTCCCCTGGCGGCTCACTGCATCTCCCTGACTACACCTTTCTTCTCCTTGTCTCTCTCTCTTGGATTTCCCACCTGGTTATATCCTGTGTTGCCATAGGCCTGTGCAGCTTCTTTATTAACCAATAGTAGCAACACATATTCATAGCATATTAAAAAAAAAAATCCCACAGCAAGCCTGGTTCCAGGCCATAGTGAGTTCCAGGCCAGCCAGGGCTATATAGTGAGACCCTGTCTTGAGTTAATGAATTAAGTTCTAACCCAGACTTCCTTTCCCCTCTCCCCTGACCTCTCTCTTCTCACCTCTTTTTCTCCTTCTTCTCTTCCTCCTTCTGCTCCTTCTCCTCCCCTCCTCACTTCCCACCTCTCTTGACAAGACTTAACAGCCTAGAAACTCCTAGCCCTCCTATGTCCACTTCCTAAGTGCTGGGATCCCAGTCATTGGCCATCACACCCAGCCTTCACACTGTAAACCTCCATTTGGCCTTTGGCTTTTCTGACACTTCCTAAATAGCTGCTTTTAACTCTAATCATGATCCCCTCTTGCTTGGATTATTGGTCTTCCTCCTCACTTCACAGTCCTGATCTATTCTCTGTAATGGAGCTAGTGGATTTCCAAAGCCCATCGGAAGGCGCCATTCATGTTTGACTACTTCAGAACCCCCACGAGCTCTCCTTTACACTTTAGTAGAAATCCAGGCTGCTTCCCATTGGCCCAGGAGGCCCTCCAGCAGGCCACCTCACTGCTCACTACTTCCCCTTATTGGTAACTGCTGGGCCTTTGCTCTTTCACATCCGCCTTTGCACTCATTCTTCCTGCCTGTTGTTTTAAGATCTCAGCTTAGATGCCACCTCCTGCAGTGACTTCCTTACCTCCCCAGTTAAGTAAGCTCAACTGTTCCCTCGCTGCTTTACCTTGTTCTTATTTTTCTTTATAATCCTTATCAGTTTCTGAAGTTAGTATATTTCTTTTGTATTCTCCTCACTCTTTCCCAGAGAAGGCAAGAACTGCCTCTTTACTGTTGACCTAGCCTCTGCTACAGTACCCTGCACAGAGCAGCCAGCCAGTGGTACTTGATAACCCTCAGGTTCCAGCCTTAATCGGAGTTCTTGTTCTGTCTCTCTTAGGTGCATTCGAATCCCCAACACAGTCATTGCTTTCTTTATTCCTAACTCGGCACCCGATCGGAACCATCATTTCCCCCCACACACCGTAGTCCCCATTGGTGGAGTCTCTCAAGGCCAGACAGAATCTTTAGATGTCTTTAGCATTTGCATCTCTAGTCCCCAACAGTCTCTGCATTTTGTTCTTGTCCTTGGAACACTTCGTAGTGGTGTCCTTTGTCTGCAACATTCTTTCTCTGCTTACCCTGCTCTCCCTGTTAGTTGCTTACAGCAGGGTTTGCATGGAGACTGGAAATAGTGTCATTTCACAGTCCTGTTCAACTAGTCCAGGATGTTATTTTTAAACTCATACATGATACAGTTAGTAAAGTCAACACATGTCATGTTATTGGCTAGGCCAGTTGATGTCTGTAAGAATATATATTCCCCTCTTGGCCCAGGCAACAGCTGCAGAGAAATTCATGATCATTTTGAAAATAGTACATGTAGTATGTTTCCAGGGGTGAGGCCCTTAGCCTTGTAGGCCTAAACTGGAAGACAGTGCCATAGACACTTAACTCCTTTCATTTTGTGTGCTTGTCACCTGACAGCATCATTTGGACTTGGTTTGGAGACAGTTGTTCATTGCAAACAGAAAGGCAGAAGAGATGTTGCAGGGCGGCAGGAAGTTAGTGTTGTCATTAAACTGAGGCTGTTTGTCAGCTTTCCTAGACATTTGAACAGGATGGTTGAGTCATCAGGCTTTTGTTGGGAAAGCGGAATCAATTCGACTGCCGCCAGTAACGATTATCATCTCTCTCTTCCCCATACACTCCAATATACAACCTTCTGGTTGTTTTAATAATTGAACTTTTTCACTATACCCTTGTGGATTTCTCAGAGTTTCTCAACTTGAAATTTTACTTCATTTATTTGTAGAAAAATCTGTATGGGAGAATGGTCAGGGAAGAGACTCAACAGCAAAGACCTTCTTTGTAAATGTAGTGTGTTAGTTACAAATAAAATTAATATCATGGTGGCATTAAATATTATGGATCAATAAATTTTGTCAGTTGTATGCTATGTAACAAGATGAGGAAGCTTTCCATGGCCCCAGTGAGTCCCTCATGCCTTTCCCCAGCTACTTTCACTCCCACACCCTACTCAAAGAAACCACTGGTCTATTTTTATAAATAAAATTTAGATTCATTGTTCCTAGAGTGGTGTATGAGCTCCTGAACTGTGTGCTCTTACACCTGGCTTCTTTAAGCCGTGTGTTCTGGAATCCATCCTTGTCGTTTTATGTGTTTCCCTCCCGTTGTGATAAGTGTTCCACTGTGTGCTTACGTTACAATTTATTGTTTATCATTCTCCTCTTGATGGACTTGTGTCTTATTACACTGAGGGATTATTATGAAAACAGAAACAATGAGCATTAATGTGTAGAATTGTGTTTGGGAGGTAAATATCTACATCATGGTAAAGTCTGTTTACTTCTATAAAACACTATCAACTTATTTTCCAATGTAATTGTACCATTCAGCTTACAACTGTGATGTGTGAGCGGCCAGTTGTTCAGATAGTATCTTAGTCCATGTGTAATAGTGTCTTGTGGCTATAATTTACATTTCCATAATGAGTTGAAATGTTGAACATCTTTTTGTATGCTTACTGGCCTTCCAGAGGTTTGTTTTTGGGGGTGTATTCCATCTTTGACCAATTAAGAAAACAAAACAAAACAGGTATTTTTTCTTACTTAAACAGCTAGCATTATTTGTTTCCTCGCTGTTCCATCCTGAGTGTTCTTCATATAGTCTAACGTCCTTTGTTAAATACTCTCCCAGATTCTGAGCGGGTGAGATGGTTCAACAGAGAGGCCTTGATGCTAAGCTGAAAACCCAAGTTCATCCACAAAACTCAGGCAGTAGAAGTAAAGGACCGACTCCCAGAAACTGTCTTCTGACCTCCATCAACACCATGCCAAATGCTGCATGTACACACACACACACACACACACACACACACACACACACACACACAGCCTGATTTATTCAATTCCTTTCTTTTATTAAGTTTTTTGCTTTTACAATCTCTCTAAAGTATTTGCCTAGCCCAAGGGTACAAAAAAATTTCTCCTATTCTTTCTTCTAGAAGTTTTACCGTTTATAGTTTTAACTTGAGCGTATACAAGTTAATCTTGCATGTGGTGTGTGTAAGGAACAGGGTTTGTTTGTTACCAGTATGGATATGCAGCTGCTTAACACTATTTTAAAAGGCTATCCTTGGGGATGGAGAGATGACTTGCAGTTAAGAGTACTTGCTGCTCTTACAGAGGACCTGAGTTTAGTTCCTAGAACCCACATCAGGAGTCTCACAACCATCTATAACATTATTTCCAGGGGTCTACTACCATCTTCTGATCTCTGTAAATACCTGCAGCACTTGGTGCACATACACACACTCTAGAACACACACACACACACACACACACACACACACACACACACACACACACACTCTAGAACGCGCACACGCGCGCGCGCACACACACACACACACAAAATATGTAAATCTTTTCCTCATTTTAATTTTTTATTCTCTCATAACAGTACATCCAACTGTAGCTTCCCCTATGCACTGGCTAGTTTTATGTGCCAACTTGACACAAGCTAGAGTCATCAGAGGAAAAGGAGCCTCAGCTGAGGAAATGCCTCCATGAGATCCAGCTGTAAGGCATTTTCTCATTCAGTGATCAGTGGGGGAGGGCCCAGTCCATGGTGGGTGGTGCCATCCCTAGGCTGGTGGTCCTGGGTTCTATAAGAAAGAAAGCTGAGTAAGCCAGGGGAAAGCAAGCCAGTGAGCAGTATCCTCCATGGCCTCAGCATCAGCTCCTGCCTCCTGGATCCTGCCCTGTTTGAGTTTCCATCCTGACTTCCTTCAGTGATGAACAGCAATGCTGAAGTGTAAGACAAATAAACCCTTTCCTCCCCAACTTGCCTTTTGGTCATGGTGTTTCATTGCATCAATAGAAACTCTAATTAAGACACACTCCCTCCAGGTACACCTCCCTTCCCATCTCTCCCAGAAAAAAGCAGGCCTCCCAGGGACATCAACAGAACACGGCACAACAATGTTGCATGAACCCTAAGTGGTCTTATAATAAAAACTCGGAGCCAGATATTGGGGTAAATGCTGAAAGATCAGAGAGACAAAGGAACAAGCCACTGCCAGTTCTCACCTTGCCAGTTCCACAAATCCTCTGACTGAATGCCTCTGAGTCCTCGTCAGAAAAACTCTCTAGTTCCTGTCTCCTCACGCTTTATATGCCTTTCTCCGCCCAGCCATTTTACTTCCTATCTTAACCTTCCTGGTGCTGAGATTAATGGCATGTGTGTTTCCTAGATACTGGGGTTAAAGGTGTGTGCCACCACTGCCTGGCTCTGTTTCTGTCCTAGACTGGCTCAATCTCATGTAGCCCAGACGGATCTCTGCCTCCCGAGTGCTAGGATTAAAGGTGTGTGCCACCACTGCCTGACCTCTATGTTTATTTAACTCTTTGGCTGACTCTGTCTTCTGATCTTCAGGCAGGCTTTATTTCTTAGATTACACATATCACCACACAACAAGATGAAATAAGACCAGGGACAAATTCTTACATCAAGGCTGTGTGAAGCAACCCAGTAGGAGGAAAAGGGTCCCAACAGCAAAAGAAAGAGTCAGAGACATCCCCACTCCCACTGTCAGGAGTCTCCCCAAAACACCAAGACAACAACCATAACATATTCAGAGGATCTAGCACAGACTTATTCAGGCTCCAAGACTGCCACTTCAGTCATGAGTCTGCTTAGTTGACTCAGATGGGGGGCGGGTGGTAGAGGGAGAGAGTACAGGGAAAGCCATGCTTTCCTGGTATCCTCAGCCCCTCTGGCTTCCACAATTCTCCCCCTACTCCCCTTCCATGGGGTTCCCCGAGCTTCAAGGGGAGAGACCTGATGAAGATCTCCAACCTGGGCTTGCTCTCTCTCTCTCTCTTCACTTAATGTTTGCCTGAGGGTCTCTCCATCCACTCCCATCTGCAGCCTCTCTGATGACAACTAGGATAGTCATCGATCTATGAGTATAACAATATCTTTAGGAATCATCATTTCATTGTTTTTTTTTTTTTTTTTAATTTTGCCAGTTGTGTTGGGTTCTGCCCTAAGTCTCTGGGCTGTCCAGCCTCTGGGTCCTGATCATCCAGGCAGTGTTGTGCATGGACTTCCTCTTATGGTGTGGGTCTCAAATTAGACCAGTCATTGGTCGGCCACTCCCACGAGTTCTGCACCACCACTGCCCCAGCACATGTTGCAGGCAGGACAGATTGTAGGTTGAAGGTTTTGTGACTGGATTGGTGTCTCATACCCAGCACTGTGAGCCTTGCCTGGTTACAGAAGGTGGACAGTTCAGGCTCCATAGCCTCCATTTCTAGGAGTCCTCACTAGAGTCACCCTCGTAGATCCCAGGGAGTTTCCATTGTACTAGGTTTCCACGTCACGCCCCTCCTTGTCCTCCAATTCCAGTCATCTCTCCCCATACTCTCTTCCCCCACCCCACCCCACTTGATCTTTAAAAAAAAAAGTTATCCTATCCCCATGGGATTATCCTAGCACCGTTTGACTGGCCAGTGCTGGGTGTGATGGTACACACTTATAATCCCAGCATTTGAGAAGCCAAGGCAGAAGCATCATGAGGACAAAGCCAGTATGAGCTACATAGTGAAACCCTATCTCAGAGATCAGGTGAAAGAAGAAAGGGAAAAGAATCAGCTGCATATGAATTTCTTTTGGTTGATTGACGTACATTTTCCCCTCATATCAAAGCCACACTATCTGGGTTATTATTGCATGTGTTTTAAAATTCAGTAGTCTCGATGCAGAAAGATGGTTCAGTTGGTAGAATCACTTGCTTTACAAACCCAAGGATCTGAGTTTGATCCTCAGAACCTACAGTAGAAGGAGAGAACCACCTCTTGAAAATGTCCTCCACACTCATACCTGTACATGCGCGCGCGCGCGCGCGCGCGCGCGCACACACACACACACACACACACACACACACACACACTTTGTGGGGAATAAGAAGTAGAATAAAACTCTGCATTCTTGAGTCTTCCATCTTTTAATTTAGGTCTCTTTGCATCTCTACACAAATTAGTAGAACGTATATCAACTTACCTGCTGAGGGTTTGATTGATATTGTATTCACCCTATAGATCAATCTAAAAAGAATGAACAATATTGAGTCCAGGTTATGAGTGTTATCTATCTCTCCATTTACTTATATTAAAAACATTCCCACAGGGCATAGTGGTACAACCCTTTAATCCCAGCACCCGGGAGGCAGAAGCAGGTGGATCTCTGTGAGTTAGCGGACAGCCTGGTCTACATAGTAAATTTCAAGAGAGCCAGGACTACATAATGAGACCCTGTTTCTAAATAAATATTCTCTCAGCAAGGTTTTTAGTTTATGACTATTAAACATTTGTCAATTTTTTTCCTAAATGTTGTGTGGAGTTTTCTCGTATTTTTCAATTTCCTTTTAAGCTGTGGTAAGTTACATAAGCAGATTATTTCCAAAAATTTCAACTGGGTGTGGTGACATACCTCTAATTCCAACAGTCTGGAGGGTGAGGCAGAAGGATTGCCACATCTTTGAAGTTAGCCTGGGCTTCGTAATAAGACCCTGTCCCAAAAGTGAAGTGAAAGCATGGTTCCTCTGAGGATGGCGGGCAACCACAAAAGGGACACATGGGATCACAATGATGTGCTCACCTGCTCCTGGTCCGTCAGCATCTGTGATGGACCACTGTTCTGTGCACTTAATGTTATCACCCTATGTACACTAAACTTACTGAAACTAAACTAAAAAAGAAACTGTATATTTACTAAAACTGAACTAAGAAAGGAAGGTGTATTTTCAAAAGCAGGGGGGAAACCCAGCTCTAGCAGTGTTTTATTGTGAAATTTGATGTGGGGCTGAGCATGTAGCCTCAGTGGTAGAGTGCTTGCCCAAGCCTGTGTGGAGGCACTTGGTTTGATCCTCAGCATGGGTAGAGGTAGGGTTATAAATAGCTCCCTAAGGGTAACTCAGAAACAAGCTTGTTACAGCTCTTCCTCTCACAAAATTCCAGTGAAGTTGTTTCTATTAATCCCATTTTACAAATGAGGGGAACAGACACAGAAGAGGAAGTTAGTAAGTCTTCTAAATCCAGGGCCGCAGCTCTAAAACAGTATAGCATGGGGTTATGACGAGGATGGTACCATTTGAAGTGAGCGACAGTGGGTCTCAGGTACATGTCTTCTTCCTAAGGAAACACTCACGTGAAGGACGATTACTACAAAGTAGGAGCTGCCAGAGTCCCCCTGAGCACTTGGTCAAGACATATTTCTAATGACCCACTTAGGATCTGGTCATTGAAAGCATAAGAAAACCTTGACTGAAGCTTAGTTCCAATAGGAAGGTTACCGGGTTCCCTCGGTCCTGGTGGCTGCTGCAGCATGCATGGCTCCCCATGGTTATAGCTATGCCTGGTCTGTGCAAAGCGGAAACAACCATTTCAACAACTCGATGGCTCTCTGTTACTTGAACCTCTGAGTTATAACCAGAAGACAGCTCTAGCCCCTACTCAGTTAGTTCATCCTTTTGGGGGAGGGAGGCAGTGGAGGAAGAGTTGCTTTATTTGGTTTGTTGGTTTGTTTTGTAAGACACAATCTCATGTAGTCCAGGTTGGCCTCAAAATTGCTATGCAAGTGAGGATGACCATAAACTTCTTTTTTTTTTTTAAGATTTATTTATTTATTATGTATACAGTATTCTGCCTGCATGTATCCCTGCAGGCCAGAAGAGGGTGCCAGGTCTCATTACAGATGGTTGTGAGCCACCATGTGGTTGCTGGGAATTGAACTCAGGACCTTTGGAAGAGCAAGCAGTGCTCTTAACCTCTGAGCCATCTCTCCAGCCCCGACCATAAACTTCTGATATCTTGTGCCACAGCACCGGTTTTATATGTGGAACCCAGGGCCTTGTCCATGCTAAGAAAGCGCTGTGCCCCAGTGCCGTGGGCTGCATCTCCAGCCCATTTCTACCTTTTATGACAAAGATAATAATGATGATATGGTGGGCTTTGGTTATTGGGACGAGATGTGGCTTTTTTGGTCGAGCTTGGAAGCTCACCTGTTTGTTAGCACTCTAAATTTTACTCCTCATTTGATGAGTTTCCCTTTACTAAGTTGCAAACAGCCCACATGGAAAGTAGCCTGAACTCCCCATGGCTGGTGCCCAGCAGGTTCTTCTTAATCATTTCTACTCTGTGTGGGAACAATGGCATCTGTGCCAGCAAAGCCCAGGTCTGCACACCAGGCTTGCTGCTTACAGGTGCTAGCTCTTTCATTGCGGACAGGTGCCTTCATGCCGTTCTTGGAAATCCATTGAGACCAGCTGCTGACCGGGTTCCATTTGTAAAATGTTTGAGAAGAGAAGACAGGCCCCTGCCTGAATGGCAGAAGTAGAGTATCCACGTGTGGGGCAGGGTTATGCCACATTCAGCATATGTGAGCATGATGAATTCTATAGCAACATGGGTCTCCGTGCCTCATTAGGGTCACCTCAGACAAATACGTCCATTGTCCATCAAGTTACTTCAAAAGGTGTCCAGTGCACTCATTTGTATCATTCTGTATAAAAATCACTTCTTTGAGAGTAGCTCTTCCCGTTGATTTTTGAATCTTTTCCCACTGTTCTATCTCTTCAGACTTGGGTGTGAGCCTCGCCTCCTTTTCTCCTGCCCACTTCCAGGTCTGTGAGACTGCTCTGCCCTCAGAATATACTGATTCTTTCTCTCTACTTCTACAGCTAACACTGTAGTCTAAACGATGGCTTCTCTCCCATGGATCATTACAGTAGCTTCTCAGTTGGCCCCGTTGTCCATTCTTGACCTCCCAGTGCGTGCTCCCTGCAGTCAGGATCACTGTGTGTGTGTCACTCTCAGACATCTGAGTGCTTGTCCCTGTGGCCACACAGCCTCCATTTCTCTCTCCAGCATGGTGGCGCAGGCTCTAAGGAGTGAGTGCAAGTTCTCTGGGCTGGCGCCCTGGATTGTGACTCCACGTCCTGTTAGCTGAGATTCTCTTGGTGGGAAAAGCAGCATTCATGTAAGAGAAGGTGGGAGTTGATGAGGACATGTATGGAGGTCAGCTGTCATCACCTAAATGGAGTGGATGGCATGGTTCAGACTACTTCCCTGTGATCTCTTTGACTACTCATTTAGGGCTCTTAGCATGCCAGACAGAATGCTGCCTCCCAGACCCTGTGCTCTCAAAATTCCCACCACCTAGGTTACTCTTCCCCTGTGTAACTAAAAGTTAAGTTCAACTATCACCCTCTTAGAAAACTGTCTGTAACCAGGGGTAGTTAAGCAATTACATTACTTTTTAAGTTGCTGCGTAACATCATGAACTTGGCAAGTTCCAACACACCTCTTCATTAGCTTATACTTCTAGAGCATGGTGTGTTCTCTGTTCAGGTGTCACCAGGTGTCATCAGTGTATTGTCCAGTCAAGTTCTTACCTAGAAGCTCCTGGGGAAATCCTCACACCGTATCCTGGTGGCAGACCGGTCCTTGCTGTTACAGTAAAACTAAAGTCATGATTTCCTCAGTGCTTATCCATGGAGGCTGTTCTTAGCACTGAGCATCTGATCACATTCTCCATACCCATGTCCTCCTTTAGAACTCTCTGAAGACCTTGTGTAACTAGGTACTACTTACTGCAAAAAATTGTATAATTTTTATATGGCCAGCTTGGGACTTAACTATGTAACGCAAACTGGCTTTGAACTTGTAACCCTACCTCAGCTTCCTGAGTGCTGGAATTACAGGTGTGCACTGCCACTTTCCAATTAGTAATCTCTTTTAAGTTCAATTGATTGAGTCCTTATTTTAAGCATAACAGCACCTACAATAGTGTTAGCTCTAAGGGAAGGTATGTGTATAATTCTTTTTAAGACCGGGTCTGACTGTGGACCTGACTGGCCGGGAACTCACTATGTAGACAGGCTGGTCTCAAACTCACAGAGATCCGCAAAGTGTGCATACTCTGTAATGGGAATCTTCATGGAACCATCTTAGAATTTTTCCTGCCATGATAACATACTCCCCCTTCCTGTTCTTTCTTACATGTATTTATTGTATATGTGTGCACATGCACACACATTCCACAGAGCATGTGTGGAGGTCAGGACAGATTGTAGTAGTTGGTTCATTCCTTCCACCATATGGGTTCCAAGGGTTAACTCAGGTCATCAGGCATGGTGGCAAGTACCTTTACCGACTAAGTCTTTTCTCCGGCCCTTGTATAATCCAGAAATTATTTTACTCTGCTTTTCTTGGCAGTGTTACTTACAATCATAAGTGATATGTGCCTCTTAAACTAGAATATATGTTCCTCATGATTCTTTGCTGGTTTTGTTCATTATTGTATTCCTAGCACCTAGAACAGTGGTAGATACATTGTAGATACTCAGTACGTACTTATTAAATGACTTAGTTATTAAAAACTATAGCACGTTTTTGGTAACCATGAAGATGGGAATTTTGGAAAGAAAATGTTAACTTGAGCCTATGAGTTATTAGGCATTATCTGCAAAGATACTGTGAGAACTGTAAATATTCATTGGTCTTTCTTTGCATGGAAGACTTCTTATTTGACTATTAAAAAGTAAGTGTGAAGAAGTAATTATCTAAATGTCCGGTAACGGCTACATACAAGAAAGAGCAAATTAACTTTTTTGCTTGCTAGTAATAATTATATACTTCTGGCTTTCAGTTTCCAGCTGTGCATCACCATAAATTAAGAATGTCTGTGAACCTTTAGAAATGGATACTTGGTCCTTCTGCAGTATTCCTGATTTACCGCTTTACTCTGGTATTTGTAAGACTATCCACATAATTATGGTTCACAAATACCCAAGTACTGTACATCTAACAAGAATAACTCACTTGGAAAGACACAAATTAGCATACCAGACCAGAAAATTAGACTATTGCCCCCATTTTCAATGCTTGCGGTTACATGTGTCTTTTAATCCCTCCCTTCCTATAGACAAAACTTGCCAATGGCACTTCCAGTATGATTGTGCCCAAGCAGCGGAAACTCTCAGCGAGCTATGAGAAGGAAAAGGAACTGTGTGTCAAGTACTTTGAGCAGTGGTCAGAGTCTGATCAAGTGGAGTTTGTAGAGCACCTCATATCCCAGATGTGTCATTACCAGCACGGGCACATCAACTCCTATCTAAAGCCCATGCTGCAGAGGGACTTCATAACCGCTCTGCCAGGTATGTGGACGCTTCCTTGCCAAGTCTGCGTTAATTTGCTACAGCAGTAATGGAACTGGATCTTCAGCCCTACCCACCTCCCTTTGAGAGAAAGAGAGGGGGGTGCAGGGAGAGAGGAGAGGACAGAGAGAGGGTTTCACTCCATAACCCCAAGTTAGCCTCAAATTCACTGTGTAGACAAGCTGTGCCTCAAACTCACAGCAGTCCTTCTACCTTGGCATTGAAAGTTCTTGGATTACAAGTGTACCATAACACTCCTTGCTACATTTCTCTTTTTAAAATTTATTTGGTTTGATAGTTACATGCCAAGTCACTGATTAAACCTTCTTTGTCTAATACAAGAACAACCACCAGGTGTGGTAGCACCCCTTCAATCCCAGCACTCAGGAGGCAGAGACTGGCAGATCTCTGTGAGTTCGAGGCCAGCCTGGATTACAAAGTGAGTTTCAGGACAGCCAGGGCTGTTGCAAAGATAAACCCTGTCTCCAAAAAAGAAAAAGACAAACCAAAGTACAAAAATTAAATTCCATTTTACTTTGTCTCCTTGTCTTATGTCCTTCTGTTAAGCCTTTTTTTTTATTTGTTTGTTTAACCTATATGCAGTTTCAAATCTGGTTTTGTTTTGTTTTTTCCCTTAAGTGTTCCCTAATATGAGATATGACTTTTATAATGTGTTTTATTTTCCATTTCTTTCATGTACTAGGAAAATTATGGGAATTTTAGCAACAAAAATGTTTGTTGGTTGGTTGGTTTGTTTGCTTGAGACAGACTATCTCTACCTAGCTCAGGCTAGGCTAAAAACTCACAATCCTCCTGCAACAGCTTTTACTACAACCCAGAACAGAATACTTGAATTATAAGAATTAATTCTTTAAATATTTTAGTATTTTTGGAAGAATGTTATATCAATTATTTGATATGTCACACACACACACACACACACACACACACACACACACACACACACACACACGAGATACTTGAGAGGATGCCAGAGTTTTTCTGTAGATCAACCCGGGATCTTGTTCATAGAGGACCAACATTGCTGCTGACCTGTATCCCCAGTGGGGTTGGGGGGGGAGTGTTGAGGGGACACTAGATAAGTACTCTGTCACTAAGTAACATCCCCAGAGTGCCCTACCCACTTCTTGAATGGTAATTAATCTAGAACACTGCAAAGCATGAGAAATATGGAGTTCTTATATGGGCTACACATTTATTAGGGAAATAGTTGTACACTTGCTGTTAACTACACTGTCAGGTCTTGTTTGGGGGTGTTTTTCTATTTTGACTGCTTTTGATGGTTATGAAATTTAGAAAATTAAAAAAAAAAAAAAAAGGACTGCAAAGACAGCTCAGCCAGTAAAGTGTTAGCAATGCAGGCCTGAGGACATGAGTCTGCTCCTCAGAGCCTACATCGGAAAGCTGGGAGGGGGTGTGTTTGTATTTCCAGCCCTGAGGAGGCAGATGTAGGCATTCCCTGGGGCTCACCGGCCTCCGTGCATACATATGTGAACACACACATACACACAGAGTCAAAAATAGAATTGCCCAGAACTCTACCACACAGAGAGCCCTTTGTTCATATGTGTGTATGTATGTATATGACATATATAAAGTTCTGATCATGTGTTTATTTCCCTATAGCTCTAGGATCTGTCTTTTAAAACTTAATATACTCCCCTAGTATACTTTTATTAAATATGTTAAGGTATATTTTCTTAAGAGTGTGTTCTTTTAAAAGATTTTACTTGCTGTAGTACTTTTTGCAATGGTCTAAACACGTTATTTAACCCTTCACTAGTCATTTTTCCCATAGAAAGTATATCATGGGGGACATTCTTGTGCATTAATATTCCAGACAGCCTCAGAAGAAAAACACCCAAAGTAGAATTGCTGTATTAAAGAATATGAGGTGTTTCGGTGTGTTTTAATTTGTTTGTTTGTTTTGGTTGTTTAGGATTTTTTGTTTTGGTTGTTATTGCTTGTTGTTTTATGGGTGTGTTGGAAATTGAATCCACTGCCTCCCACATGCCAACAAGCCCTCGGCCACTAACCTTCACCTGCTGCCTTGAAGCAAGAGCTTTTTAAAGGCTTTCTCCTCCTCCTCCTCCTCCTCCTCCTCCTCCTCCTCCTCCTCCTCCTCCTCCTCCTCCTCCTCCTCCTCCTCCTCCTCCTCCTCGGATTCTAGCTGTGCATCCCCACCACCAGCTTCATTTTTAGAAGGCTTTGGGTGCATGCTGGCAAGCTCTCTTCTAAGAATAATCTACTATCTGGTAGCCCTCTCAGGACTACAAACTACTACCTTGCTTAATCCTTGCCAGCTGTTTTTTAAAACTTTGTTTTTCTAAACTTAAAATAAATTACCTTTTAAAATTAAAGAAATGCTTATTTGTATATTACAAGTAACTACTTTAAAACAAATTGTATCTGTATCCTTTGCTAAATAGAATAAATGTTTGCCCCCTTGTAACATCTGGATTTTTTTCTAGCCATAGGCCAACAGTTTTCCTTGTATAAACAAACTGAATGTACCTATTGCTGCATCCTTCCCAATCATTGAGACATGCTACTGTCTTAAACTTAGACGCTAAGAATTGAACCAGAGTTGATTGGACCAGTGTATTATGCCTAATACTGATCCCTGGTGTGTATCTGCTGACCAGGCTATCCGGTATTAAATCACGTCCAGTGCTTAACAGCCATTTAAATTTCTAAACCTACACCATCTGGCTGCATTTAGTAAACCAAACTACTTCAAAAATTGCCTATAATCCATTAATGTAATGGTTTTGTTTGGAGTGTTAGGTGAAATTACTTCCAGCGACTTATTACTGGTACATTGTAAAAGATCAGGAGCAATTTGATGGCAGCCATTAAAAATGTAAGAATGCCTTTTGGAAACTTCTGATGTTGTAGAAAGTTTGAATATAAAGATTCGGGAAACATACCATCATTGTATTTTGTATGAAAAACTATTTATTATATCTTTAATTGGCTTATAGTCATATTCCTTTAATAAGAATTAGGTGATGGATGCCTCCATCTGCTTATGCTTAAATATGAACATGTGATGCCAGCCAAACAAGATCCATTTAAAGCTTTCTTCCCCAAGTCTGCTGGAAAATGTGACAGATATCCATACAGTTTTTATAATTAGAATAATGTTTAATAAGGATATTTGGATTGTTGCTAATGGCATCCAAGTGTGTCTCCATATGATTCAGGGGAAACCGCATGCATGTTGTTGGCCCTTCTCAATTCATGCCTGCAGAAGACAGGATGTATGTATGACTCCTTCCCATCTCTTTTGAGCCTTCAGAAAACCTAAAGTTTAATAATTTTGAATGTTTTTGTCTGAGCTGTGAACTTGGTACAGCAATGACAAGAAATGTTGTTAGGGTAGTCATCCTGTTTGACAGGCTCTTTTCCGCTGAGACTTGGATACATATTTGGATGGTAGAGAGCTTTCTTTCATGCTCATGTTCATTCCCATCACCCCAGATCACCGTGCCATGACTTCCTCTGAAATGCTACCCGACTTATCTATTGGGAAGATTGGTTTTTTTTTTTTTTTTTTTTCATTTTTGATCAACTGTCACTTAGGTTTTATAGCAGTAAAATAGTTGTGTGTGTGTGTGTGTGTGTGTGTGTGTGTGTGTGTGTGTGTGTGTGTGTGAACACACGCAGTGGAGCTCATCTTTGCACTGTAGTGTCCCCGTGCGTCCTCTCAGGATGCTCCTGTGGCTGTGTCTGCTCCCTCCTGTCTGCACTCCCGCATTCCCTGCCCCACACAATCTGGTGTGCTGCCTCTCCCCAGCACATTTAAGGGTATTTCTTTCATTGGATAGCTTTGGAACCGCAGCAGTAATAGAAGCAGAATGAGAAATGGACCTAATATCAAGATTTCGGGGGGTCTGAATCACAGAGTTTGAGATGCCATCCGTAGAACATCCCCTAGTGTTGAAATCCATATAGATAGATGTGAACTGTTTTCTGGACTCCTTTTTATTTTTAATGTCTTGGGGGGTTTGCTGGTTGTTAGCTTTAACTTCCTTATCTAACAGAAGATGGAAAATACTGTTCATTTCTGTAACCTATGGAAAAATTATTGACACTCATTTTACCCAAGTCTCTGCTTGGGAAAGAAACTGGGCCACACTAGGGACAGTAGCGTGCCTTCATCACACAGCATGTGCTGTTCTTTTAAAGGGCTTTCTGTGAAAAATTGCTCAGCACCCCCTCTGTTCTTTTTCTGTGCTTCCTTCCTCCCCTCACCAAAGCACGGGGTCTGGACCATATTGCTGAGAACATTCTGTCATACTTGGACGCCAAATCACTGTGTGCTGCTGAGCTTGTGTGCAAGGAGTGGTACCGGGTGACGTCGGACGGCATGCTGTGGAAGAAGCTCATCGAGAGAATGGTCAGGACAGACTCTCTGTGGAGAGGCCTGGCCGAGCGCAGAGGGTGGTGAGCCTTTACCCTTCCTCTACACAGCTCCCCCTCGGCCGGCCGCTGAGCTCTGCGGAGTGTGGGGAGCCAGTGAGGCCACCTCGCATCCTTGATAGTTATTGTGCTGGTTTGTAGCTAAAAATATAAGAGAATTATGCATCTGCTCAACAGTTTTTCTCTGACCATTCAATCATTAAATGACGTATCTTGTTAACACTGCTTTGTAAAAGAAACTGACCACCCCCTGATTAGAGCATTCTGCTCTCTGGACAGAAACTAAAAGGCCAAAGGGCAGTTTTTAAGGCAGCTGGGTAGCTTTGAATGAGGCAGAAGTGTCTACTCCTGCTGGGGAGAATGGAATTGCTCTCCTTTGGTGGACTTCCTGCATTTAGTCCCCACCTTCTAGTGTCTTATCGCTGCTACAATCAAAAATGAATTTTTATGCCCAAGTAAAATAAAACTATCAGCTACCAAAAAGGATGGAAAATGATATTTAGTATAAATCACTGTTTCTTCTTAAGACCTGTATGTCTCTTTAGATTTGCGTGTTTAATTCTGACTCCCCCAGGCCTTAAGTAGTCAGCAGCCTGAGTGACTTCCCAGTGGTATTGTTCTCTGAACACAGTGGCACTACCTCATTAAAACTTGTGGAGAGATTTTCTTCTTAGAGTTTGCCTCAGAGTGTGTCCCTAGAATGTCACTATAAGAAAGTCAGGTATGAATACTTAATTAAGTAAGTTATTAAGTATATTTGATTAAAAATGATAATGGGTGTGTGTGTGTGCCCAATGATTGCCTTCAAAATTAACTTTTTTGTGGGGGATGGGGGGTCTGGTTTTTTTTGTCTGTAGTTCTACAACCTCAAATAATTAAGACTACTAAAAGAAAGCTGGATATGATAGTATACACCTGCCTTTCCAAGCAGAAGGAAGGAGGCTAATGTGTGTGTGTGTGTCTGTGTGTCTGTGTCTGTTAGGCAAGTATTCTACCCCTGAGTTAAATCCCAGTCCACTTTTTAGCCTTTTAAAAGGTCCTCGAAGATAGAGCTGAGGTGTCTTTGTGTGGTTAATGCCACTGTTTCCCTCTCTTCAACCTCAGAAATCCCCCACACGCTTTGCAAGTTACCCAGCTTTCTGGCCAGATTCCCTTGTCTCTGTCACGTCGATAGAATTTGATATGACTTGTTATAGTCCCGTGAAGTAGTAATGCAAATACTTGTGTGCTCTGTGAATGCCTGCTTAGTGTCTTTGGGTGACAGTTGTTCTCCCTCTTTTGTTTATTGCCTTTATGTTTGGGTGGTTGTGGTGTTGAGACAGGGCCTTGCTTCATAGCCAGGTTGCTCTCGAGCCTCCAGCCTCAGTGAGTGCTAGGATTACAGGAATGTGCTAAATTCTCCCTTCTTCAGAAGAAATAATTTATGAACAATTTCTCATTTCCTTCCTTCCTTTCTTTCCATTTTTAAAGATAGGATCTTTCTCTGTAACCCTGGCTGTCCTGGAACTCACTCTGTAGACCAGGCTGGCCTCAAACTGAGTGTTAGGATTAAAGGCGTGCGCCACTGGGCCCAGCTCATTGGTTTTGAAGTTATCCTTACCAAGCCTCTGTGTAAGCCTTTCTGTGATGTTCCTTTCCCCATGTGGGTGTCTTTGAGAGTGCCTCCAATTTCTTCCTTGTACACAAAAGTGTACAGGTATGTAAATATGGTCTCCCTAGAGTGACTGAGGCACCAAGATCTCCCTTCCACTCTGTTGTTATATTTCATACCTAGATAGATTTGACAGTTTGCCCCTAGGACATGAACTTTGCAGTTTTCTCTCTTAAATAACACTAGATAATGCTCTCTATTCAGTAATGGTAACTCTTAAAAGTATGATAAAGGACAACTTGGGAAAAGTCCATTTTCTTAATCAGGAGATCACATTTTATGATAACATTCTAAATTTAATATTTCACATTTATCATGCACTCACATTCTCATAGGTACCAGACATTTTGCATAGAAGTGGTCCCTGTTGTCAAAGAACATACACCATAAAAGATTTCGACTTAAAACAGATACAGACTGAGAAGCCTGTTCTCAATATCTAGCCATTCCTTTGTAGCATCGTTGATTGGAGAAATTAATATACGTTTGTAAGGCATGGTAAAGACAGTGGGATAGAAAATGAGATTAGAGATTCATTTGAATCTGATTTCCTGGGGCTACAGAGAAAATACATTGAATGGGAAGAAAATCCTGGAGAACTCCTAGGATGGCAGAGACTGAAGGAAGACAAGAATCTCAGGAATGGTGGGCACTGGAAAACAATAGTTAAAAATCTCATCTGCATGCAAAGTGTTTACATAGCCAAACTGTTCAGAGCAGGATGCCATTAATCCAGAATTATTTCTCAAAGTAGCTTACTTACTCTTCGTGTTGGTATATCGGAGTTCACAGTCCTCCTTTAAAACCCATTCTTTTCACTTCTCCATTGCAGTTTCTTTTCTGCATTAAGAAAGACAGCAGACCCAGCTGCCTTCCTGATAGGAGATTTTCTCAACTCATTTTCAAAGTATATAATAGGGCGAGGGCAGGGAGAAGCTCTCCTGAAGACACGGAACAATTAATTATATTGTAATGGCACTGTAGAGGCACAAGTGGATGACTGGCCCAGAGAAAACACGATTTCTCTGGGCCAGGATTACACACAGAGGCATTTCTGCCTGCCTCTACTTTGCAAGGCACTGTGCCAGTGAGAGCAGCAGTTGGCACACCCGTAGTGGCCTTTACTAGCTTCCACACCGTGTTTGGTGGGCTCTTAACTTCAGGAGAAAGAATTAAATTTTTTACCCAGCAGGACGTGATTGCCATTTACCTTTTTTTTTCTCCCCTTTTTTTTGGATAGCAATCTAGCTTGGGATGTGAGTATTCAGAGCTGTGCTGTCATAAGGAAGGAGATGCTAGCAAAGGCTGCTTGCTAGAATCCAGGAAAGTCAGGCCATGCATCTGTGTGTGCGCGCGCATAGGCGCACACCTGTGAAAGCCGGCTTCCTGCCTCCACTGCCGGCATGGTGTGCCATGCATTTCTTCTCACCTCTCCTTCCGCCCGCTGCTGACATTCCTTCAGTCCCTTTGTTTGTTCCCTGAACTGAATCGCCTCTTTTGGAGGACTGCCGCAGTGCTGGGGAATAGCCCCAGTGACTGAGCTAGCACACCCCACCCGTGTGGTAACTAACGACAGAAGCATTGCTGTTCCCTAGCACACTAGGCTTCTTCTGACCTTGGCACAACTTGGCTCAGGGGCCGATGCTGGCTCAAAGGTAGCACAGTGGTAGAGTGATAAACTACTTACCTAGCAAAGTGCACACAGCTCTGGGGTCAAGCCCCAGAACCAAGGAGAAAAGTCATAGTTATGATTATTAACCAGAAGTATTACCATTATTATCAAATGTTAAAATAAGTAAATGTACAGAAGCCTAATAAACCAGTAGATGAATTCTGGGCCTATGTTTATCAACATCCCAAAGGGGTTGGTACTCTAATCAAATTCCTTAGATACCAGGAGGTTAACACTTTGACACAGGGCTCCTAAAATCACCTTACCATCATGCCTTGCCAGGGTAGTTAATGGACGATGTGTGGGACACTTTGAAAAACTACAAAGCTTCTTGTAAATGGATTTATGATCTTCATTGGTAAATATTTGTTTTTTAGGGGACAGTACCTATTCAAAAACAAACCTCCTGATGAGAACGCTCCTCCCAACTCCTTTTATAGAGCACTTTATCCTAAAATTATACAAGATATTGAGGTAAGTATCGATGTATTTCTCGATATTTGCTAAGCGTTGTTAGTATGCATAACTTTCAAGTATTATTACAGAAAACCCACTTAGGTTTTCAGTGTGGGTTAAAAATCAGTGTCTTTGCTAATGAACAAGGTTGGTAAAGTGCAGAAGAGTCCAAATCAACTTTGTATAGCTTTAAAACCTGCGGTTACTGATAGATGAGTGTACACAAGGGGATTGCCACCTTCCTAAATCACCGGGGAGACAATGAACTCCTAAGCTGCTGAGCCTCCTTGGAGAGTTATCAGTAGGCATGGGTGCCACATATCTAAGAGGAGCACTGAGCCTGCAGCTTTCCATAGTGCCTACTCTTCAGTTTTTTATACGTTTGTGTCCCATAGAGCAGCGGTTCTCAACCTTCCTAACGCTGTGACCCTTGAATACAGTTCCTCATGTTGTGGTGACCCCAAACACAAAATTCTTTTCATTGTTACTTCACAACTGTAATTTTGCTACTGTTATGAATTGTAATGTAACTATTTATGTTTTCCGGTGGTCTTTAGGCAACCCCTGGGGAATGGTGGTGCAGGTCTCACCCCACAGGTTGAGAACGGCTGCCATAGAGTGACACTGAGCCGTTGGTCTGAGTTCTTTCCTAATGAACTGCTTCTTTGATGCCTCCTTTCTAGACAATAGAATCCAATTGGAGATGTGGCCGGCATAGTTTACAGAGAATCCACTGCCGAAGTGAGACAAGCAAAGGCGTTTACTGTTTACAATATGACGACCAGAAAATAGTGAGCGGCCTTCGAGACAACACGATCAAGGTGAAGCCTCTGCAGCTGAGGAGCATGGTCGTGGGAGTCAGGGTGACTGTGTTCAGAAAGCAGTCTGAAGCCTAAGTCCTAAGTATTGTTTCTAGGAAGGGAGAATTGTAGATTGGTTCTAGTACCAAAGCTGAAACCATTTCCTTAAAGGGCAAGTGTCTGCTGCTCCCCAGAGAATCATACAAATAGATAGTTCCAGGGTTGAACTCCCTTCTAGCAGTACGCTGATGGAAGCTGTTGTTATTTTGGCCTTCATAATTATAGGCTACTCTTGCACCTTAATGAAAAGGATAAAGTTAGCATTAGAACTGAAGTCAGCACATCCAGGTGTTCTGTTCTACCTGGAGGAAAGAATGCAGTCCCACCCTCTCTGGCTTGGTGTTTGGGGATCATACATGCACAGAGCAACAAGTCTCCACAGCACCCCATTATGACAGTGATCCTTTGCCCTCCTAGATCTGGGATAAAAGCACATTGGAATGCAAGCGAATTCTCACAGGCCACACAGGCTCTGTCCTATGTCTCCAGTATGATGAGAGAGTGATCATAACTGGATCATCGGATTCCACTGTCAGGTAGGAAATTTCAGACTTGGAAACCCTCTACTTTCTGTCACAGTAATTTTCTTTCTTTCTTTTTTTTATTTTTTATTTTTATGTGCTGTGCATTGAGGTTTTGCCTGCATATCTAACTGTGTGAGGGTGTCAGATCTTGGAGTTAGCTTCTGGTCGGTCACTTGTCACTCTAGAACCAGACACTTGATTTTGAAACCGTTGGGTAGATTTCTCCTTTTTTATGTTTAAGAAGCTCCACAGATTCTCATTTGGAGAAGCACCTGTCATAGGAACTTTCCGTCTCTTTATGGGAAGCCTTGGCGTTCCTTTATGAAACCACCTCCCGGGAATGCAGGAAGGGAAGGAAGCCTTCCTTTCAGGAGATTGTAACTGCAGTGCGGCATGCATGAGCTCGTGCAAGTACATGCAGCTGAGCAGGGCTCACTCCTTGCCAGCCCCTCCCCTGCCGTCCCCACAATGTTTAATTGCAAGTTTCACTCAGGGAGGGGTCCTCAGTTTCCAGAGGCACTGGTGATTTGATGACACAGCCATTATGCTGCTGGAGTCCAGTGTAGCTTGAGTTCAGGGTACCAGCATCACTGCTGGAAACCTGCTAGGAGTTTCACCTTAAGCTAAAGGATTTAGCGAACGTAATACATCAAAAGTAACTTTAAAAGAACTGTAGTAAAAGGCGGTTAACTGCACTGTTAAGTTCTCTAAAGTTATCCCCTGTAAATAGGAAAAGCTGCTCCCTTGACTTCTAGGCATAGCAGGGCCGGTCCTCACAGTCATTGGCAATTAACTTATCCGTGCTGTGGATCTCCTCGAAGGAGCTGGAGCATTGTAGATGCTCATATCACTTATAGGCTAGGGGAGAGGTGGTGTTTGTTTGTTTTGGCAGTGTTGGGATTGAACCCAGGGCTTAGTGTGCTAAGCAGCACTCTGCCTTTCAGCAACACTGCAGCACAAAACTAGCTTTCTAAGAGGAGGGTTAAGCTGGAAAGGGAAATAAAATGTTTGAGAAGCCAAAATCAGTGTGCAAAATAGAGTAAGTCACGGTCATTTCTGCCGTGACGCTGTTCTCAAGCTATCCAAGGGTCCCCACTGCTATGAAGCATGCACTTGAGTGGGAGGCAGGCTCTTCTTGACCTCTTGCCTTGAAAAGCACAGAAATGGAGCCTTGGACTTAGAGTCTACATAATCCTGACCCTTGACCGAGGTGGAAAACTTAACATTAAGGGAAGTCAAACTCAAGTCCACATTACTGAGTCTGTGGCAGAACATGGTTTCTGGGGCAGTCACTGGGACAGAGCCTACTGCTATTCTTTTTTTTTTTTAATTGATTATTTGGGAATCTCATCATGAGCCCCAGTTGTGCTCACCTCCTAGTCTTCCCATGCCTCTCCATGACTCCCCCCCCCAAAAAAAATTCCACTTTGTGTTGTTCATGTATTCAATGGAGCATGGTCAAATTCCTAATGGCCAGCCCACCAGGGAGGATGGGTCTTTCTCCACCTGCATCTGTGCCAGAAGCCATGAGCTAAGGGAAGCCACACAGTGGCCAGAGAAGGGCCGAGCTAACTCTCCCATGCCCGCAGACATTCACGTGGCTTCAGGCAGCAGTCCCAACCACAGGCATCCACGTGGGCTTCGATGGTAGCACAGGCACAGACATCAACACAATTCCTGGCCATGTCAGAACCACTGACCCACCCGGGCTCTCCCTATCTGGTGCTGTTCTTATCCTCATTTACATGTGTGTTCTTAACTGAATATCAGTAATATAATACTAATAGAGTAGAACAGAATAATAATCTGAAAATTTGTGCCAAATTAGAAGGTGGTAGTGACTACTTCCTCCTTCTTGAGCACTATAGTTTGGCCAGATTTCCCATCTTAAGGTTCTACCCAGGAAGCACCTACTTCCTGCCTTTTCTCTTTGTCTATACTGCTTCCTCGTGGTCCGTCCATACTCTACCTTGGGGCTGTAAAGAAAGAGCACAACAGTTGCCATAAAAGTGGGGGTGAGGGGCTGGAGAGATGGCTCAGCAGTTAAGAGCACACTGGCTGTTCTTCCTGAGATCCTGAGTTCAACTCCCAACAACCACATGGTGGCTCACACCCATCTGTAATGAGATGCAGTGCCTTCTTCTTGCATGCAGGCGTAGAACACTGTGTACATAAGAAATAAAAAATTTGAATAAAGTGGGGGTGTAGCTAGAGTTTTCCTGCCTGGCCCACAGTCAGGACTAATCTTTATCACCTGCCAGTCCCACAGCCACTCAGACCCAACCAAGTAAACACAGAGACTTATATTGCTTACAAACTGAATGGCCGTGGCAGGCTTCTTACTAACTGTTCCTATAGCTTAAATTAATCCATTTCCACAAATCTATACCCTGCCACGTGGCTCGTGGCTTACCGGCATCTTCACATGCTGCTTGTCCTGGCAGGCGGCTGGCAGTGACTCCTTCTGCCTTCCTGTTCTTTTATTTCTCCTCTCTGTTAGTCCCGCCTATACTTCCTGCCTAGCCACGGCCAATCAGGTTTTATTTATTGACCAATCAGAGCAACACATTTGCCATACAGAACATCCCACAACACAGCCAAGTGCAGACCATCTCAGACACCTGCACTCAGACCTGTGGTCCTAATCATCCTCTATGGGGGTCAGCCAAGCATTGGTGGTACACACCCTTAGTCTCTTCACTTGGGAGGCAAAGGCAGGTGGCTCTTTGAGTTCAAGGCTAGCCTGGTCTACAGAATGAGTTTCAGGATAGCCAGAGCTATAAAGAGAACCCTGTTTCAAAAAGAATGTGTTGGGAGGTGGGGGTGGCATTGATGGCATTGATGGTAAGCACCATGGTCAAGAAGAAGCACTGCACGGTAGCCTGTGTACCGTCTAACTCTCAGGTCTCTTTTCAGAGTGTGGGATGTCAATGCAGGTGAGATGCTCAACACACTGATCCACCATTGTGAAGCAGTTCTGCACTTGCGCTTCAATAATGGCATGATGGTAACCTGCTCCAAAGACCGGTCCATTGCTGTGTGGGATATGGCCTCCCCGACTGACATCACCCTAAGGAGGGTACTGGTGGGACACAGAGCTGCCGTCAATGTTGTAGACTTCGATGACAAGTACATCGTTTCTGCCTCTGGAGATAGAACCATAAAGGTAATAGGCCACTTTTCAGTGTGTTCACAAGGTGCAGTAAGGAATGGGTGTAAAAGTGTGATCGAGGACAACTATATACATAAACATTATTGTAGAATAATGTAACCGTTACTTCAGTTTTTATTTCTATAAACAAGAGTAATGGGCTGGAGATGTAACTTAGCGATAGACAGCTTGCCTAACATGCCCAAGACCCAACACAGACAGATAATAACAGTGTCACTATCAATGATGGCAGCATTGTGAGTGTGAGGAGAACAGATGCAAGTTTAAGTTCAAGGAAATACACATACCAGAACTGAGAAAGTGGCCAGGTTGATGAAGTCCTTGCCACACAAACATCAGGACCTGAGGTCGGATTCCTAGCAGCCATGTACAAGCCAGGTGGGGCAGCGTGCGTCTGTGGCCTCAGAGCTGGGGGAGGGAGCAGAGCTGGTGAATCCCCGTGCTCACTGGCCAGCTGACTTCGAGCCAAGTCAGGAAGCTTTGTGTAAAGCCCCTGTCTCCAGGAACAAGGCTGGAGAGGTGGCTCAGCACGGGAAGACAGTGGCTGCTCTTGCAGAGGACACAGGTTAGATGTAAGCGGCAAATAGTGGCTCCAAATCATTGGAACTCCAGTTCCCGGGGACTGATGCCTCTGCAGGCCTTTGTGGGTTTCTGCGCGCACGCGCACACGCACACGGTACACACAAGCTTGAGCAGGCACATATACACATAAAAATAATAAATACGTCTCTAAAAAATCAGGTGGAAAGGAACTAAGGGAGACACTGAATATGCACACACAGCATGAGGAGAGGAGGAGACCATTTCCACAAGAGGAAATCCATCTGACAGATGCTCATGGGCAGCACCAGGTTCACATTAGTCCTGGGTTTCTGTGAACTAACCTTGGCTCCATTTGTACTGGTAGAAGTGTACAGATCAACCGCTCAGTTGTCATTTTTCTGTCTCAGGTGTGGAACACAAGTACTTGTGAATTTGTAAGGACCCTAAATGGACACAAACGAGGCATCGCCTGTTTGCAGTACAGAGACAGGCTGGTGGTGAGTGGTTCGTCTGACAACACCATCAGGTGAGCGGCGGGCGCCCTCCCCGCGGAGCCATGGCACGTGCCAGCTGCCGTTTGTCACAGATCTCATGCTCTTGAGCCATCTTATTTGTTTTGATTTGGTGTCGGTGTGTGTGTTATTGAAATAGTTTTTCTGTTATAGCCTGGCTGTCCTGGAACTGGCCTCTAACTCACAGAGGTCCACCTCCTCTACTTCCTGAGTACTAGATTAAAGGTGTGGGCCACCACTACCTGACTTTGTTTGGTTTGGTTTTGATTTTGATTTTTTTTTATGCTTCTCTTATATATCCCTCCAATCTTCCCTGTTCCCCACACTCATCTCTGGTCTCCTCTAGATTCAATCAAATATGTTTCCATTCTGTAGCTTCTTATGGGTCTAAAGCTTGCCCTACCAGAAAGGCAGTACAGAAAAGCCTTTTGGTGATGTTTCCTTCCCAGGATGCTCTTCTTACCAAATAGACCTATTTCAGAGGAACTGCTTCAGTAAGAAACTAAGACAGCTAATGGAGGTTAAGGGCCCTTCTTTCAAATTTCTTTCCTGCAGTTGAGAAATGCTAATAAATAAAGGTCGTTTCTCCATGTCACTGTTGTTGAAAACATAAAGAAAAAGAGGAAGAAAAGATTGTTTCTCTGCTAGAAATCCTGACTTTTTGCTTCAATACAGTAGTTGGCCAGAGAGCTGGCTGTCTTTAAATTTGAAGGTTGCAAAAGTCTGTACATTTTTGTATGTTTACCCTTACAAAGATGAATGACAGAGAGAGGTGGTTAGAATTTGGAAATTTTATCTGTCATCGCCTTTCCTTCAATGCCTGAGGAAGAGCTAAACCTGATGCATAGCAAACCTGCCATTCCTAGAAATCAGTGGAATTGGGCTGAAAGCATTAAAACCATTGCAGCTGACATCTCTAGATATAGCTTTGCCTTTCTGTTGATGGTGACTGCCGTGGACGGTGGTGAGAGCAGTGTCCTCCAGCAGAGATGGAGGTACTTTGTGACAGCAAGATATCACTGACACAATGTATCTCATTCTGAGGGGTGACTTCAGGAAGAATTACTCTCTTGAAAGGCTCATTTCCTTCCTAGGCGACTGTACCTTGAACTCCTGCCTGGAAGAACCTGGTTTCACAGTTGCATAAAGCATTGTGTTTTGAAAGCACAGCATTCAAACTTAAATCACACTTTTCCTGCCCAAATTACATGACAGATAGGAAATAAGTTATATTGAAAGTAATATACTTTTATATGAGTGATTGATCTTTGTGAAATTTTAAAATATTTTCATTTTATGTGTATGACTGTGTTGCCTATGTGTACGTATTTGCGCCACATGTGTGACGAAAGTCCAAATAGGTCAGAGGAGTGTTGGATCCTCTGGAACTGGAGTTCTGGAAGGTTATGAAGCACCATGCAGGTGCTGAGAATCAGAGCTCTTAACCACTCCGCCAGTTTTCAAGCCCCCTTTGTGAATTGTTAAAGGATGTCTGAAATACCCTGTGATAGTCAAGGCTTAGAAGTGAGTCTATGGCATTTCACTTGACTCAGTTTCTCTTCCAGATTGTGGGACATAGAATGCGGCGCGTGTTTACGAGTGTTAGAAGGCCATGAGGAGCTGGTGCGCTGTATCCGGTTTGATAACAAGAGGATAGTGAGTGGAGCCTATGACGGGTGAGTTCAGCAACAGGATTGAAGGACAACTCCATCTTGAGAGCTCGGGTGTAGCTCAGCAGCAGAGCCTGTGCTTAGCATGTGCAAGGCCCCGGGCTCCGGTCCCAGCACCTCCTTTCCCCAAAGTCTCTGTCTTCATTCCTCCCAGTGTGTGATGGTAAATGTCACCCTTCCTTGGCCCCTAAAGTGGAAATACACCATTGCTTAATTGATGTTCACCTCTCTTGTGCTTACTGTTTCCTAAAATATTCTTCCTGGTCATTTCATTGTATTTGTATCGATTACTATTCTGACTATTAGATTATGTATTTGTCTGGTTTGCCCTGTGAAGCATAGAACCAGACACACCCACCAGAACAGGCCAAGCATGTAAAGTGGCTATTCTAAGAGGGAATGTGGGAACCCTGCCCCCAACCCAGAAGTCATCTGATTCCTGTGAGCTACATTCACTATCCAGATTTATTGCCCTGACTTTTTGCTGTTCTTCCTTGTGTTCCCTTAAGTTTGCTTTTAAATAAGACTTTTGTCCCCTTTTTGATCTTTAGAAAAATTAAAGTGTGGGATCTTATGGCTGCTTTGGACCCCCGAGCTCCTGCAGGGACTCTTTGTCTACGGACGCTTGTGGTAAGAGTCTTATTGTTAAAGGGGGCTGAAGAGCAGGTAGGGGAAGAAATTAAATGTTAATGTGCTGTAGAATATAGATCTGGATTTTATAGTTAGACTCTCACAAAACCTACTAAGTAGGAAAGCAACCAGTACATGATAATAAAATAGGTTTCTATAGTGCCTTTCATCCGAAAGTGCTCTGGAGACTGTATGGAGAGGGCCAGGGCAGCTGCCTAACAGCTGCACAGTACCTCTCCCACACGTAGTGCAGGAAGTGAACGAGAATTCTGCATCCACCAGAAGCAGCAGGAGGCACTGAGGGAGAGAGAATATAATTACTCAAATTGGAACCTGTCCAGAATCTAAGGACCTGAACACCTGTACTTGCAAAAAGTACCCTGGGACTCACTGGAACCCCTGGTCAGCTCCTAAGCTCTGCGTCTCATTCACTAGGCGTTGCCTCCGTCGTTATCCTCTGTTTACCCCATGCTTGAACATCTTGACACTTGGAGAGAGAAGTGAGTCACTGAGAAATGTCACCTTTAATGCCTTTTGTAGCAGGATCTCACCTGGCCCTGGCTGGATTGAAATTGTACTCCTTGTGCCTCCATCTCCTGGGATTATAGGCCTGTGCCCACCACAAGCTTAAAAGCATAAAATTCTTCATCACAGTATAAGCCACAGGCTCAGATTGACATATGTTGCTTTAGTTAGATGTGTGTGGATCCAGAGTAAACAGAATCTTTTGAACAACTCAGGAAAAAGATGAAACATTCTAAGTCCAGTGTTCTGAGTTCTGATTCAACATTCAGGAAGTCTCAGTTCTGGAGAAAAGGAATACTTTGTCTTTCTCAGGTTTAAAGCACAGTATTAAGCTGAGTATAGTGGTGCACACATGTAGTCAGGGCCTGAGACAGGAGAATTGCCATGTGTTCCTGAGAGGCCTGGGCTACAGTTTGAGACCCTGTCTCTTAGATCCAGAAGCCTGAGATTGGGTGCATTCTTTCAGTAGCACGTGTGCCTTGCCTACTTTCTTCACACGTGTCTTTTCAAACGTGTGCTCTGTGCACTGAGCATTTTGGCATCTGTCTGTAATCCCAGACTTTAAAAATGAGGCAAGAAGAGTAATGGTGACACCCACCTTTAATCCCAGCACTCAGGAAGCAGAGGCAGGTGGATCTCTGTGAGTTCAAGGACAGCCTGGGCTATAGAGTGAGTTCTAGGACAGCCAGAACTACATAAAGAAACAAAAACAAACAAACAAATAAATAAATAAATAGGCAAGAAGAGTATGAGTTTCTGACTAGCCTAGACTATATAGAGAGACCCTGTCTTTAAAAAGAAAAAGCAAACTCTACAAATAGGGAATGGTGATGTGTGCTTATTATCAGAACTTGGGCCTTAGGAAGGAGGATCCTGAGTTTAAGACAGGCCAGGGTTATATAGCAAGACTTGTCCCCAAAACAGAACAAGTAACAGTGACAACAAAATAGTACTCAAAAATAAAAAATAAGAAGAGCTTTTGATGTGTATATGCCAGTAAAAGTGTAGATTATCCTGATATGCTTGGCAGTCTTTCCATCCTTCATCTGGGCCCACCTTGTGTAAACAGATGTTTCTGGCCCACCAGCAACTCCCAAATATCCAGCAGCCACTTCCCAAATAATCACTCAGAGGCTTAATATAAATTATAAATGCTCGGCCAGTAGCTCAGGCTTATTACTTTCTAAACTTTCTAACTAGCTCTTACACTTAAATTAACCTATAATTCTTATCTATGTTTAGCCATGTGGCTTGGTACCTTTTCTCAGTATGGCATTCTCATCTTGCTCCTTCTGTGTCTGGCTGGTGACTCCTGACCCTGGTCTTTTCCTTCCCAGCACTCTCAGTTTGGCCACCCTGCCTGTACTTCCTGCCTGGCTACTGGCCAGTCAGTGCTTTATTAAACCAATTCGAGTGACAAATCTTCACAGTGTACAAGAGGAATTCCACAGCATCCTAGTCCCCAGTCTGACTTACAGAACCTTGTTTAGTTGGTGTTTTCTAGGGTTTATGAGAACAAATCATACAGTATATACTTTTATACCTATCTTATTTTTTTTTAATGATTTATTTTTATTTTACATGTATTGGTGTTCTGCCTGCATGTATGTCTGTATGAGGGTGTCAGATCCCCTGGAACTGGAGCTAAAGACAGTTGTGAGCTGCCATATGGGCGCTGGGAATTGAACCTGGGTCCTCTGGAAGAGCAGCTAGTGCTCTTAACCTCTGAACCATCTCTCCAGCCTCCCTTATTTTTTCTTTTGAGACTTAGTCTCCTATGTCCTGAGCTGGCCACAAACTCAATAGTGTGTCTAATGGTGATCTTAAACTTGTGACCCTCCTGCCTCTAATTCAGAAGTGCTAGAACTAAAGGTATATACACCACACCTGGTTTTCAGTGCTGGAGATCACTCCTTGGGCTTCCTGTATGATAGGCAATCTTTCACCTGAGCCACATCCTCAGCCCCGCCTGTCTCTACACCAAATAGAGATCATTTGGGGACTCACCCAGGTTCATATGTGCCACATTTTACTCATTCACCAATTATGAGCCTTAGGGTTCTCCATGTTTAGCTATTACAAATAAAGTTTCAAGTACTTTACTTGGTTAGGTTTTATTTTGTTTTGTGTTTTGCTGTTGTTCTGCACAATTCTGAGGAAAGATTGAGTAAGCATTGAAAGCCCAGTTTCTAAATTCTGACTCAGTGTTCAGGAGGGCTTAGCTCTGGAGAAGGAGTAGAATGGCTGGATCATACAAAGTGTATGTGTATTCAGTATTTCCAGAAATGGCCTCTTTTCCCGAGGGGTTATTACCCTGTCACATACGCTTGCTGTAATGCACAGCGCACTCTTTCACTGAGGGATACTGTGTCATGGTCGTCGCTGTTGTATCGCACTGAAGAGACACTATGACCACAGCAATTCTTCAAGGGGAAGCATCTAACTGGGGCCTGGAGACACGGTTGGGAGCTGCACTCCGCCTGTGGGTCGGAGTGCAAGACGATACCTGGCATGGTTTCCACCTTCCGAGACCACACGTCCTAATCCAGTCCAGAGTTCACTCCCTGATGGCTGCAAACATCGAGAACGCAGGCGCCTATGGGAGCCGTTCTTACGCCAACCACCGCAACCTGTGTTTGTTTTTGAGTCAGTTACTTTTACTTGTGCATCTGACTTTTCCATTGCCCTCCATTCCTTTGTACAAATGCAAGTTTTCCCCTTGGAATGTCATTTTCCTCTGCTTGAAGAAGTCAGCACCTGTCTGGGTGTACTGGTGACAGACACTCTGAAGCGGTGTTTGCCTGGAAAGTCAGTTTGCCTTCCCTTTTACGGGCTGCTGCTGGCTGAAGAATCCGGAGTTGGCGCCTTCTTTCAGCGCTTTAGTGTGGCTTCCATTCTCTCCCCGTGTGCTTTCTGCTGAGACCACCTCGTTCTGCCCAGTGACTTGTTTTCCTGTGGCCACTTTAAGATTTTGTTCTTATCAGTGGTTTTCAACAATTTGGTTATATCTCAGTGTGGGCTTCTTTGTATTTCTGGTGTTTTTGAGATGGGTTCTCTCTGTAGCCCTGGCTGGCCTGGTGCACACTATTAGACCAGACTGACCTCAAACTCACAGAGATCTGCTGCCTCCACCTCCCAAATGAAAGCAGCCTTTTTTCATAATACCAAAAAATCATAAGCAGCTTATATGTCTGCCGACAGGAGAATAAATTAACTATGGTATATTTATACAGTGGAATACTAGCCACTAATTTTTTAAAGGAATGAAATAACTTTTTCCATGTAGTGACAGAAAAACACTTTTGCAATGTTGAGTAAAAGCCAGGTGGTAGTGCACGCCTTTAATCCCAGCACCAGGAGGCAGAGGCAGGCGGATCTCTGAGTTTGAGGCTAGCCTGATGGTCTACAGAGAGAGTTCTAGGACAACCAGGTCAGTTATACAAAGAAAGCCTGTCTTGGAAATCAACCAACAAACGAAAATATTGAGTAAAATAAGCCAGGCACAAATATATATATACACTGTGTGTGTGTGTGTGTGTGTGTGTGTGTGTGTGTGTGTGTGTGTGTGTGTGTGTGTTTATATGAAATTCAAGGGTAGGTAAAAATCAGTAAAGGCATTGGTGTGCAGGTGAGACTGACTAGTCACAGTGTTGAACGTACTTTCCAGAGAGTTAGGAATAACCCACACCTAATCTAGGCAGTGCTTAATACCCTGATGCGCTAGACAAGGCTCCTCACCTCAAGAAAGCCAACCATTAGAATTTTGCAAGTTGTTGATCATATGTGGATAGCTTCAAACTGATCGTGGTAGGACTTTGAGCATCATGAAAATTTGTAAATGGTTTATGTCTTTATTTTATGTCCATGAATGTCCTGCCTGCATGTACATTTGTGCAGCACAATGCCCTCAGAGGCCAGAGGATGTCAAATCGCTCTGGAACTGTAGTTAGAAATGGTTGTTAGCCTCCATGTGGGTGCCGGGAATTGAACTTGGGTCTTCTGGAAGAGCATTTTGGTTTGGTTTGGTTTGGTTTTGGCTTTTCGAGACAGGGTTTCTCTGTGTAGCTTTAGCGCCTGTCCTGGATCTCACTCTGTAGACCAGGCTGGCCTTGAACTCACAGAGATTCGCCTGGCTCTGCCTCCCGAGTGCTGGGATTAAAGGCGTGCGCCACCACCGCCTGGCAGCAGCCAGCATTCTTAACTGCTGAGTCATCTCTCCAGCCCCAAGAAGTTTGGTTGGCACACATTTACCAATATGTCACTTCTTACTGGTGATCACACCTTGGCTTCTGGTGGTCAAAGGAGCTTGCAGGGGATGATGGGACCAGGAAGGTACCAAGAGTGCTCTCCTCTGGCCTAATCCCAGTCAATAGTGACAAGCCAGCGTCTTCGCCATCTCACCTAAGTAATGCTGCTTGCTGACTGTGTTCTGAGATCAGTTATTGCCTGGTGTTTGCTTTTTCCATCCTGACGTTAGCGAAACTGCTTTCTGTCAGCGTTTGAAACAGTGACTGAGTGAGCACACCATGGCTTTTCTGTAGACTCCTTCAGACATGGTGCTTTTGATTTTGAGTCACAGTCTTACTTTTTGTTTCTGCTTCTTTAGGAGCATTCTGGAAGAGTTTTCCGACTCCAGTTTGATGAATTCCAGATTGTCAGTAGTTCACATGATGACACAATCCTCATCTGGGACTTCCTAAATGATCCAGCTGCCCACGCTGAACCACCCCGCTCCCCTTCTCGGACATACACCTACATCTCCAGATAAATAACCCAACACTGACCTCATACTTGCCCGGGTATGAAAAGAGCTGTGTACATGGCGCTGTGGTAGAAATGGAGTGTTGGCTGTGAAGCACTGCTTGCTCCTGGGAGTTTCTCCTTCTCAGACCCTGTGTCTGTCTCACCAAGCCCTATACAGCAGAAAGGCAGAATCCGACAGCATGAGATGGGGCGGGGACTGTCCCTGTGAGCACCACTTTCACTGGTAGAAGGGAGCCAGTTCCAGTTCTAGAAGATTCTAGATTCTTATGTAGTAGTACTAATAATAGTTCTACTAGTAGTTCAGTACAATTTTTATGAAAGTAAAATGACATTTGAGCCGGTTGAAAACGAATGGCCCGAAAGCTTGTAATTGTATAGTTCTTAGATCAGTTGCCTACAAGGGAGACCCCTTCAGTCCAGCAATTCATCTAACATGTGACTGGAAGTGTCTCTAGCTGAAATGTGCCTTGTCGGTCTCCTTGGGAACAGAAGGCAGCCTTTTTGTCCCATTTCCCGCTTGGTTGGCTGGTTAGTTGGTTGGTTGATCAGTTGATCCCCAGCAGTAACATGAAGTTGGGTATCCTCCCCAAGTCTAGCACCTCTCTAAAATGCCCAGGTATTGTTGATGAACGCGTTTGCAGTTGGCATCCGGTGCCATCACTGATTCAGATATGCTGGGTTATTGAGTTCTAGGAAGGGCACCAGCTTTGGGAGCATTGCCTCCGTGTGCCTTTCTGTTTCTCACACTTGCCTTGGTTGTTAGAGCAGACATGCCTCTCACTGCACCCCTGTGCCTCTGTCAGTCTTCCGGAAGGAGTGCGCAGGCCTCTGGGGTTTCCCCTGTGTCTCTGCTGTTGTAGAAGACACAGCTGCTCCATCATTCCTCAGCTCAGTCACACTGGCTGTGTGCTCTGGGGCCTGTCAGTTCACCAACTGTTCTATCCTGAGGAGTGAAATGAGGAGGCTAGAACCTACCTCACAGGTCTGCATGGAGAGAATGATGGCCAAGTTCTTAGTCCTCACATGTCGTGAGCCCTTTGTGAAGGTATCCATGGTTAGTGAGCCTCTGACCGTCGTGTGCCTTGTCTGCTCTTTTCACCAATGTTTGGGTTTTTTCCCAATGTAATAGTATTTTGCTATTGGGGTGGGGGCTTCTAGGTGTTGAGTACCTGGCCTGGCTCATGCTAAACATGTGTTTAACCATAGAAATGTGCCCCCAACCCTCACTGTTACTGTCTCCCTGACTTGGTTTACATCTCTTTCTCCTCTCACTGCTGAAACAGGCATCCCTTGAGAAGCCGGCTCAGTCTTTTATGACTCATCTACGCTCTCTTCTTGGGCTGTCTTATCTTTTTCCATGACTTTAGCTCTCCCTTCAACAGAGATGACTAGCAAATTTTTATCTTCACTATCACCCTCTGCCTTAATCTCCAGGCCACATTTCCAACCACCACCTACACATCTGTCCTTGAAGAGACCAGGAGCACTTTCAGTGTCTCCATACACAGTTCCTTAAGCCAGGCCCCAGCCAGCTCCCGGCCAGTCCACACTTCTTACAGAGATACCACTGGGCTCCAGGACAGTCAAGCAGAGCCCTGGAGCCCCACCCTGCCTGCTCTGCTGTTGGAGGCAGCGGGGGACAGCATGGCATCGTTCCAGCCGTTGTTCACTCTTAAATCTTAGGATATCAGAGTGCCTCTGCACAGAGTCTCTGTACCCTGAGCACAGCACTAAGCCCTGTCCTTTGTGTAAGTCCCCAAGGAGACTGTGACAGAAGCACTCTGTGGGCAGGGAGCAGCCCTTGGGAAGGACCCCAAGCCTTCCTCATTGACAGCCACACGAACATTCTTTTTGTCTTAGAGCAAGTAAAAATTACAAGGAAGGGCTAATGACTGTTGGCTGTGTTTCCACACAGGACTCGTTAATGTTGCAGTATTTAACATATCTGCCAAGACCAGGATGAACAACAACAATCACACTCCTACCCGGATTCCCCGGATGGGTCAGCGAGGCGCAGGGCTTTGAGACTCCTGTTGGGACACAGTCGGCCAGCAGCTGACCAGGATGGTCTGCTCGGCACACCCGGCTGCCTCAGTGCTGCTATCAGAAGATGTCTTTATCTTGTGTGAATGATTGGAACTTTTAAGGCTCCCTTCCCGTTACCTCCCTTCCCCTCTGCACCTGTTTCTCTCCCATTGGGTTCCAGACAAAGATGACTTATAAATATATTTAGTGTTTTGCCAGAATCTCTCTTGCTTTGCCATCAAGCAGAAGAACTAGTTTCCCCATCTGGCCCACTTCTAGGGGACAGGGGCTGCAGCTTCCAGGCAAAGAATGCCTGGCCTCTCCCTGTTAACTGCAGGAGTGTCCAGCACCTGGCCAGAGCAGTCCGGGCCACTGCGTGAAGGAGACAGCTGTCTGCACATCCTTAGAGGAGAGAGGGACACACACTGGAAGACCTGCACCTGCTGCCTCCCTCCCCTGTCTGGGTTTCTGTCCCTCTTGCCTCCTCCTCCATCTTCAGCCTGAGAAGGTGTGTGAAGTGTCCTCATCTAGCATGAGGTGGATCACCTAGAAAATGTGACACTTGGGATTCCGAGTTTGAGTGTATCCTAATTTCCAGGCTTTTGCTGCAAGTGACCCCTGGGGCAGCAGTGATTCATGAACGTGACACTCATCATATTTGCAGCTTTCTCTCTCCTCCTCCCTGTGCCCAGGGGGAGGGACAGGAGTGTCCTGGGCGTCATCAGTGGTTGTGTTTGCTCTGGACTCAGCAGTCTTCTCGGTTCCATGTAGAGTGGGAAGGAGCTGCTGATTGCATTTCCTCTCATTAACAATTAGATGTGTAATAAAAAGCATTGTGCTTCATCATTAAATCACTGGCAAGGCTTGGCCTGCAGAAAGGCCTGGAATGGCCGGCACCAGGCTGGTTATCACCGCACTTTGTACCGTGGCTCACATCTGTTTTCTGGATTGAGCCGGAAAGCACCCAGGCACCTGTAACAGCCTAGGCTGAGCACAACAGCTTAAGAGATGGTCAGGAAAAAAGCTGGTTCTCCGTTTAGGCCAGGAACTATCAGTCTAACCATCTCAGCCTTGCACTGCAGATCCTTCCTTCTGCTTCTCCAAAACCCAGTATCTGCAGAAAGGCAAGGCTGCCAGAGGGGATCAGGGTGAAGCTTGGCACACAGGGTTACTAGTAAGTGGGAGCTGCCTTCTCTTCCTTTCCTTCTCCCTGCTTTATTTTGCTGCCCACTTTCCCTAGCAGTAAACTCTGGCAGTCAGTGAAAGCATTAGCAACTGGACTTGTCAAGGGCAGGGTTAACCTGGCCATGTGGAAGGCAGGACTGCGCCTCCCCCAGCAGGCTCCAGATGCAGAGGCTTATGGGCAAACCTAGGAGAACTTGAACTGAGAACCAAGTCACTTTCCTCAAGTATGCATGGGCCCGCCAAGGGGTGGTTTAGGCATCCTTTGGGCCCCGGGGCCACAGTATAGCCTCCCTTGCTTTTCCCTTGGAAACCAAGAGTCAGACTCTCACTCATCACTGTTCCCAACCATGCATTGGAGTTTAAGAAAGCCAACTGAACCAGCTGCTATAAAAATAGAAATGGGGGCCAGTCACAAGTGACCTACAGCCAACCCACCATCACTTCAGCAGGAGAGGGAAAAGGAACATCTTCTTTGTCTGGTTTGCAAGTCGTCCCTTACCCAACATGTCCCCTGAGTGAGTGCTGTTACGTGCTGAGTCAGGTCGTGTGTGTTCAGTTTGCCTTTTCCTGTGTAACTGCGATCTCAAGTTATATCTAAGAAATCTCTCTCCATATACGTTTATCCTTCCCCAACCACCTACATGCTACGGAGTCCTCCAGTTAGCTGATCTGAGCTCCTGTCTGTTCAGGTGACTATTAATAGTGAAGGACTTTGCTGAAAATCAGGTCAGATGTTAAGAGACCTAAGCTGCTTCAAGAAATGGTCTAGTGGCCATAACTTGACCAGCCCTTCAGTTATGTGCTGCTTTCAAAAGTAGGAGCAGGAGAACATCTGCCTAGTGTCTGGAGGCCCTGGGCTGGATGCCAGGCTTAGCGGGGGATGTGGTGAGTGCTGAGACTCGGTGGTGCTGGGACTGTGCTCTCCTTCCCAGGTCCAGCTGAAGGTGTGCTGCTCTGAAGCCAGTTGAGAAGTGTGGCCACCATTGTACTTGGGCTCGGGTGGACCCTGCACATTCAAGCCCTTAGCTTGGTTAAGCTTTTTCTCCAGGTTGTCCTCTACTGCTGATGGAAATGGGAATGCAGTTAAGTGGTCTGAGAAACTTGAATCACTCACATTTCTCAGCTCTGGGGGTCATTTACCAGTTCATTGTAGAAGAAACAATCAGGTAAGTGGAGTTCATTTCCAGAGAAGGTAAACCCCACTTACCATCTCTGCATGATTTCAGTGGGAATTGATTATCAGCAGTCCCCAACTGGGCGAGAATAAATGTAAAGTTTGACCTTTTTAAAAAGAAAAGAGAAACAAAGAACATCGCAACACAATTAAAGGAACAGTAGACAAGAAGCTGCAAGTGCCCTGTGGTTCTGAGATGAGTGTCCCCATGGTCAGTCAGTCTCTTTCTTTATTTACTAAAATCTACTTTCCAATGTAAGCCTCGAAAGACCTCTCCTAAAGACAGCTGGAAGCCTTCTTAGGCAGATGAGCATGTGCACAGGGTACCCTGCTGAAGAATGTGGCCTCTGTGTCACACTGGTGATGTCTGGGCAAGGCCAACATGCCTTGCTGCTGCTGCTGCTGCTGCTGCTGGGTGTGTGTGTGTGTGTGTGTGTGTGTGTGTGTGTGTGTGTGTGTGTGTGTGTGTGTGTGTATACAACAGACTGGTGTGTACAACATGCTGCTGCTGGAAACAGCCCTTCCCTTGAAGTGCAGTTAGAAAGTGGATGTGAATTATGGATGGGAAGCCTTCTACACTTGTCCCTTGGCTAAATTCTTCCTGATTTGTCCTAACTTTAGAGACAGAGACTGTTTGGTACTCTGTTGACAAGTAATAAAGTCTGGCCCTCGTAGCTTATTTTGGAACTGGAAATGACATTGAGACTCCTAAATCATTCTGCAAGAAAAAGAAAGAAAAACAAAAACATTTGTTTTTAGTGATCCAAAGCTGAGGAGAAAGCTGCCTGCACTCATCCACTCACCTTCTCTCGCTGGCTTCCAGTCTGAGAGGCCGGGCTTGATCTACTTGCTTAGCGTTTGACTAGAGCAGAGAACGCTGGAAATGATTAGGCCCATGGTGGTGATGACTGTCTTAGCATCTCCCTTTGAGGGAGATGGTGATACCTTCTGGTCCTGAATCTGAGCAGGCCCACAGGCTAGGTTGCAGATGTGTTCTGAAGTATCGGGGAGAATGAGGCATGCAGGTACCCAGTCACTGTGACTGTGACTGCAGTCCGTGTGGGGGTGATCAGTTTACAGTGTCACTTTGGTCCACGCTAATCTCCATCCCCATTCAGTTAAACTCAGCTGTTTCGGATGCACCCAGAGACTTCCAGTAGGATCGGTCCTAGGGGACACACACACACACACACACACACACACACACACACACACACACACACACACGGTACTGGCAGTGCAGAGCCCTTTTAACCATAGCAATCAGTACCAGTGAGGCAGGTGGCATCTCAGGGGAATAAAGCTGAGGAGAGAGACCAAAGCAGCAGGGCTGTGGCTGCCTGCTGGCTGTCCAGAAACCTCTGATGCTGGCAGCCCAGTCTCAAGACAAAATAACCCGGTGCCTGTGGGCTGACATTCCCTGGAGGCAGCTGACTTCCCAAATGTGTACTTCCCAACAAACTGTTAGCTGGCTTAGCTTCTAGTGTGTGTTGGGAAGGGGGTTGTGGACAGAGACGATGTGCGTTACCTCCCCTCCTGAGCCTTCCCCTTGGATGCTGGAGGAAAAGTCCAACAGTTTAGATCTCTGGGTACCAAGGAAGCCGATACCTTCCCAAAGCAGTGATCCTTGAGCCTTGGCAAACTCACTGAGGTTGTCAGGGACTCCAACGGGGAGGGGCCTGGCAACAGGTGTGAGCCGGGGGCAGTGCTTTTGGTGGTTCGCTTTTCCTAGGCTCTCCAGTGCTGACGGCTTTCATTTTTGTGATTATGTTCTGGTGATGTGTAGTCAATGTACCAATATGTTCACAAGCTAGCACCATGGTAACAGTGTGTTTGCTTTTTTAACTGTTTGGGGAAAGTCAATTACAAATACAAGATTAAATTGAATTTTCTAAGTGTCCTCTCTCTTTGGCCCCGCATCATCTGGGTGGTTGAGTTTTCAGTATACAGGTCAAAGAGCTGTACAGTAGATCATCTCTTTCATGGGACAGCCAGGCCAAGAGCAGATGTGATAGCACACGGCACTAATTCCATCATGGGGAAGCAGAGGCAAGTGGATCTCTTGAGTTCCAGGCTGGCCTGGTTTTCATAGTTCTGGGCCAGCCAGGCCTGTGTAATGAGACCCTGTGTCAAAAACAAAACCAAGGTCTAGCCCGTTACACACACTGGACTTGGGAGGTCGAGACAGGAGGTTCTTGAGTTTAAGGCTACATGGCAAGATCCTACCTTAAGGTAGGGGAAGAAAAAAACAGAACTGAGTGTTGTAAAGAGAGAGTCCCGGCATACAAGTCATTGGGTGCTGGGTCGTGTTGAAGCGACAGTGAGGTCTGACTTGTAAGTTGCTCGTCACTGTGGTGACCCATCACAGCCCCATCCTGAGCCTTGAATTGGAGCTTTCCTCTGCGGTTGGATGGAGGCTGCTCCACCCCATCACTCATTCACTCCCAAGTTCCCTGGCCTTCAGGAGCATTGCCAAAGTGACTCTCAAGCCACTTGGGGAGTCCCTCTTCTCCCCCAGGACCAGTATACAGAAACAAGCACAAGATGAAGGCCGCGGCAGGAAAGGGCTGACTGCCTTCCGCTGCCCTCTCCTGTGATGACCCAAGCAGGACTCTTGTCAGAGCTGATTCATCTGTGGGTTGAAAGCTTTATAGAAAGCTCTAAGCTTCTAGTGTAGGCTTCCCTCAGCTGTGGCCTCATTGTCTTACCTGGATAGTCACTGTGCTCCCTAAAGTAGCCTTGGCCAGTGGTCAATGTCACCAACTCCCACTGAACTTAGAGAGTGGTAGTGTAAGGACACCATCTTGACAGGTTTTCAGTGCCCACAACCACATCTGCTCCCTTAACAGGCGGCACCCCGAGAGTTGCAAGGGGTGGGGCCAGCAAAGATCCCTCTGCAGCTACCTACCAGCAGCTACTAAACAGAGGCCTGACCAGCCTGGCTCCTAAGCCCAGGACAAAAATCCAAGGCCGTGGGGCCTAGGCAGGTCCTGTTCCTGGAGACAGCCCTTGGGCTACCCTCCCTAAGGCTAGGCTCTGGTCCCTCTTCCCTTTAAACCTAGGGCTGGGTAGCCATCAGCAATGACTAAGAAGGGAGTTTGCTTCTTCCTGATTGGCTCTTGCCAATTAAGAGCATTTTATTAGGCTGCTAATTAAAGGCACTTCGTTAGCAGCAGGAGAGGCCGGGTGGGTGCCTGGTGAGATGGAGCTGAAGCCAGGAGAAATTGTTTTCCTCCCCCATGGAAGCAGAGCCTCTCGGGCTGTCGGTCCCCCAACCTTTCCTGCTGCGCCTACCACGCCCCTTGCTTTCAATTAGTGGCTCTGAGGGGAGTGAGGTCATTACCAAGCCCAGGTCCAGAGCCCCCACCACTACTGCAGGCCACAGGAGGCCCTTAGGAGCTGTCCAGGCCCCAAGCAGCCCAAGGAAAGGTGGCCCTTTACTCTCCATGCCTCTAGTGAATGTCATGTGATCCACATGACTGAGTCTGCCCCCAGCAGTCACCAAGTGGAAGACAGAAGACGGGATGACAGTCGACCGCATAACTTCCTCACCAAAAGGCTCATGGTGCATGTGGCATGATTTCTATCAGGAAGAGACTGTCCCCACCACTCTAAGAGTGGATAGAGCCTCCATGGGCCCTGAGTGGGTCCAGGTAGAGGAGCTGGTGGCTGTGGGAATTCTGTGGGGCTCTTACTTCAAGAGCTGGGAAGAGAACCCAGGGCTTTGCACACACCAGGCAAGTGCGGTAGCACTGAACCGTGTGCATAACCATGTATAACCATGTAGCCGTGTGCATAACCATGTATAACCATGTAGCCGTGTGCATAACCACGTATAACCATGTAGCCGTGTGCATAACCACATATAACCATGTAGCCGTGTGCATCACCCCACTTCTTGCTCAGATGGCCCTAATGGCCCAGCTAGGCTTTGGGCAAGCCTTTCCTTCCTGCCAGAGAACAGGACTTGGCTGTGACCTGGCGCATGGGGGCTGGAACACAGGGTCACCAAGGACATCCACTCTCCAGAGCTCTCCTCACCTCTTCACTTAGCTGCAGAATTAGCACCAGGCCAGGCTGGGAGGGCAGATTTATGGCTGGGCCCGCCTCTCTCCATTTAACCCGAGGCCGGCCCAGGCTCCAGACACTAAATTAGATTTTTGACAATTAGAGAGACTAATGGGCACACAGCCATCCCCAGAGCCAGATATCCAGCAAGGCCTTCCTAGAATATCCACCACTGGCTCATCACCTTCCCCCACCATCCCTCTGGTCTCCCATGAGGTGGCATCTCCTGCTCCACGCTCTGCACTCTGGAGGGTCACCTGCTTCCCCTCTCAGTCCCTGGCCCAATGCTGCTTGGCTCCGGTCCTTTACTGTCCTGTCTTTCTTGCCTTCAGATCGCCTCCCTCCATCCCCACCTTCCCCAGGCCCATCCATCTATGATCTGTCCCACCACCAAGAACAGACTGCAAGCCCCTTGAGGGCAGGGCCTACACTGCACCCTGTCTCAATCCTAAATTTAGTTCAGCACCCCACAGTGCTTGCTAAGTATCACCCACGCTCGTGTGTCCTTTCCCTCCCTCCTGAGCCCCCGGATCGCCTTGACTCCCGTGACCTTACCCTCGGGACCTTGGGCTGGGTCCCCTTTCCTGCTGGGCCCTCTGCTCTGGCCAGCCTTAAGCTGGGTGGTAATGAGATTGCAGTAAGTGGTGCTGAGGGGAGCTGCTCACACTCACTCAGGCAGACTCATAGCTCTGTCAGGCTGATTGGTCCTGAGTGGAGGCCCAAACGGCCCCCCATGGACACGCCGAGATTGGTTATAAAATTACAAGCATTTGTCCTGCTGTCAGTGGGCCCCCCCCTCCCCTCTGCCTGCCTGCCTGCCAGTTCCTGGCTCCCCACCCATCCTCTCTCCCCTGGGGCCAGTCCCCACGCCCTGAAGAACTGGCTAGGGGCCACCACAGCATATAGGACTGAAAGGCCGAGGCCCCCAACTCTCCACTGCCAACTAACTGTCCGTCAGGATGATCGCAGCTCTGGCTGCTCTCGATGGCCTCATCCTGTGCTCAGGCTTCCTAGTCTCTGAATGGGGTGGGGCCCCAGATAAACAGGTCTTTGAGCCCTCCAGAGAAGAAGCAGGGTCTCAGTCCACCTCCATGAGACAACAGGTGTCCCATGTAGAAGGGGTGAGTGATGGGTAGCAAGGGCCTGCTGTACCGAAGGAGAAGGAACAGAAGCCAGAGCGGCCGGTGGAAGCCAGCTCTCCTCATGCAGGCGGCCAGTCGGCCACCTAGGTCCCGGAGCTCTCCAACACCTACTGCCCCTTGCCGTGGTCGCAGAAGTCTGGGCCAGACCAAAGGCCAGCATGGCCCAATAGAGCCTTGCTGTGCTTTCTCACAGAAGCTCAGTACCCCCGGCCAGGTCTCTGCGTACACCCATTGAGCCTGGCCAAGAGCCTAGATACCCCCAGCATGTGCTCCTGGGAATTCCAAACAGCCCTTGGGGCCTCCTGTATCCCTGGGGGCTCTCAGTTGGGCTTATAATGATTTACCCCCCTCTTCTAACTGCAAGGGCCCTTGTCTCTGGGGTCCTGGCCCCAAGATCTACTGACCAACCTTGATATTCCAGCCAGACCTTGCTCCTTGTCTGTATCCCCAGCTACAGCCTCGGTCCCAATCCAGATGTCCCAGGAGCCCTGTAGTCAGCCTGGCTCCTCAGCTCCAAGGGGGAGCTTATGGGAGCAGCAGCTGGCTGCTGGCCCCAAGGTGCCTTCCTGCCACTCACCATCCATTCCCAGCCCAGGATGTATTTGCTGTCATTCTATCTTTAATTAGGGTGGCGATGGCTCATTGTCCACCAACAGTGATGGAGCAGGGCCTCCTGTTAACTATCATCCCTGTCCACACCCCCAGGTCAACTCTCCTCCTGCTTGGAGGGTGAGAAGGGAACCAGAGAACCAACTCTCTGTCCTCTGAGTCCCAGGTCCGGAGTAGGCACAAGATCCGATGCCCTCTTGGATCCCTGAGTTCCCAAAGTACTTGAGAGACTTGATACCTCCACCCAGGGTACCTATAAAGAGGCTGCAGGTCTCCTACTGGCCACCAGATGTCTTCTCTGTCCAAACTGGCCAGATACTGCCTTCAGACTGACCACCCCCACCCCAACACAGGTGCCACACCATGGTCCCCAGACACAGCACATTAAGCCTCAAGATTCCCAGCTTGGTGGCCAGAACTCCCTTAGTGGTTCATGGCCTTTGCCTAAGGTGGGATCCACCACTGCCCTTCCATGTACACTTAGGGCCATCGGGGCTGACTCTCCAGCCCCAGGGCTCAGATGGTAGATGTGTTCCTCCTCCCTGGAGGCCACAGGGGCCCTTGCTAGGCAGGGGCTGAAGGTCCTGGGACAAACATAAGGCCCCCCAAGCCCCTAGGAGGCTGTAGTGCCACAAACTCAATTCTGGGTTAAACCCACAGCTTGGCATTTACTGGCTGGGTGACGCTGGGTGAGTTCCCTGACCTCACAAAACGGGGATAAAAGGAGCATGCTACCACATACAGGAGCCATGAAAAAAAAAGTCACCCAGAGGCTGGGAAGGGTGGTTCACACCTTTAATCCGAGCACTCAGGAGACAGAGGCAGGTGGATCTCTGTGAGTTTGAGCCAGCCTGGGCTACATAGTAAGACCTGTCTCAAAAACAAAAATTAAAAAAATAATAATAAAGCACCCGGGCTTGGGGTGCCCATGGCAGAGAAAGATGGGGGCTACGGCTCCGTGGGGGCCCATCCCCAACACAGCCAGGTTGATGGGCACCAGGAACCGGGAGTGGATTCCCCGTGGTGAGAGAATACCAACCCACTTCAGGAGCTGAGGGATGGGGAAGTCTGGGACAGGTTGGACTACCTCACAGATGGCAGCGGCACTGCTCCAGAGGCCCGGCTAGCCTCTCAGAAGCCTGTCCACAGCTCTGCCCTGTGTGTGTGGAGCTAGGGCAGGCCATGGGGAGAACGCGGGCTGCCCTGGCCCGATACAGAGGGTGGGGCCTAGGCAGGGAGCTGGGCTCTGAGATAAGATGGCTGAGGAGGGTGGGGCATGGAGGTGGGTGCGCTGTCTCCCACTTCCAGTTAAGTCCCAGATTGTTCTGCCCTTCCCCATAGAGCCTCTCTCTCGCCAGGGGTGGGGCGCCAGAACCCCTCTTCCCCAGTGACCCTCTGCTCCTGGCAGGGACCCTCTCAGGGTGACAGGAGGCCCAGGCTGGAGGGAAGAACTACCTAGCGGTAAGTATGCGCAACATTACATATGTATATTGGAGAGTAAATAACCCCAAAAAGCGCCTTGTAAATAGACTCCGAGTTTATCCTTTATTAATGAGGCACCGAGTGCCCCGCTGTTTTAGAGCAGCGAGACTTTCATAATATCAAAACCTAAATTACACTTGCGTCTCTCATCCCAGGGACGGGATGAGCAGAGCTGTGCGGCTGGGCCTCTGCTTGCAGAGTGAGTAAGCAGGAATCCCTCCCTTCTCCTGGGACTGGCTGGTACCTTCTGGCCGGAGAGAGGACAGGGGTACATGTGTGCACATGCACACATGCACACATGCTCACTCACACCCCAGTCTCCAGAGAGCTCCGCTCTCAGGCCTCAGGCTACAGTGTGGAATGTGTGGTCCCACCGGCCCGTGTGCCTGGATTGGACTCTGTAGGTCACTCCCAGGCTCAGGGGCTTGAGGGACAGGATTGGGCCCAAGATACTTGCAAGCTCTGAGACGACCTCACTCCCCATCTCTCAGATTGGGCTTTACATAAAGCGTCCTGACACCCTCCCTGTCCGGACAAGCAGATTGCCTGGCGGTGAGGTGGTCACGGATCAGAGGTGCTAGGGATTCGCACAAGGTGCATGCAGTGTTGATGGCCAGGACAACTAGTTCCTCTCCGGCAGTGGCTCTCAACCTGTGGGTCATGACCCCTTTGGGGGTCAAATGACCTTTTCACAGGAGTCGAATGTCAGATATTTACATTATGAATCACAACAGTAGCAAAATTACAGTTATGAAGTAGCAATGAAAATGACTATGGTCGGGGGTCACCACACAGGAGGAACTGTAGTAAAGGGTGGCAGCGTTAGGAAGGGTGAGAGCCACTGCTCAGTGGGCATGGCACCATATCTTCTGCGCAGTCCTCAGAGGTCCAGCCCCTACCAGCTCCCAGGTCAAGATCAAGCCCCTGAGCGGCACCAACCCTGCACTCACAGCATGCTTCTAGCACCCACCCTGAGTAACGTGGGCCAGGGCCTGGGTTCTCGGAGTCACCCTATTCCCGAGGCCCCAAGGGGCCGAGTCTCTTCTCTCCCAGGGCAGGCCGGTGAGGCCGAGGTGGGCAGGTGGGCAGACGGACGCGGTGTGGCAGGATTTACAACCTGGGCTGGCCAGGCTTCTGGTGCTCTGGTGGGCGTCATGTCGAATCTGCCCCATTATATGGACAGTTGAGTTTAATAGTCATTGTGTGATCACTCCAAGCCCGGCAAACATGGCGGGCCACACCCCCTCCACGCAGCCACCGGCTCCCCAGCCACGCGGCCCATCCGTACAGTAAATTAAAAATATGAATCACTTCTCCCCACTGCCTCCCCAAACGCTCATCTTGTCAGCCTCTATGTTGCCTTCATTTGTATTACCTTAATTTAATGTTAATTATGGTCTTCATTTACAAGGAACAAGCCAGCCCTGCTCTGCCAAGGGACCTTCCCCCTCCCCCATCCGCCCAGGAGGGAGAGGCCTAGGGAGAAGGGGAATTTGGGGGGCTGCTTAAGAAATCAGGAGGGGAGCCAAAGGGAGGGTATGAGATGAGATCTGGGCCATCAGTGCCTGGTGACCTTTCTGGGAGGGACTTGGGGGACCCCCACCTCCCCATATGCCCTGTCCTCAATCATTTATCCATTCAATAGCTACTTATTGAGCACCTAATATGTGCCAGGCAACCAGAGAGCAGTGAAATGGGGGAGGTGTCTGCCTAATAAGGGCTAATGGGGTCCCCTCTGCCACCCTGAGGCAGCGTCAGGAAACAGACCCAGTCCTGCAGGGAGGGGCTGGCACCTGGCCCACCAGAGGGCACAGAACACAACAGTTACCCTTTCCTCCAAGCTCCTCTCCTGGCTATCAGTAGCACCCTTCCACCAGTCAGCCTTGTACCTCTTCCAAATGGGAAGTTCTTTTGGCAGTCTTGACTGAGTCTCTCTTGCTACAGATCAGTCTAGGCTCAAAGCTTGAGTGGAGCCAGGAGTGGAAGCGACTCCCCGGCCACATACACTGTTTCTGGAGGGCTTAGAGGAAGGAACCCATTGTCCCGGCAACCCCAGTTACGCTGTGCTGTCTGTCCTGTGGTCTCTCCCGAAGTCTTTGGGTCTGAGGAGTGCAGGAGGCCTGAATGTGACCTCTTGGTCGTTGCTGGGCTGACAGTGGGACGCAGCCACGTGCAGGTCTGTAGAGCCCGTGGGGGGGGGGGTCACACAAGTGCACAAAGGGAGCTGGCGGAAGGCCATCTGCACTCAGCCCCCCCGCCCCCCCCCCCGGCTGCGGAAGCAGATCTGCAGCTGGGAACATCTGCCTGACAAGCCCCTTCTGCGCAGGCTGTTATGCGTCCATCTCTAAGGAGTTCTGGTCCACAGACAGATCCGTGCCCCCCCCCCCGGGCCCATGTGCCCTCCCTCAGGTTTCATGTGTTAGTGTGTATATGCAGGAACGCGTGTCCAGCAGGCCCATGTGCGTGTGCCCCCTCCCGCTGTCAGCGGCGCTGATGACATTGGCAGAGGAAAGTGATGACAAATGCCCGTTATCAGCGAACGAGGCCGATGACAAATGGGCGGGCGCCCGAGCAGCCCCATTACGCTGTAATAACAGAAGATGGATGGCCTGGCGCCCCCCACCCCACCCCCACCCAGCCGCGCCGGTAACGGGAGCCGATCCGGCTCCGCCCGCCGGGGAGGGAGCCGCGCTGCGGCCGCGGCCGGCCGCTGCCAATCCCGGCCGGCGGAGACGCCCGAGCCCCAAGCCGGGAGACCACGCGGCCGCCCGCGGCGGAGGAACAAAGCGGCGCGCTCAGCGGGCGCAGGGGGCGCACGGGGCGTCCCGCCTGCCAGGACACGCAGCTGTGCACACACATGGCCGGCACACGCGCCAGCCGCCTGTGTCCTTGCACGGTGCACCTGCGGCTCTTGTCCAGGCACAACCCCAACCAGGCAAGGCCAGGCACACAGGCGTCCTTTACTGCCTCGCATAGGCTTACGACTGCCACATGGATCTGGGTATACAGTTACCAGCATAAATTCACTCACAGAGCCGCATGTACCACCTCGGATTCATGCACATTCCTGCGGGGACCGTTTATAAGCTGGGAGAGGTGGTACACACCTGTATTAGCCGCAGTAGAGAAGCTGAGGCAGGAGAATGGAGAGTTCGATACAGCCTGGGCTTTAGCCTGACCCAGTCTAAACAAACAAACAAACCAGGAAAGGGTGTGGGGGATGTAATTTCGTTGGTCAGTGAGTGTTTGCCTAGCATTCATGAAGCTCTGGGTTTGAGCTCCAGAGCTGCATAAACCAGGGGTACTGGCACATACCTGTAATCCTAGCATTTGGGGAGAAAAGGAGGGAGGTCAGAAGTTCAAGGTCACCCTCGGTTATGTACTAAGTTCAAGGCCAGCAAGAAATACGTGAGACCCTATCAAAAAGAAGGGAGGGAGGTAGAGAGGAAGAAAAAAGAAAGCACTTATACTGTTGTACATGTGTGCCCTAGCGTGACGGCACGTGTACCGGAATCTGAATGCATACAGCAGAGATGCGTGTGTGTATATACGCAGGCCTGGCACACAGGAGTCACAATGTCCAAACCTGAACACACAGGCAGAAGATGTCCACAGCTGCATCAACAAATATTAACTGAGCCCTGCTGCGCAGGTGTCGGCTGGAACTGGGGGAGTTCCGATGATGAATAGGACACCATCCCTGTCGCCCAAAATGCTAGGTTTGCTGGAGGGCCAGACAAATGGCTCTGAGTGAAGGTGGAAGTGATTTGTGCTTTGACCCAGTGCATCGTTTATTATGTGGACAATCAAGGGCCTTCCTGGAGGAGACGGCCAAAGGAAGAGTGAATTTTCCAGAGGAACTGAATTCTGAGCACAGGATACAGAAACAGGAAAATGGTGGGCTCGGCCAGAGCTCGGAGTCCAGGTGAGTGGTATTAGCCGTGACTGGGGAAAGGCTTTACCAGTCTCTATAACAAAAGGCACGCAGCTGGGGTGGGGTGGGGGGGGCAGGGAGGTAGGGACAGTCCAAGTGACAGACCCAGGGGGACAGAGAGTACCCCATCAAGTCACTGGATGGGAAAGTGAGCTTGCTGGCGGTGGCTGGGCAGGGCTGACTTCACTGATCTGTGACCTGTGTGGTCCCACAGGGCTGTGCATGCCCAAGAACTCTGCGCCTGGCTTACTAGTTCTCTCTCCATTTCGAAACTCCTCACACTTCTAAACAAGGAATCCCATGTTTTTACGGCCCCTGAAAAGTATGTATGCAGCCAGACCCAGAGTGGAAGCCCGGGGTTTTCAGGCTGAGGTTTGGAGGAGAAATTGGTGCCTGTGGCTCAGAACAGGGTGTGCAAAAACTAGAGGTGGATTAAGGGATGGGGGGAACTTTAGGGTCTCTATCCCAAATGGCTACTTGTCTGTCTCTGCCGTTGAGTCTGCTCCCTTTGCACGCCTGTCTTGCACACTCTCTAGTGTGTCTCCTGCACCCCAGCACACAGCACCCACATGGTCCTGGTCCACTGACTCTGGGAACGCACAGATATCCACACAGGAGCCCACGTGTGTCAGAGACTGTCCCATACCCTCAAGCACGAGGCCACTCCCACAGCCCTATACTTCCAAGGCAGTTCTGTCACTTGGGCTTAATCTAGAAGCAGAGTGCTCTTGCCTCTGTGGCCTTCGTTGGGTGTCTTCGTTGGACTCAGAGCTGACAATGGTTAAGGAGGAGCCCCCAGAGGAAGGACCGGGACCCTGGGGTGGAGGGTTGGCGAGAGAATAGTTCAAAGCATTAGATCAGGCTGCAGGTCTCAGGGCCTCCCTCTGCCGACTGCTCAGCGAGGGCGCTCTGAGCTTCAGCCTTCCCACCCGCAGAGTGGGACAGAAGGCGGAAAAGCCGGCGCCGGTCCCCAGGTGCTGACCCGGACTGTTGTTCAAGAGGCAGGAGCTCGAGCCAGGCATCCTAGGCTGCTTACCTCTCCCCAGGGATCTAAATAGGGAATCAGGGCATCTCGGACAGGGACCCGGAAGTTGGCAGACCCAAGAGGCGGGGGCACTGGTCCATTCTCAGAAGTCCCCAGATGACACAGGCAGGAGTGAGGAGCCCCCCCCCCCCAATTCGCATGCAAAAGGGACCCCTGGGTAAATGAAGTGTCTGGAAAACAGGAGCAAACAGCTGTCCTCCTGGTCGCGGGAGATGAGTGGAAGACGCAGGGCCGCCGCAGGCTGGATTACCTCGGGACAGCCGCTAGCCTTCCTCCTTGCTGCCCTCCCAGGCTTCCTCCCTTGTGCCCGGTAGCAATTCCAAACGCCAACCTGACTTTCCCAGAAGGTGGCTTCCTCTTGCCTGCAGCACGGGACTCACAGCGGTGGCCCACACCTTCGGATGACCCACTTGGGGTCTCCGCAGTATCTTCAGGCCCTACTCCTGCCCCCACTTCAGCTGGCTTAACCACCAGACCTGTCAAGGGGCTCTGGGGAGCCTCCCACCCAGGCAAGGAGACTCCAGTAACGTGCACCAAACCGGGGACTGGCAAGGTTGGGGCGGAAGGGGGGATGGGCGTAAAGGGGTGGACCTCGGCCCTCTCTCACTTCACTTTCTCTGTAGCGTGATTGACCCGTCATTAGTTATCCGTCCAAGGTCGTCAGGCCTGGCCCAGCCATAAATCACCGCCGCTGGTGAGGAGCACCAGAGGAGCGGAGGAGACAGTCCAGAGCGCGGCCCAGAAGGGGCGCAGCACAGGTCCGCCAGGCTCATGGGCACCCGCCCCAGCCCTTGCAGCCCTTGTGACTGTCCTTCTCAGCTCTTCCCCTGGCGTCCCTGCCTGCCTGTCCCCCGGCCACTCTCTCCGGTCTCCATCCATCTCTTTTACCGCCGAGCTGCGACTAGACAGGCTGGCCAAGAAAAGGGTGACCAGAGCAGGTGACAGTCCTCGGTCATCTCACTCACGGCTTTTACAGGTTATAATTCTCATCAATGGAACGGAATTCCCGAAGGGTAAACTGAGGCACAGAATCCTGGCCAGAGATGAGTCTGGGAAGGAGTCTCACTCCATTCTCACCCCGGGTCACCATCAGATCTTCAGTGCCTCCCTACTCCGGGCGGGTGCTGCAAGGGTCTCTCCGCCCTGAGAGGACGTGGGTCCGCGTCCTCGTCGGGTGCCTCCTCTCGAGGAGCGGGGACCCTTTCCCCAGTGCCCAGGTCCTGGGAGCCGGGCCGTCCCGCCTCCCTCGAACTCTCCCGGCTTAGCCGCCGACCTCTTCGCCGGTCCTCGCGCGCCCTCTGCCGGCGCCTCTTGGGAAGCGCGCCCGCCGTCCCCGCCCTGGATACACCGGCTGGAAAGACAGCCAGGCGCCTAGACATGGAGCTCTGCATGACCCTGCTTTTGGAACACCCCTCGCACCAGGCTCCCAGAAAACTCATTTGTTTCTTCAAGAGTGGAGGTATTGAGGACAAGAAATGAACTTGAAGCAGGCCAGGCTCGGAGGATGTGGGTCATCTGTCACCTGGCGGGCACCTCCCTGGAGACCTTGGCAGGCAGGTAGATGTTTGGGTCGGGAGGGCCAGGGGGCTCCTGAGACGGCAGGACCTTGATTTTCTTTCTGAAGCCAACACCCGAGCGTCCCCATGAGTCAGATTGAGAAGGGGGAACAGGCCAGGGCTGATTCCTTCCCAGTTTGGTGTTTGGCTGATAGGCAGGGAGGGTGACCTGAGCATATTCAGATTTCCTGATCAAACTGAACTAAAAGTACTCCCCACAGTGCCGAATCAAGGTCAAAAGGGTGCGACAGAATCCCTCAGAGACCACGAGGAGCTGGGGGACGGAGTGTCTGAGGCCAGAACTCCGTGGGCGCTGTCATGGAGTTCAGGCAGACAGAGCAGGCATGTTGAGACTGAGGGAGGAACTATGTGCGGAGGTGTGCTGTGCTCTGGCAGGCCTCAGGGGTTCCTGCTGCCTTCACCCTAACTCCTTCACGACGGTGCAGAGAACTGGGCATCCCCACTCAGAAGGAAACTAATGATTCAGTGCCCAGGTTTGAGCCAGGCTTGTGGGGCATCCTTTACCCCCCCACTCAGGAGGCCAGGTCTGGAGAATTTTGAGTTCACACACCGCCAGGGTGAAACACTGTCTCAAAACCAAACTGAATCCTGGTTTCAGGATTGTCAGCATCAGCAATTCTCTCTGCAGACTCTGAGGGAAGCTGGAAAGGGGCTGGTGCAGAGAGTCCTACTGAAAGATCTGAGTGACATCCATGTCACTCATGTGTCATGACTTAGGACAAAAGAAGAACCTCCCTGGGACTAGGGTTCTTTTTTTTTCCTTAAAAGATTTATTTTCTAAATTCTCTCTCTGTGTGTATGTCTGTGTGTGTGTGGGGGGGGGTTCTTTTTTTTTCCTTAAAAGATTTATTTTCTAAATTCTCTCTCTCTTGTGCACGCACACACGCACTTGAGTGCAGGTGCCTGGGGAGGCCAGGGGCATCGGATCCCCTGGAACCAGAGTTCCAGGCGGTTGTGAGCTGCCTAGTGTGGGTGCTGGGAATTGAACTCAAGCCCAGGGACCTGAAAAGAGCAGTACATGCTCTTGACCCTTGACCATCTTTCCAGCCTGGGACTCGGGTTTTTCATCTATAAAATGGAGACACAAGTGTATCTCCTGCATATTTACATGCAGGGCTGAGCTAAGCAGGGCTTGGCAAAACTGCTCAGGTAAACCAGATGTGTGGTGCAGGCAACTCAGGCCCTCCCCAAGTCTCCTCCCATGGTTTGCGCAGTATTATCTGGTCTTTCCTGCCTTCTAACAAGTCCTGTGGGACTCCGGAGTCTCTTTTCCCAGTACCCACCCAGGTTCTGTGAATACACGTTTGAAATGCCATCTCAGAAAGGAAAGATGCACTGTGTTGGGAAGCGGGCCACACAGGCTGCTCTGCTGCTGGTGCCCATGCGCTGGAAGTTTCTGCAGGAGCTGACCGCACAGCTGTATCTCTTGGCTAATACTCACAACTCACAATGGATCATAACCCAGGTTCCGGGCTCCATCCATGCACAGGTCACAAGCTGAAATGCTTGCAAGGATTTGGTCCCATGAAAAGCAACAGAGGAGACTGAGGAGTCTGGAAACTAGGAGCAGTTGTTGCCATGGGAAGTCTGGGGAGAGGGGAGCGGGGTAAACAGGGTCCCCAGACCTCCCCCAGCTCCAACTGTGGCTCACGGCAGCAGCAGCGTCCTAAGACCCTTCCCCTGGATGCTGTGTATCCTCTCTACCACTGCAGTACCCTTTCACCCACTCAGTCCTGCAAACAGCGGTCGAGGATGCAGGGCAGAAACCCGGGTCCGGTCAGCTGAGCTCACTGCCCAGGGTCCCGCAGGCTGAATGAAGGCACTGGATAGCCTGCGATCCCTGTAGGGCTCTAAAGAAAATGTCCTTGCGTGCTCATTTTTGTGGCTGGCAGGATTCAGTTCCTGGTGCTTGCAGTCCTGTTTGCTGCAGAGAATCGGTGAGAACCGCTCCTCAGAGGTCCTGCTCGTGCGTCAGAACTCCCTCACCATCTACCAGTCAGAGCAGGCATCAGAATGCACTGCCTCAGAGGTCCTGCCCATGCTTCGGATCTCTCCCGCCACCCTGCTAACAGTCAGAGAGCTCTGCTTTGAAAGGGATTGTGTGGTTAAATAATGTCCCCTTTGTCACCTGATAAAACATGCCCACAGAGCTCACACCCTATAGTAGGATGTTCTACCCACTCTCAGCCTCTCAGGAGGGTGGACACTCCCTTCATCCCTGGTTCCGGCCCTCCTGAACTATGTGGGGCACTGGACCAATCACTGTTCATGTGTGATCTTCAAGTTCCTCCCTTGTAAATGAGGCCGGAGGCAGGATGAAATGGAAAGGCCTCCTTGTCACAGAACTGAGGCTGAGCAGATGAGGGAACTGTGATCCTTGAGACTGGAGCCCCACCACAGAGGGAGATGCAGGATTGTGTGCCCTGCCGGTGACAGGCCGCCACCCAACCACACAGCAGCCCTAACTGAAGCAGAAGCCATGACAGTCAGGCGGGCAGCACAGGCGCCATGCATGGGGTCCAACCACCCTGCTAAATGCGCTCAGAAAGAGTGGTCCGAAATCAGCGGTGCCCACAGGAACCCTCAGACCAGCATGGGTCGGTCTTGGCAAGGTGACTTGTACCAAGCTGAGGGAGCGGAGTGTGGCAATGATCAGGGGGTGACCAACTCTTTGTTTCAGCCTCATTCTTCAGTTCTATCCAGCTTCCAATCTGGGCCCCACCCCACCCCCACGCCACCCCCGACTCCCGTGTCTGGCTCAGCCTTGAGGTCTCTAGCAGCCTCTTTGGAGTCTTCTTGTTCTAATCCATCCCTAGCTGGGCACTGGCAGTTAATGTCAGCTTCCTGAGCCCTCTGAGTTCCTATCAATCTCGGGAGCCCCTCCTCCCAAGGAAACACAACCCCATCTTTCTCCCGGGCTCCCTCCTGTTCTCCCCAAGGGCCAATTTTAGTTCAGTACACAAACTCCACTTTGGGGGTCATCTCCCACCAAGGCAGAGGGGCTGGAAGGAGACCCCTCCCAACTCTATCCAAGCGCGGGAGCTGGGTAAGAGGTGGGGAAATGAATATTAATTTATCATGATTAGGCAAATCCGGCAGGGAGAGCCGATTCAGGCGGAGGAGGCTAAAAAGATGAATTTCAGCAATAAAATTAAATAAGGACGGACGGGCAGCCCCTCCTTCCTCCCGCTTTGCTGATCTCTCTCTTTCTTACAATTTATGAGGCCAATTATGAAGATGGGGTTGGAAGTTCCTGGAACTTCACTAAATGCAAACGGCGGTCCCTGCTGTTCCCATCAAATTAATTAACCGCGCGCTATTGATGGCCGCTCAAGGCTGACGCAAGCGGTCCGCCCTGCGGCCTCCTCCATGGACACAAGGACCCAGAGCTCCGAATCCAGCCAGGACTCTACTACCTCCTCTAGTCCCTGGCCAGCACCACCGGGGACCCCTTCCAGCCCATGCATCTGTCTGAGCCCTTGGTTACATGGGGGCCTGTAGCAGGCTAGCTAGGGACACCAGGTACTAGGACATCAAGTGTAAACACGCAGCCCACAGACCCAGGGCCCAGACAGTGTGGCAGGCACACGAACAAGCGACCACAAGGTTGGTCAAACCCCAACATACATCCAGGGAACAGGCACCTATGGGCACTGTCTGAGGCTACAGGCTTGTTCAGTCAGGGCCAGGCCTGAATCTAGCAGGTTCTACAGAGGCTCCACAGCCACTCACGTGGCCGTGGTGACAGTTCTAGCCTTGATTCAGTCCATCTTCTGGTGGCTTCCTCAGAGCCCTCCTAGCAGTCCATCAACCCCTGGGGGCTCTTGTCTTGGACCACAGCCTTCTTCAGGGATGCTCTCCCAAGAAGGCAGCCATCCCTTCCACAGGAGAGCAGGGCTGAGATCCCAGAGCCCTCCGGAGACCAGCTTTTCTTGGGGCCTCAGCTTGAGAGACCCCAGTTCCAGAGCTGGGAAGCAGGGCCGCCCAATGACTCAGGGATTCTGGGAAACTGGTTGGCTGGATCAGACCGATGGGCAGAGTGGACACAGGCCCACACTGGAGTCCACTGTAAGCCTATCTGCATTCTCTCTGCAGACTGGAACCACTGCTGTGGCTTCCTTACCAGCTCCCTCTCTCAGAGAACAGGACCGTGTCCCTCCCCACTGGGAAAGTGAGGATGAGAAGTGAGGCCACCTGTTCAAGTTGTACCCCTTGGTCCTGGCCACAGGAGTCCCATTCCTCCTAAAGGGGCAGGAATCCTACAGCCCAGGAGAGGCAGGGCACAACACAGCCTGCCCACCATGCTGTGCCCACTGCAGAGGCAGGCTGGTGATGCTTGGTCTACGCCTGCACCGCCTCTATTTCAGCAGCCAGAACTCCAGACACAAGTTTGGTTCACGGTAAGGGTGTGGCCATGACACATGTTTTCACCCCAGGCCCCGGGTAAACACAAGGTCTGGCAGGGCTGGGTCATAGGCACCCTAAGAGGACTTGTGTTGTGGGCACAAATTATCACAGGGCAGCTGAAATGCAGAGAGGCCCATGGTCGCCAAAGAGGGCTGAGGCCTAAAGCTTGCAACCAGCTTGGCCCTCCCGTTCCCACAGGGGCAAGTCACAGGTCCCCTGACATGTGGCAGGGCCCGCTCACCCCCCAGAACAGTGAGAGACCAAGACACACACAGAACTGGTGCTCGGCTGTTACAGGGAAAAGTGGCAGACTTGGAGGCTTAAAAGAACATGGAGTTAAACTGGACATGGTGGCACATGTCTTTTAACTCTAGTACTTAGGCGGCAGAGGCAGGCGGATCTCTGAGTTCAAGGCCAGCCTCATCTAGACACAGAGCAAATTCCAGGACATCTAGGGCTACATAGAGAAACCTTGTCTCAAAACAAAACAAACAAAAAAACCAATCCACAAAATCATCACTTTGTGATTCAAAACCCAAGACGGGCTTCCCTAGGATGAGAACCAGGTAGCAGGGCCACATCCCTTCTGGAGGCTCTGGTATGGAATCTAGATGGTTCTTTAAGCTGTGGCGATTGTAGACTCTCCACATGGAAGCCAGAAGCGCTGATCCTGTCTGACCTTTCTCCCACTGGCACCCCGCTTTCTGGCTATAGCCAGGAAAGGCTCCCTACTTCTGAGACCCTTGGGCCACACAGGGCCCGCCCACCAGAACCACTTCATGGCAGATGCTTGGCCTCAATTACATTTGCTTGTTGCTGTCATGGTGGTGCTGGGGATGAACCTGGGCCTGGCATGTGCCAGGCAAGTTCTCTGCCACCGAGCTGCTCCCTGAGGGCACATCTTCAGTCTCCAGCCGAAGGTGTCATAGCCACAGGACATGGACATACTTGCTGGCCACTATGCCCCTGCCTCACACATGGTCTGACCAGGGACAAACCTCAGGGTAGGGGGATTGAGCTGGAGCTCAAAGCAGGTTTGTAAAGTTCCTCTTCCTTGAGGTCGAGAGGTTTGTGGGGTGCTCAGTTACCAGACAGGACCCCAGTTTCCACCAGGGCTCTAAAATTCAGACCTCCCTTTACGGAAGGATGAGGGCAGGGATGCCAGGAGGCGGATCTGGGCTCTCAGTGGCTGCAGAACACTAACAACACACGCCTTGTTGAGCGGGACTCAAGGGCCACCCCTTCTCCCCCTCTAGGCCGCCTATCTCAGAACACTGAGCTCAGCCTCGTGGCCTCATGCCACACTGCAGTCAGGACACCAGTGTCATGGACCCCTGAAAGGTATGGGCATTTTCTCTCCAGCACAGGACTGTCTGCTGCCCTGATCAGATGAGACGAGAGCATGCATGTTTGAAGTACCGTGGATTCTGAGTCTCCCGGGGCAAGGGAGTTAAGGCGGGTGAGGGTGAGGAACAGAGTGAACTCCTGAACTCCTGAGTCGTCAGCTCTATTCCTCCAGTGTTTCTGGAAACTTCCTTTGTAGGTCATGCAGTCCATGCTCCTACCCCTAAGAGTCACTCTATGCAAAAAAGGAAGTCTGAATAAAGACTGGCACCTCATCCGGCAGCGGTGACGCACGCCTTTAATCCCAGCACTCGGGAGGCAGAGGCAGGTGGATCTCTGTGAGTTCAAGGTCAGCCTGGTCTACAGAGTGAGATCCAGGACAGGCACCAAAACTACACAGAGAAACCCTGTCTCGAAAAAACAAACAAACAGACAGACAGACTGGCACCTCGCAGGGACTCCGGGTCCTTGGACGTGGCTACTTCCCAGTTTGGTGTGCAGTGGGCTCCACCCCTTCCCCAGGACTCATGAAGGCCAGGTCCCCCAACTTTGGTGTCTGGGGTCTAGGCTTGAGCTGGAGGTCTGATCTCAAGATGCTAGGGTCCGGAACTGTTTTGTTCTCTTTGAGCTGCCTTGAACTTCCTAGATAGCCCAGGCTAGCCTAGAACTTAGGATTTTCCTGCCTCAGTCTTCTGAGTATCTGGAATTATAATTATAGATATGCACCTCTGTCCAGACAGAGGCCAGGACTGAAACCAAGGAGGCAAAAGGCAACTCTGGGATTCTACAACACACATACATACCATGCACAAACACACACCATGTGTGCGCAACACACATATATACATACCACGTGCATGCACACACACACACACACACACACCATGCACACACCACACATATACCACACACATACATACACACACATCGCACACACATACACCACACACACACATACATCTCATATATACAAACACCATGCACACACCACACATACACAGCACACACACATACACACACACCACACATTGCACACACACACCACATAGCACACATATACACCATGCACACACCACACACACACACCACACATACACATACACCACACACACATACCACATATCACATATACACAAACACCATACACATACACACCACAACATACACACACACCACATATCACACATATACACCATGCACACACCACATACACACACCACACATACACATACACCACACACACATACCACATATCACATATACACAAACACCATACACATACACACCACACACATACACATACACCACATATCACACATACACACCATACACACACACACACACACACACACACCCCTTTCACACTTGACAGACTAAAGTGGGAGCTTCTAGATTTAAGCTTGCCTCATGCTCCACCTCAACATCTCCCAGTGGAAGATTTTGGCTTTTTAAACCTCCTTCCAGACGCCCTCCCTTGCCCGTCCTCCTGTCCTGCAATGCTAGAGAGGGAAAGACGGAGGGAGAGAGTCAGACCCCTGCCGCACCCCTGCCGCACCCCTGCCCACTCACTCCCCCTGCTCTATCAGCAGCTCTCCCAGCACCTTCCCTAAAGCCTCTTCCAAGTAAGCCCGGACCCCCACGCCCATCCACGGTGGACAGACAGATCGCGGTCCGTACTGTTTCTCTAAGCACTGGCACCTCCTGCCCCCCAGGAGTCCCATTAGGGCCACAGGAGCTGCTCAAGGGTGGACGGAGAAGGCCTCTTGTGTCTGACTCTGCTGCTCTCACCATCCACCCCAGACCCCGTTTGGGGTTCCGGATCTGAGTCTCCGGGCCTGACCAGCAGGCAGTTAGTGTGGCTTTCTGACGTCTTTGTTCTGCTGGGATGAGGACCACAGGTGGAGGCCATCGCTCACAGACACTAGGCAGCGGAATGTCAGAAGCGCTTTACTGGGCCCCAGGGCCTTCAGAAGCAGTCCTCACAGTCTGGGCAGGCCACCCCCCGCAGCTCCAGCTGCACAGGAAGTGAGTGGGTGAGGGGATCCGCACGGCTTCCTCCTACCGTGAAGGGTCTAGAAGATGCTGAACCCACAGGGGCTTCCCTCTTCCCCACCCCCGGCCTCTCCCCGATTCCCAGCATCCCGATCTGTCTTGGGGTGGAAGGGGAGCCTACGCCTTGAGCACAGGAAACTGGCTTGAAAGCAGCCACCTGTTCTGCTTGAGCGTTACTAGGAGCAGCGGTGAGGCGGAGGGGTCAGCAGCAGACATCATCCCGTCCAGGGGAGGGCTTGCAGACTCCCCCTGTCAGCCTGGCTCTTTCCCGCAGGCCCAAACCTCCCGGCTTGGCTCACTAAGGGCAGCGGGTGACTGGAGGAGCCTGGCTAAGCTGGGCAAAGCTAGAGCGGTCGTGGATGGCCGGGTGAGGCACGCACAAAGCATGGCTGCCTCGCCCAAGCTTAGGTCACCAGTCCCGCTCAGCCGGCTCTCGGTAGGGCAGGCCTAAGAGCCGGAAGACATCCTTCTCTGTGGGGGTGGGCAGCACTCGCCCAGACCCCACCTTGACACCTTGGCTGTTGCGGACCACAGCTGCGCTGAGGGCGTGCTCGGACAGGCTCATGCCCTTGGTCTTGGCCAGAGCTCGCATGGACCGGTTGAAGTGAGCGGAGCCAGTGAAGTAGAGCAGGGCACAGGCGAACTCACTGTAGGGCACGACGATAATGTCCAGCCGCCGGTGCCGCCGCCCGGGCCCCGGAAGCCGGCACACTCCCAAGTACTTCTGCTGCTGGCCATTGTCCTCCTGGCTCACCAAGTCATCTGTGAGGAACCCTGGCCCAATGCAAGGGATGTGTGTATAAAGCAAGAAGCCGGCCTACCTGCACCCTCCCGAGATGCCTGATCCCAGCCTTCTCTCCTCCCCGCTCACTCATTCCCACGGCGAGGGACCTTGCCCCCCCTCTAAGCCCAATCCCTCATCTGTGGAAGGTGGACAGGTGAGACCTTCCTACCCGTAGGGATGTGGGGCACCTGTTCTACAGTGTCCTCGGCCCCAGAAGAGGCGGGATTCTTGCAAAGCCCCTCCCCCACAGCACGTCTCAAACTGAGAACTTGGAGGTGACACCTTGGACATGGATGCCATGCCCTTCCAGCTTGCTCACCCCAAGACAGAGTGAATACCTTGCTGCCGAAGGCTGTCCAGGAGGCGGCTGAAGATGCCCTGGTGGGACCGGCCATCTGGGTGAGTGATAAGCACATCCACGTCCCCGCAGGTCACCTTCCCCCTTCGGTAAGAGCCACAGGCCACACACAGCAGCCCGGGATTGAAGGCCTGGGCTGACAGCCGGACCTGCGGAAGGGCGGGGAGGGGTGAACGGCTGGTGGCCTCTCCCATGACAGCATAAGGTTTGCACCATGTCCCAGGCCTATCCCCCTGCTGTATGCTAAGCTGAGGGGATGCGCCTGGGCCCCGTAGAGAGAAGCCTGTAGAAGACACGGGCTTTGCCTCTGCAGAAAGGCTCTGTATAAGAACCAGGGACACTTCAGGTTCTGGTTCCAACCCGCACCCAGAGGCTAGGCCTGTGAAAATCCACTGATAACAAAAAGCCACGTGCCTGCAGCTCAAGCTGCCTATGAATTTGGAGCTGATGGCAGTGTGTGGGAGTCAGGGTTTAGGGCCTGAGCGGGGGCTGGCAGAGCCTCCGATCTGGCTGAGAGAAAATGAAGCACAAAATACCACGGCACCTGTGGGAAAGGGAGGGCAGGAGCTGCCCACACCCTTCCAGGAGGGGTGAGACTGGCCTGTGGCTAGAAGGATCTGAAAGGCCTGACTGAGGAGGAATAAGCCCATTAGCCTCTGCCAGACACTGTGGAGGCCTTTAATATGTAGATGTACCCCACCCTCACTGCAGGACACTGAGGTTTCTGGGGCCCTGGATACCCACAGCCAGGACACCTCAATTCCCCTGACCTGACAAGCAGTTCTGCTAATCCCTTCAATCCCTTCTTGGGCCTCCCAGGAGAATGGGAAGAGGCGGCCTAGATGAGTAATCCATCAGCATCCCTACAGCTGGAGCCCTACTTGAGGGCAGGCTAGTGGGGAGCCTGGTTCCAATGGGCATTCTCTGTGCCTGGACACCGTAGCTGAGCAGTGACATGTCATCATTAGCAGCCCAGCTTGGTGATGGGCACACAATAGGGCCTATCTGTCCATCCAGCACAGTCCCATAGCTCCACGGCAGACCGCAGGCTGATTCAGCTATCACTCATCAAGACCCTAGGCCAAAGGGAAAGAACATTGCCCCACACCAGCTGAGCAAACAACAGAGACGTCCTGTCTCTCTGGACTCAACACTATATATAAACTTACAAACTTAGTTCCCCGCTCTAAACCAAACCTTTAAGATGGCCAAACCTTCTTTCTCTCTTTTTTAATTTTAATTTTTCTTATTTTTATGTGTGTTGGTGTTTTGCCTACATGTTTGTCTGTGTGAAGGTGTCAGATCCCCTGGAACTGGAGTTACAGACAGTTGTGAGCTGCCATGTGGGTGCTGGGAATTGAACCTGGGTCCTGGAAGAGCAGCCTGTGCTCTGGGCCATCTCTCCAGCCCCTAAACCTTATTTCTTGGCCAAATAAAACTCTTTCTTTTTCTTTCTTTCTGTGCTGCTGGGGATGGCAGGGTCTTGGGCACACTCGGCGACACTCTACCTCTGAACCCCACACTTGGACCTTGACAGTTACAAATATTAACAGCAAACAGAACAGAACCCCGGGAGAAATTCCTGACCAGGCTTACCCTTAACTAAGTCCTGGCCGTGCTCTCTTGAACCCACCCCCAAAGCTATGAGCTTTCATCTGAACCCAATTAATTCTGAGCAGCCTCGGGGGGCTTCAGACAGGTGCAGAGATATAGACACCTGGGCCATTTGTGTGTTTGGAGGGGAGGAGCCAGAGTTCTCTTTTCTTTTTCTTTTTTTTTTGAGACAGGGTCTCTCTGTGTAGCTCTGGCTGTCCTGGAACTCATTATGTAGACCAGGCTGACCTCGAACTCATAGAGATCCGCCTGCCTTTGCCTCCTGAGTGCTGGGATTAAAGGCGTGCGCCACCACTCCTGACCCCACAGTTGTCATCAAGCTCCCAAGGACAATGCAGCGCACCCCTGGCCTGCCCCTAATCTGGTCTGCTCAAACTCCCACACCCCAGCCCTGGGGACTGGGTCTGCTCCACTCTAGGCTGCCCAGTGCTTCTGCCCTCTGACCCTGAGACCACTCACCCACAGGGCTGGTGGTGCAGTGCCCACCTCCACCCCATGTCCTCTGGGCCTACAGCTCTGGTCTCAACCTGCTCTCTGCAATCTCTGGCAACCCCTGAACTTCTGCCCGTGGGGCTGCCCAGTAGGGGTTCGGGGCCTCTGGCTTCAGGCTTCGCCCTCCTTGGTGCTCAAGGAGTCATGCTTACTGTCTGCTCAATCTCCGCAGCCTCCTCCCGGGGCATGCGGTCCAGGAAGTCGTCATAGTGCTTCAAACCAATGGCCTGCTGAGCAGTCAGGGAGCTCAGGCTGCGGATGTCGTCTAGGTTCCGGAAACCCTGGAAAGAAACAGCCAGAGAGGGGGCTATGAGCACCCGGGACCGATGCAGTGGATGGCCCAGAAGGCACTGGTGGATCTGTCACAGCCACCGCCATGGAAGACATAAGGCAAGACTGACCAAGTCCAGCCTCTCTTCAGTAAGACACACCATAATCTGGGGACGCTGCTCCCTGATTCCTCGGTCTAAAACGGGTCTGGGCTTCACTCTCACCAGCTCCCAAGATCATTCTTGGCATGGCCAGGTTTGGGAGCCACTCTTTTAGACATGGAGCCCAAAGCCTGAGCTCCTTAGAAAGTCCCTTGCCAGAGCCAGGTGGATCTCTATGAGTTCAAGGCCAGCCTGGTCTACATAGCAAGTTCTAGGCTAGCCAGGGCCACATAGTGAGATACTTCCTCAAAAAATAAAAATAAAAAACAGGAAGTTCCTTGATGGTCTGTGGGACAGAGTAATGTATTTATTGTTCTTGTCCACACTTAAAGGACACTAAGCCACACAACTGTTCTGGGGACACGGGAGGGACCCATGTGAACTCTGGTGTCCTTGAAAAGCAGTCCCTTGTAGTTAGAGTCATTCCCATGAGAACACAGGGTGGGACGCACAAGGACCCTTCTCCCGCAGGAGAGGAGGAAGGGATGCACAAGGACCCTTCTCCCGCAGGAGAGGAGGAAGGGATGTGGTCAGAGGCTCTGTCCCACAGCAACACTGAAGTGGCAGGTGGGCAGGGTGTGACCTGATGGTACCACATCTGGGCAGTCTTGGTCCCAGCTCCCCAGATGTTGGAGAAGAGCTCCAAGACAGGCACACTGTCACTGATGTGGTCGAGCTTCCGCAGATGCCCGCTCTCCAGGATCTCCAGGATCTTCTCAGCCATCCGCTTGCCAATCCCTGGGATGCTGCAGGCCTCCTAGGAAAGAAGTAGTACAGAGGAGTAAGAAGCTAGGAAGGGAGAGCCAGCGGAAGGGAATCTGACGCCTTCAGCAGAAGATCTGCCCAGAGGCCAGCTCAGAAACCACACGGAACTTGTCCTTTGCTTCCCAGAGACCAGCAATAAAAGTAGAGAGACGGGCCAGGTGAAGTGGTGCATGCCTTCAATCCCAGAACTCCTGGAGGCAGAGGTGCATGCAGGCAGATCTTCCAGTTCCAGACCAGTCAGGGTGCCATACAGAGACTCTATCTCCAAAAGAAAAGAACAAACCAAACAACAACAAAAAGGTGAGAGAAGACAGGACTCATCACCATCACCACGGACACCACCATCATCAGGACTATGAACCACACTGACTGAGGATTACTGTACCACACTGACTGAGGATTACTGTACCACACTCACTGAGGATTATTGTACCACACTCAGTGAGGATTACTGTACCACACTGACTGAGGATTACTGTACCACACTGAGGATTACTGTACCACACTGACTGAGGATTACTGTACCACACTCACTGAGGATTACTGTGCCACACTGACTGAGGATTACTGTAACACACTCACTGAGGATTACTGTACCACACTCACTGAGGATTACTGTACCACACTGACTGAGGATTACTGTACCACACTGACTGAGGATTACTGTACCACACTGACTGAGGATTACTGTACCACACTGACTGAGGATTACTGTACCACACTGACTGGGGATTACTGTACCACACTGACTGAGGATTACTGTACCACACTGACTGGGGATTACTGTACCACACTGACTGAGGATTACTGTAACACACTGACTGAGGATTACTGTACCACACTGACTGAGGATTACTGTACCACACTGACTGAGGATTACTGTACCACACTGACTGGGGATTACTGTACCACACTGACTGAGGATTACTGTACCACACTCACTGAGGATTACTGTACCACACTGACTGATTACTGTACCACACTCACTGAGGATTACTGTACCACACTGACTGGGGATTACTGTACCACACTGACTGGGGATTACTGTACCACACTGACTGAGGATTACTGTACCACACTCACTGAGGATTACTGTACCACACTCACTGAGGATTACTGTACCACACTCACTGAGGATTACTGTACCACACTCACTGAGGATTACTGTACCACACTCACTGAGGATTACTGTACCACACTCACTGAGGATTACTGTACCACACTGACTGGGGATTACTGTACCACACTGAGGATTACTGTACCACACTGACTGAGGATTACTGTACCACACTCACTGAGGATTACTGTACCACACTGACTGATTACTGTACCACACTGACTGGGGATTACTGTACCACACTGACTGAGGATTACTGTACCACACTCACTGAGGATTACTGTACCACACTCACTGAGGATTACTGTACCACACTGACTGATTACTGTACCACACTGACTGGGGATTACTGTACCACACTCACTGAGGATTACTGTACCACACTCACTGAGGATTACTGTACCACACTGACTGATTACTGTAACACACTGACTGGGGATTACTGTACCACACTGACTGAGGATTACTGTAACAAACTGACTGAGGATTACTGTACCACACTGACTGAGGATTACTGTAACAAACTGACTGAGGATTAGTGTACCACACTGACTGGGGATTACTGTACCACACTGACTAGGGGTTACTGTATCTCATTCTGTGCTACTGGGACCATCTTTCAACCTTACAAAAACACTGAATGGGCTACTGTTGTTAATTTCTTTCAAATGATTTGTCTATAGAGTCCACAATGAATGGGCTCCAGAGTCTAATGCATGTACCATCGTGCCTGGCTTTAAACTTCTTTTTTTTTGTTTTTTCCAGACAGGGTTTCATTGTGTGGCCCTGGCTGTCTTGGAGCTCACTCTGTAGACCAGGCTGGTCTCAAACTCACAGAGAACTGCCTGCCTCTGCCTCCTAAATACTGGGATTAAAGGCATGCGCCACCACCACCTGGCTAAACTTATTATATAAAAACACTTGGAAGTAGAGGGAACAGTGTAATAAACCCCAAAGCACCCATTTCCCAGTCCTAACAATTTTGCTGGTCTGTTTTCAACTACCTTTTTTTTTTATATATTTTATCAGCATGTCTCTGCGTAAGTCCCACCCATTATAAAATCTTAACCACTAAATTCAATGTCCATTGGTGACTAGTGCTGCCACCTGTAGTCAGAAGTTTTCCTGTGTCCTGCCTGGTCCTGCAGTCACTGGGACCCAAGTAAACACACAGAGGCTTATATTATTTACAAACTGAAGTCTATTGCAGTCCTCTCGCTAGCTAGCTCTTATATCTTACATTAACCCATTTCTTTTTTTTTGGTTTTTCGAGACAGGGTTTCTCTTGTGTAGCTTTGCGCCTTTCCTGGAACTCACTTGGTAGCCCAGGCTGGCCTTGAACTCACAGAGATCCGCCTGGCTCTGCCTCCCGAGTGCTGGGATTAAAGGCGTGCGCCACCACCGCCCGGCCACATTAACCCATTTCTATTAATCTATGTTTTGCCACATGTTCTGTGGCTTACTGGTCTACTAGTATGTTATTCCTTCCTTGGGTGGCAGACTGGTGTCTCTCTCTCTCCTCTCCTTTCTTCTTCCTGTCTATCTGCTTGTATTTCCTGCCTGCCTCTAAGCTGCCTTGCCATAGGCCAAACGGCTTTATTTATCAACCAATCAGAGCAACACATATTCACAGCATACAGAAAGACATCCCACAGCACCTCCCCTTTTCTGTCTAATCAAAAAGGAAGGTTTTAACTTTAACATAGTAAAATTATATATAACAAACAGATATTAAGCAAAAATTACAGTTACAATATCTAGTCTATTTGTAAATAAAATATTTGCAAAATAAAATATTCTATCTATCCTATATTTGTGAGTCTAAAGTTTCATATCTAATTTATCTTTTATCATAACCAAGAAAAATTATAACCCTCTAGTCTTCAACTACATCAAAGACCCCAGAAGAATAAAATAATCCCTAAATAAACAAGAAGTGCATTGTAAGCAACTTCCAAAAATCTAGAATGACAGAGATAGCTGCCTGCCTGGACAGTCATCCAAAGTTTTCTACTTCATGTCTCATGTGGGCTGAGATTAGAGACGCAAAGGTACAGAGACACAGTGGCCTGCAGGCTTGAGCTACAGTATGGCGGGTTTGCAGTGTGTAGACCTGAGCTACAGCATGGCAATTCCCACCACGGTACACAGTGGCATCTCCAAGCCACACAACATACTGCATGGTGGATTTAGCTTTTGATAGTATAGAGAAGGAGGAGGAGGAAGAAGAAGAGGAGGAGGAAGAGGACGAGGAGGAGAAGGAGGAGAAGGAGGAGGAGAAGAAGAAGAAGAGGTTTCTGAGCCTCCCAGAGTCAGCAGAGAGCATGGCTCCCAGAGTTGGCAGTGAATTACCTCTGCCATGTTGGGAAGCTGAGGTGGGTGGAGTCAGCAGCCAAGGCTTTTGTCCTAGTTTAAAGCAACAGATTGACAAAAAGACAGATTCAAATGGAATAAAACTGTAAATGGTTTACATTGTGTGTAAAAATATATATAGGCTTGGAAGAGAAAGGAAAAGGAGGATATGCAGTTATATAAAGAAATAGTTTTAAAAAATAAAGTCTTTAAAGAGACAGTAAAAGTAATATAAAAAATAAGCCATGTGAAGACAGAAATCACACACAGAGTCTGGATTATATTGTGTTTGGGATTTTTAACTGCAGAAAGACATTTGATTGTAAAGGCTGCTGATATATTAATATATATTAATATTTTAATTATTATATTTATATTTAAATATTATATAATATTTTAATAAATATATTTAAATATAAATTAAATATATTATATATTAAAATATAATTTAATATATTAATATATTAAAATATATATATATATATATATATATATATATTTTTTTTTTTTTGGTTTTTCGAGACAGGGTTTCTCTGTGTAGCTTTGCGCCTTTCCTGGAGCTTACTTGGTAGCCCAGGCTGGCCTCGAACTCACAGAGATCCGCCTGCCTCTGCCTCCCGAGTGCTGGGATTAAAGGCGTGCGCCACCAACGCCCGGCAAATATATATTATTTAATATATATATATTAAAGGTATCTTGACTTCAAAGTTTGTGTCTAAGGATACGTTGCTTTGGAAAGAGGTTCTGCTTTTGCTTCCACAGAAGATGAGAACCTGTGGATTGCTTCTAGTCTAATATGGTTTGATCAGCTAAGACCCCTGAAAGGTCTCCAATTACACCATGGCCCAGATGATCCAACATCCAGAATGGCTTCAAGGCAACTGGCTCAGACAATGCAGCCTCACAGACTACTCCAGTCGGGACTTGACCTTAACTCCTAATTTTCTCAGGATCCCCTTAAGATTGCCAGCACCCCCATCCAGCAGGAAGTAATATGAGAAGTTATACCCAAATTCCCAAAATATTGTTTATAAATGTTTATTTTTTATTTAAAGGAGATTGATTATAAATGTAATCTCTTTCTAAAGAAGAAAGGGGGATATGACATAGAAATGTAGGATAGATATGATAGAATAGAAGGATAGATTATTGAATCTACTTTTAAAGATCAACAGCTTGTTTGAAATGTTTTACATTGCTATAGATTTTAGTTTACTGATACAAATTTAAAGTTAATTTTGTTATACTGTATGTATATTTCTACTCTTGTTTAAGGTATTGGGTTTTTACAGCTCATTTGAAATTGTAATGTATAATTAAGAAATACAGATTAATAGTCATCTAGGATAATCAAACTTATAGTCATGTTAGTTAAGTTTTTTTAGGTATACAAAGACATATTTCTATTAGGTAGGTAATCTTCAAACAGCCATCAACTGCTAATTAATAAGAGGCCTCTTCCCCAACCTCCAAGTACCTGGTAGGAGCTCACAGGCTTGTGGAAGCTCTTGAGGGCATTGATGGCCTTGGCGTAGCCCAGGGCCCTCCACTTGTCTCCCTGGACACTGTAGGCTTTAGCCAGAACTTCTAGCTTCTCTGTGATATGCAGGTTGTAATTAGTTGTCTTCTGGCTCGAGGGCTGTGCACAGACCCACTTCTCCAGGGCTTCTGGGGCTGGGTCAGGTCCACCATTTTCCTCAGGGGAAGTGGGATAGTGCCCACTGATCAAGGCTTCCAGATCTGCTGAGCTAACCTGGGGTCCTTCCTCATCACTGGTTTCATCATCTGAACTGAGCTGGAAACAGAAGAAACAATAAATCTGTGTCCTCCTCAAAAGCCAGGATTGTGTTTGGTGGGTAGGAGTCTCCTACTCTGACTGTGCTGATGAGGCTGCTCTGGGCTTACGCCTTCTTCAGCGCGAGGTCATGCTCCACAGGGCTCCTCCAGAGCCCTGGGATTCCCAGCAGTGTGTGGTAGACGTGGCTTGGTAAATGCAGAAGAGATGAATGTTGGGAAGAGAGGAACAGCTTCTTAATCAAAAAAGACCTAGAATTCTCTGTATAAGCAGCAGGCCCTTCCATTTCTGTGGTCAGGGCCCTGAGCTGGGAGCTTCTCACCTGCGCTGGGGTTCTTGGTGCTTTTTCTGCCTTTGGAGGAGGAGATGCAGTTCCGGTGTGAGGAGAGGGAAGAGAGAGGGTCGTCCTGGATGCGGCCTCCTGGGGGTCAGGGGCAGAAGAGCCTCGGTCTGCCTTGCTGGGCTGGGCTTGGTCCAAGGAACTGGAGAGTAGGAGGTCACAGGCCGTTAGAGTATAAAAGTCTACCTGTCTCTCCCCCAGTCTTTCTCTCCACTGAACCCTGCGTTTCCAGGTATGCCCGATTTAAAAAGGAGGAGTTGTTTTTGAAGAACTCAAGATGGAAACTCAGGATGCTATCAACAAACACCTGAGGAAGGCGAGGGGCAACCCACCTCTTGGGCAGGGAAAGGCTGAATCCGGCCGTGTCCATCAGCCTTCTCTCCTGCAGGCACAAGCTCAGCCAGGCTGACTTCACCAGCTGAACACTGGGGGGTAGCCGGGGCAGTCTGAGGAGTCGGAGAGCACGCTGACAGTCCATGTTTTCATCCACCACAATGTGAGTGACTCCTGGGGCCTGGGCAGAGCACACCTGGCCGCCATGATGGATAATCTGCTTTTCAAAGAGCTCAGCCCGGGCTCGCCCAATGCCGGTGGGCATAATGTGAGCCTTCAAGGAGCTCAGCCATTCTGTGGAGAGGAGAGCCAAATGCCTATTACCGTATTATTATTTATTATTATTATTATTATTATTATATTACCATTATTATTATTTAAGACAGGGTCTCATGTAGCCCAGGCTGGCCTCAAACTCATTACGCAGCAGAGGATAGCCTTGAACTCCTGATTCTCTTGCCTCTACCTCCAAGTGCTGGGATTCCAGATGTATGTATGTCACTGAGCTGGGAAACTTATAAATACAGTCACGATGAACTGTGTGAAATCGCCTCCCTTCAAAGTAATCATTTTCCTGCCACCCAAAAAGCAAAATGCCTTCAAAGAAGTCTACCACCAACACAGCAAACTTTCTCAAGGGCTGTCACTTGAGTGCAGGAGTTAGGATTTTGTGTGTCCTGTTCCTGGTGCAAACGAGAGCAGTGCTTGGCATGTCACAGGTCATCTATAAGTATTTGTGACTGAATAAATGAAGCCTCTTGCTTTGAAGACAGTTCAAAAATCATTTTATCACCTATTTTTTTTCCCAGCAAAGCACACATTTCTTACCATTACAAGTTCCTTCCCTCCGTCTAGAAGACTTGACCAACACTCCCAACCCCTTAAAATCTCTGCCATCTATTTTACAACTTCGGTGGCCAAACAGCTTAGAACAAGCCCAGGGACTCAGGGGGATCTGTTCGCTCCTAGGGCTGCCTCTAACACAACCGAGAATTCTAAGGGCCACTTCCTGAGGAATCGGGGAACACTTTCTCACGGAGCTCTCGGGATGGAGAAGATAACACAGCAAACGGCCTATCAAAGACAAAGCACAGCTATGGTGGCACACACCTTTAGTCCCAGCACTCGGGAGGCAGAGGCAGGCGGATCTCTGAATTCAAGGCCAGCCTGGTCTACAGAGTGAGTTCCAGGACAGCCAGAGCTACAGAAAGAAACCCTGCCTTGAAAAACAAAGACAAACAGCAGCTGGATGTGGTGTTGCACATCTGTAAGCCCAGCACTGGGGAGGTTGAGACAGGAGGATCGGGACTTATTATGGTCATTCATTCTCGGCTACAAGGCAAAGTCAAGATTACAACGGGACTCTAAACAAGAGACCAAAGTAAATATAAGTAGGTATAAAGAGATCTGAGCCCTACACAGGTAAGACCACGTCCATTATCTGATTCTGGACAACAGAAGGCTGAGGGTTCAAGTGCATGAGCTCTCAGAGTGGGCCAGCTCACCTCCAGCTTCTCCCGCTTCCCTTCTGGGAATCTTCGCAAGTGCTTTTGATGATGACTCTGCATGGATTTTCTTTCGCTTGGGAAACGCCTTCAAGATACCCTGGGGGTCCATTGAAGTGTGGTTGGATCCTTGCCATTCTGTTTAAGGATAGATGTCATGCAGAAATCCAAGATTAAGGGCCTGCAGAGACGGGCTTTGGGAGCAGGAGACCCTTCCTCAGAGGTCTCAGACACCCGAGTTAAACATCACTGGTGTAATACGAGCTCCACACACACCAGCCTTTCAGCGTTAAGAGTACTGAGTGAAGTCGGGGAAAGGCTGGGACTATGGAAGCCAGGGGTGGGATTGGCTTTTGACTCAAGGGAAACAACATTGGAAGGAGAGGGTTGCCCTGCAGGTCCAGTGCACAGTCGGCCTCTGCTTCCACTTCCAAGAGGCTTTTCCAAAATGAGAACGAGCTAGGAAACAGGCCCACATTTTTAGTGAAGTCTTCATATCCCCCAAATAGTGGAGTCTGAAGGACACGTGCACACACACCTCCTCTTTCTCTAGCCTCAATGTGCATTTGCAGAGGAAAACTTCAGGGAAAGTTGCGGGCACGCGGCGCACCTGCCCCTGTGGCAGCCTCGTGGCGGGGGATGGGGGGGGGACTGAGCCCCGTAGCTGCAGGGAAATGGGGTGCAGCCGCAGCAGGTGTAAGGTGCCCTCACAGCTGGGGGTGGGCAAGGCTGGAGCAGGTGCGCCCCATGCAGCTGGCGCGAGCCTGGGACTCCCAGCTGGGGCCAGAAGAGAGCGGGTGCTGGGACCCCAAAAGTCCTAGGAACCTCCCCAGCCGACCGGGCCCCAGAGCCGGTGACACTAGGCCAGAATCTCCCGCAAACAGAAATAAACTCACCATGGGAGCCAATGAAAACGAACCGGGCGGGAGAAGTGGGGGGGTGGGGGATTGAAAAGTAAATGCCCAGAACACCTTCCGGGTCACCCGGAAGTGACCCTCGGCCCAGCAGTTGCCATGGAAGTGGCCGGGCGCGTTGCTGGGCGGAGGGAAGATGGCGGTGACTAGCTGGCTGGAGAGTCTGCGGGCTGCCGAGAAGACGGCGCTGCTGCAGGATGGTAACTCGAGCCCTCTCCTCCTCTCCCCCAGGGCGGGCTCTGCGCGCCGGCTGCTCCGCGGAGGGCCTCAGCCTGGGCGGGCAGAGCTGGAACTGTCGCCGCCCTCAGCCACGCTAGCTTCCTGCGTTTGCAGAGGAGGAAACTGAGGCCCTGGGAGATGGCTGGAGTGGAACTCAAGTCTCAGGTCACCCACATCTAGCTTTCCTTACACCCTCCCGCCCCGCTCAGAGTTTGGTTGGTAATTCCCAATAATTCATTTTACACTCGTCGTTCCACAGGGCTGTACCAAGAGGCGAATTCTCTACCCCATTTTTGTTTTTTTTTTTTTTTTTTTTTTTTTTTTTTTTTTTTTTTTTTTTTTTTTTTTTTTTTTTTTATTGAAATCCAGGAAGGTTTTGACCAGCCTCAGGTTTTGCAGATTCTCAGGTACAACTGTATCATGACCTGGGACCCCATGCATCTCAGTTTGGAGGTCCTATTGATGATGGCAACCCAGTGGCACAGAATGGAGGGACACCAGGGTTTTAGATCAACTCTGCCGTTGATTTACATGTTAATTTGTTAGAACCCCGTTTTCTTCAACTATAAAATGAAGCAAGTGGGCTGCCAGTGTTGTTTCAGAGGTCCTTTCCAACTGTGTTTTGTTTAGAGTGGATTTTTAAATGTTCTCTGATCTTTAGGGGAGATAGAACAAGGGCCAAGATCTAAATGATTAGGAACAGGAGTTTGAATAACAGCTTTTCCCCATCCTGCAATTGGTCGATCCAAGTCCCCTCGAGAGGTCTTCCCTGGATCCGCTTGGCAGTCAGGGTGAAGTAGATCTGAATTCCCTTTAAAGCTTAACAGCTAGGGACTTAGATCCACAAGTAGCTGCCAGTCAAAGAAGCATGAAGTTTATGGAAGGTAAAATCAGGTTTCATTTGTTCCTAACTGCAGCGTTTAGGGAGGCCTTGACTGTGTGTCAGATTCTGTGCTAGAGCAGACAGAAACAACAACAACAACAACAAAACAAACAAAAAACCCACGGTCTGTGGTCTCCTAGGAGTTCACAGAATGATCAAGAAGAAAACATGTAAGTAAATAGCAGCTTGTGTTAAATAGGTTGGGATCTTAGCAGGTCATGCAGCCCATGCCTGTCAGCTCTGCACTGGAGAGCCAAGGCAGGAGACTCTAGCTTGCGGGGTGGGGGCGGTGTTGAGATACTGTGCGAAATGCTAAGAAAGCATACAAGTAAAAATGATTTTCTCTTTGGATAATGACCAAACAGAAGAGGTGGTATTTCCAGCCCCTACAGGATTACTGATAGGTTCTTGGTAAGTGGAGATGGAAGAATGGCCATAAGCAGATGAACCACATGTAGAGGCAAGGACGTGTGACAGTGTAAGGCTGGTTAAGTGTCAGGAAACCAGTCACCATCCAGGCACACTGTCCGTGTTGTATCAACTGTCTTGATACAGAGTAAGTAACAGTCTCTTCTCAAGAGGCTGTCAGAGGTAGAGAATGAAGAGCCGTAGAAAAGTTGGAACATGCTGTGATCTTGCGGTGTGCAGATTTGGGACATTACTTCACAGGGTAGTGGTCTTTTTGTTTGTATTTTGAGACGGGGTCTCACTATGTAGTCCTGGCTGGCCTAAAATGTCCTGTGTAGACCAGGCTGGCCTTGAAGGTACAGAGGTCCTCCTGCCTCTGCCTCCCTAGCTTTAGGATAAAGGGCATGTACCACCATGCCTGATCTGGTTTTTGTTTTTATTATGGTTTAAAAACAAAAGACATAAAGTTTACTGTTGTAACCGTTTTTCGGTGCAGTTGGGTGCCATTAATTACATTCACATTGTTGCGCAACTGTTACCACCATCCAACTCCAAAACTTTTCATTCTCAAAACCCACCCTCCGCACCCCCCAGAACTTGACCCCACACTCTCTTCTCCCCGGCCCCTAGCAACCTCCATTCTTCTTTGGGTTTCAGTTATCTTGACTAATCAAAGAGCCTCGTGTACGTGGAATCAAATAGTATTTGATTTAATTATTTCACATTGCAGAAGGTTTTCAAGGTTCATCTATGTTGTCACATATGCAGAATTTCCTTTTTATATTTTTGTGTGCTTGTGTGGAGGCCAGAGGTCAACCCTGGTGTCCTTCTTCCTCACAGTTGCCCGCAATGGTTTGTGGATTTCTTTTCTTTTTCTTTTCTTTTTTTCTTTTTAATGTTTGTATGTGTATATGTGTATACCTGCCACAGCATGTATGTGGAGATCAGAGGACAGCTTGTGGGAACTGGTACTTTGCCTCCACCATGTGAGTTCTGGGATCAGTCAGGTTGTCTGGCTTGGTAACAAGCACTTTCACCTGCTCATCCGTCTTGCTGGTCTCCATCTTGTTTGGAGACAGGGTCTCTCACTGGGACCTAGGCCTTGCCAATTAGGCTGAGCTGGCTGCTCAGCGAGCCCCAGGATCCTCCTGTCTCCTGCTCCCCAGTCATGGGGTCATATGCACATGTCACTGCCCCAGACTTCGTGTGTGAATGCTAGGGATCGAATTCAGGTCCTCATGCTTGAGAGGCCAGCTGACTGCTCCCTGCCCAGCACCAGCCTGTGCCCTAAAGCTGTCCTTCTGCGTGTGTACACTCTCCTCCGAAGTGTCCATCCATCTTCTGATGGGCACTTGGCTTGCTTCTGCCTTTTGACTGGTGTGAGTAATGCTGTTCGAACAAGAATAATATTCAAGTGCATGCTGAAGTCTGCTTTGTTGCTTTTGGTCATAGGGCAGTATTTTGGCAGGGGTGGGGGTTGGGGGTGGGGATATGGTGTATTTGTGTGTGATGCTTGCATGTAAGTGTGCAGGAGCATACACCCATGTGTTTGTACACAGAGGCCATAGCAGGACTCAGGTGTGTGAAGGGAGGCTTTCACTTCAGTCCTCTCTTGGTCCCTGCCTTACTTCAGGGTTCCTGAGCCAGAGCTCCCCCTTTTGGCCTTTGGGAACTGCCTGTCTCCGGCCCCAACGCTGAGGTTACATGCGTGTACAGCCACACCCAGCAATTTATGTAGATGCTGAGGATTCAAACTCAGTTCCCCATGCCTGCAGAGCAAATACTCTTACCTGTGAAGCATTCAGATTCTTTTTTTTTTTTTTTTTTTTTTTTTGGTTTTTCGAGACAGGGTTTCTCTGTGTAGCTTTGCGCCTTTTCCTGGAGCTCACTTGGTAGCCCAGGCTGGCCTCGAACTCACGGAGATCCGCCTGGCTCTGCCTCCCGAGTGCTGGGATTAAAGGCGTGCGCCACCACCGCCCGGCAAGCATTCAGATTCTTAAGGGCGTTGATATTATTGAATATTATTAATATTATTGATTGATTATTGAGGCCTGCCAAGAGACCTTGCAAATTTTGGAATGACTCAAGGAAACTGCCCTAGAGGAGTGAGTTAAACAGGAGAAAGCCACCTTGGGGCTCTTATTCTTGAAGCTGATGGGAGGTACATGTCCACTGGGTGCAAAGACCCTTTGGACAGTCTTCCTGAGGTAGCTACCTGTATCTCCTTACCTGCCTGGGAGAAAAAGAAGCAAGTCCAGAGCCCTCCCCTTGACAAGTGCTGTGAGCCAGGAGACTCCCAGAGGCTCTTTTATCCTTTTAATAGATGCTGCATCAATGTGTTTCACTCTTTCGGTCAGCATTTGAGTTCCTGTGGCTGATCTCTGGGAAACCATGGACACCCCCCCACCCCCCAATCCAATGGAAGAGAATAACCAATAGCTCACATAAGAGACGTAAAAATCATAAAGCAAGTGTGTGTCAGGAGGAAGATACATGATGGTAGCATCCTGGGCCCTGTGCTGGCCATGGCCTAGAGATGTGTAGACGAAGGCAGAGTGACAGTGGCTGGAAGTACCCGTCAGGAACCCAGCTCCTCTCAGGGCGGATGGCCCTGGTTGTAGGGAGTGGGGAGAGAAAGACATTGCTGTCGTTCCTGTCAGACGCTTTTGACGCTGCTGAGGGGGCACAGAGAGGGAAGGGACCCATCTGCCACGGTGGCTGCAAGTGATAGGTAGGGGAGACTTGCAGTGAAGGGACATTTGAACCAGGTTTCCAAGAGCGAGCAAAGCTCTGCAGTCGGGAAGAAGCATGGCTTGTTTGGGGGTGGAAGCAGCGTAGCGAAGACGCGTTGGGAGAAGGGAAGGGAGCCTGGGACACATCTTAAAAGCGGTGGTGGCCATCGGTTGGCAAGAACCTCGGGGGAGGCTCTGCAAGGCTCTGGGGGTGGGGGTGGGGCTGTTGTTTGGGGGATAGACGTCTCGGTCTGCAGGGGAGGTCAAGGGCAGCTTTGTGGTAAGGTGCTCTTTGCTCTGTGTGTAGGGAAGAGGATGGTGCACTATTTGTTCCCAGATGGCAAGGAAATGGCCGAAGAGTACGATGAGAAGACGAGTGAACTACTTGGTAAGTGTGGGGCTCCCCGTGGGTCCTCAGCGGCGCGTGGGGCTGCCTGAGCTCCAGGTGAACGCTCTGGCCTTGGGCTGGCGCGGGGAGCTCGGCAAGCAGTGTGCGTGGCGGGGAGATGGCAGTCCTTGGGGGCAAGACTGTTCTGAGAACAATATAAACGTGAGGAGCCAGTGGAGTCCTGCCCAGTACAGCCCATCCCCCACCTCCAGATAGAGGAAAGGGCGATGAGCCTCTGAGCCAGGGGTGAGGTTCTAAGAAACAACTGGAAGAGCAGATCACAGAAGAGGCTGGGTAGAGGCAGTGGTGGTGAGGGCAAGGCTTGCACGCCAAGCTTCTTGGTTGCTTGTTCTGTTGCTTGCTGAAGCCACACCAAGGGCAAGCCTCGGACGGGGCGCCTTCTGACCTCAGCTCCTAGACGGCCCCATTAAATATGACCCTCCTCTTGAGTGACATGAGTGACTGGGTAGCAATGGCGGGTTTTGCGGCACCATCGCTCTTGTGCCCGCAGGGTCCCCCTCCTTGAGAACAGGCTCGTGAATAGGAGCTCCAGCTCAGATTTCTGGGGATTATTTGATTTGCTTGTTCTCTGTTCCCAGGGATGCAAATCGGCATTAACTGACTTCCCAGAGCTGGGTGGCTGGCCCTGTGACCCAGGGCCCAAAGCTGTCTGCCATGGGAGCTGGTCTCTTTATTAACTCGCACCTGAAATGCTAAGACCAAGGATGGGATCATGGGCTGAGTTATTTTCTTGTCCTTATTCCTGACTTTCATTTCTTCCCGGGTCTGATCGACAGGTAGCATTGGTGAGGGGATTTCTTTTTCCCTTTTCCTGACAGCTCATAAATGTCTCGCACTGACAGCATGGGTTATACTGGTTTGCATATTCTCTCCGTCTCCAGTCTTAAAATGTGTGTGCTGCGCATGCTCAGTTGCAGTGAAGTGTTGATCCCTTCTTCTTATGAGCTGCTTGGGCTCCAGTCCCAATTGGTTTAGTCTGGTGCTATTAAAAATCTTGATGTGTTTAGCATATGACACTGATTCGTTGGAAACCAATACAGTAGTAATATCCTCACAATGCATTGTAATTTATAGTGCTCCCAGGGGGTGACAGCCTTGGAATGTCTAACAGGGGAGAACTTATGAAAGCAGAGGTCACGTGAGCTAACCACCACCATCACTGAGTCCAGCCTCCGCTCCTGCCCAGCCCCTCATGGCCTGTCTTTTCTCCACACAGCAAATAAAGCAGGTAGAGCTGTGGAGGCTGTAACAGTAGACAGTCCCAGCCCCTTTGCCATGCTTGGGCATGGCATTAAAATGAAGACTAAGGCCAGGTTCCTCTTTGGAGCACGATGTGCTCTGCGGCCCCACTTCTGGTGGTGGCAGTTGGCTCGAGCAAGCCTTCAGACTTCCTTTTGTTTAACAGCAAGAATGGAGGAGGGACATAGTTCCCCGTTTGGCTGATTTACCTAATAATGACGTTACCACACTAGCCGGGCATCATTCCAGGGGCTCTACTCGAATTTCTTCATGTAACCATCTTCTTTAAGGCCCCACGACATAGGCACTGTTGTCCCCATTTTACAGTTGGAGAAGTAAGCTCAGAGAAGTTAAGCACCATGTTGAAAATCACAAAGCTGGATGATGTCTGGTCCAGACTGAAGCTTGGCTCCATCCTAGGAAGTAGTTGAGTCTCAGTGGACAGTGGCATAGTGTTAGAGCTAAGAATCCTTAAATCCTGTTCACTTTATTTTGTTCTTGTTTTCTTAAGACATGGAACTCACTGTGTACCCCAGGCTCGGCCATCCTCCCATCCAAGCCTCCTCAGAGCTCAGGTAAAATGTGTGTGCCACCAAGCTCGAAGCTCCATTTCTTGTTTTTTATCTCCCCCCAACCCCCAACCCAACTGCCCTTGCAAAATACTGCCCAAACAAGTTGTCTGCTTGTTTGTTTCTGAGACGGGGGTCTCCAGACATTGCCCAGGCTAGCCTCAAACTTTGGAGGCTCAGGAGGTCCTCCAGCCTCAAGTTTCCCAAGTAGCTGGGACTGCAAACACAGGCCACCGTGCCTGGTTATTAACGTATAAATAGATCTTCAGGACCAGAACTGGCTGGCGTACTATGAAGTGGAGTATGGATATGGTTTGCGGCAGTCAGTGAAATGGTTTCCATTTTTTTCCCCAGCTAATACACAAATTTGATAATTGGTCAAACAGGTTTTCTGCTAGAAAAAAAGCTCAGAAAGTAATTTACAGGGGAAGAATTGCCAGTAGGTGTGCATCTGTCTGGGACAGAGTTCCTCCAGTCGGTGTTAATAAGCATGTTAGTGTCATCTTTTTTCTCCCCTCTCGGGGCTATTCATTCCCACCCCCCACAATGAACTCTGTATGTATTCATAGAGGAAAAAGCTGAAGGGCCTTGTAACAATGATCGGAACATCAAACCAACCCCCAGAAGAACACAGCATGTCCAGGGGGCCGAGGCTGAAGGGCAGACTGTCCCCCAGCGATTACATTTGGATTACCTCTTAATCTGCTTTGGTATTTGACCGCCAGCCTAACCACCCCAGGCCGCCTTCGGAGCAGATTGAGCACTTCCATCCCCAGGCACTTGAGCGGCTTTATAAATGACCCACTCGATTCCCTTCAGCCTCCTCAGGGATGGGCCACGGCAGCTGTTTAATAGCCACATAGCAATGTTGCAGTGTTTTAGGGCAGAAAAGAAGAATCCTGCATCCAGTTTAAGCTGCAGGGAGTATTTAGGAAAGGGGAATGTAATTATCCGTATTGGAAGTGGGCCAGGCCTTGGAGCTTTGGGGAAAGAGGCCTTTAGGACCTCCACTTTCCAGCCCACCTGAAAGATGGGGCTGCTTTCAGCAGTCGGGGGCATCAGCCTGCTTCTTGCTGACTTGGGAAAAGGTCCCCAGGCACTGCCTTCTCCATACATTTCCCGTCAGACCTTTTACAGGGTCACTTTCCAAAGTGCTGGCCCTGACTCAGCCGGGAAGAGATGACAGCGTCCCAGGGAGCTGCCTTACGCACACCAGTTTGGGTTTAACGTGTAATCAAATCAGTGACAGCAGGTGGAAGGAGCCTCCGTTTGCCGCAGGAGCTGTCCTTGAGTACAGGAACAAAGGAGGACCAGAAAGCCAAGGCTGCGTCTTTGCACATGTGCGCTCATGCCCACACGCACGGGCAAAGTGAGGACTTCAAAAGCTGCCATCGGATTTGCCTCTTGGAAGGCTGGAAAGGGGAACCTCTTTCTGTGTTACGCTCTGACGAAGACTAGAATCCCCCAAGGTGTCATACAAAATAAGACAGCCAAGAGTGCCAAACTCCTGTGACCCCCAGTGGTACTGAGGAGAGGAACAAGGAAACCGGAAGTGCTGTGACTTTTCCTTCTGGGGCAGGTTTCTGTGGAAGATTGAGCTGGCCTCTAAGAGCCATGCTGGTGATGTTCCTAGGCCAGCCAGTTTAACGGAGCCCGTGACTACATGGCCGTCCTGCTTTACCAGCCCAGCTAGGTAGTAATCCATCACATTTCCCCTTCAGATAACCAAACCTGGCCTTTAGAGGCTAAAGTACAAAGATAGAAACACAAGCTGGGCCATGGTGTCCCGCACCTTTAATCCCCGCACTCAGAAGGCAGAGGCAGGGGGGTCTCTGTGAGTTTGAGTCCAGCCATATCTAAATAGTGGGTTCTAGGACAACCAGGACTACATAGAGAGACCCTGTCTCAAAACAAAGGAAGGAAGGGGGAGAGAGAGAGAACACAAACAAAAAGAAGTACCGAAGAAGGCTTTCGGAATACCACATCTGTTTAGGACACTTGGAGACTATAGTTTACCTCTTTATTGATGACTGAATTCTGAATATGGGGTCTAAGACCTGAATTCTTTGTTCGTTTTGTTTTAAGACAGGATTTTGTTATCTAGTACAAGATAGCCTCCATCCCACTGGCCTTCTAAGTCTGTGGCACCGTGATCGGCAGACCTGAATTTTACCTGTCCCCTTTGCAAATAGATCTCACTGTTCCTCGGTCATTCTTTATACTTGCTCCCCTGGAGAACAGAGGCAGGGGTGAAGACAAGCAGGTGGGGAGGTGCTTTCTCCTCAATAAGTAAGTGAGCAAATGTTAGACTAGACATTTCCTAAGTGACCTTGGCCCCCTTTAAACCTGTGATGGCTGTGTTCTGCCAGACAGCATGCCATGGGGACCGAGGGGCGCTCGTCTGCTCCCAGTCCTAAGTGGTCTCAGCTAGGCGTGGTGGCGCACACCTTTAATCCCAGCACTTGAGAAGCAGAGGCAGGTGGATCTCTGAGTTCACGGCCAACCTGGTGAGTTCTAGGACTGTCAGAGTTACATAGTGAGACCCTGTCTTGAAAACCAACAGATGGTCTCAGGTGCTTACACAGTTGTACCCTGGCACGAGAGCTGTTCCCTGATACTGTTGTCACATGCCTGGGGAGAAAGTCATTTTCAGCCTGATTTTTTTTATAGATAGCTGTTGCTGGGTTTTCTCTCCTCCTTCCTAGAGCTGAGGAGCAAACCCAGGGTCTTACACATGCTAGGCAGAGGCTCTACTACTAAGCTGCACCCCATTCTGTGCATAGCGTTTGATACATGGTTTGGGGACTCAGGGTGATCTTCGCTGTAGGGGGGAGCAGGTTTTGTCATAGTAAGCTGCTGCTAGGAGGTGTCTGTCACTTGTTTGCAGCTGTGACAGAGGCCCCTGAGGCCTTCTTCCATGGTGTTCCAGTGGGGTGTTCCAGTGACTAGGTTTGCATATACTCCTGGTCACAGTCCATTCACTTAAGGAAGTATTTGTGGGCCTAAGAAGTTGCCTAGAAAGCATATTTCCAAGTTTTACTCGTCCTTATTAATTTTCATTATAAACTTGCAAATGTGTTTCTAGGGAGAATTTTTGGCCCTAAGATGTAATAAAATCACACTGCAGAATGCAGCAGACCTTATAAAAAGCCCATATTCAAGGGAGTGTTCTAATTCTACATCACACTTTTGTGTTCAGCTTTTGTGCTCACAGGAGTGAGCACGTGCAAGACTGTCCCGGCTGCCCAGAAGCCCATGGGCCTGATGCTGACACCCTTCCGCCCCACCCTGAAAAGAGACCCACCCCTGGCAACAGCTGTGGTAGCCCACCAGGCCCTTTCAGAGTTGCTCAGCTCCTGCTGTAGGATCCCCCAGCTCGGCAGCCCAGATCTCTTACTACAGCAGGAGGGCGGGGAGAGGGCGCACCTCAGCAAAACCTCTCCACTGGGGGACGGCACAGCAGCCCCCACCAGCACAGGGCTGAGTGGGGCGCAGTGAGCTCCTGGCCAAACGTTTTCCCAGTGCTACCCACGGAACTCACGTCCGGGTTTATGATTTCCATAATATATGTGTCTTATTTTAAAAGACAAACAACAACAACAACAGGAGGCAGGGTGGCTCAGGTCTAAAAGCCCAGCATCCGTGATGCTGAGTCAGACGACCACGCTGAGATCAGTAGTAGATCTAGGCTGGAATGACTCTTCATCACAAAACAAACCGAGAGGAAGGAAGGGCAAGGGTTAAAAACAACATCAACCACCACAAGAAAAAACCTTTCACAAACATCTGAGCTGCGAAACATGGGAAAGTAACAATTGTTATTTGCATTATCAAGTTATAAATATAAGGGTCCATTTTATAAAATCAAATCACACTACAATAAGTGTATTTAAAATGTAGTGTATAAATGCAGGCCAAGCACATAAAAATAAATAAATCTCACAAAATACAGTGTATCACTAAGACTTTATTTGCTAATTGCAATACTAGAGGTTGAGTCTAGTACTGGGAAAACCGAGTTATACCTCAGCTGGAAATCGTTCATTCATTCATTCATTCATTTGTTCATTCATTCATTTATTTGGTTTCTTGAGACAGGGTTTCTCTGTGTAGCTTTGTGTCTTTCCTGGAACTCACTCTGTAGACCAGGCTGGCCTTGAACTCACAGAGATCCACCTGCCTCTGCCTCCCAAGTGCTTGGATTAAAGGTGTGCGCCACCAGTGCCTGGCTCAAACTCTTTTTCTTATATGGAAGTAGCAGGATGCATGAACACAGGAATCTAGGTTTGAAGACTGGGAACGTGGCTGAGTAGGGTGAATGTTTGCCTAGAATGCAGGTGGCTGTGGTTGGATCCACAGAAATACATCAACCAGGCCGAGTGGTATACAACAGTCTTTTTTTTTTTTTTTTTTGAGGGTTTTTTTTTTTTTTTTTTTTTTTTCTTTTTCCCCAATACAGGGTTTCTCTGTGTCATTTTGTTGCCTATCCTGGATCTCGCTCTGTAGACCAGGCTGGACTGGAACTCAGAAATCTGCCTGTCTCTGACTCCAGAGTACTGGGATTAAAGGCGTGCACCACCACTGCCAGACTCGAGATTATTTAAACACAGCTTTTGGGCTGTGGGGGCTTTTATTGTTAGTTGTTGTTAAGCCAAGTGTACCTGAAATAAGCGACTGTCTTTATTTGGACTTTCTGAATCGTGAGACAAACCTGGCCAACAGCTTTCACTCAGTTCATTTTCCTTTGCATAGTTTTTTAGAGAGGAAAAATGCATCCGAAGGTGAGCATCTGGCACTCTTGCAGTCCTTACACTTGAGGCCAAGACCGAAGGAATAGTTTGGAAACAGTCCGGGCTGTCTAGGAAGACTGTGTCTCAAGAAATAACAACAAACCACGGCTAAACTCCATTTGGAGACCCAGATTTCCAGAAATGGCCTTTGTCGGCGCTCTGCCTTCCGCTGGGTACCACACCCCATGATTCCCGGGGCTGCATCCCAGTTCCAGGTGTCTGCCTACCTTTGAAGTGGACTTTGCCAGCTGTTGCTGGAATGCCCTAGTTTGATTTCCTAGGTCATGCGATTCCCAGATCAGATGCACAAGACCCAGCATCAAGACCAGAGCCCGGCGTGTCCTGCAGAGCCCCGGCGTGTCCTGCAGAGCCCCGGCGTGTCCTGCAGAGCCCCGGCGTGTCCTGCTCCCATTATCCAGTGTCTTGTCAGGTTTGGCAGGAAAGAGCTTTAATCCTTCGCTTGTTCTCTCCCCAGTGAGAAAATGGCGTGTGAAAAATGCCCTGGGAGCCTTGGGCCAGTGGCAGATTGAAGTGGGAGAGCCAGTGCTCTCAGGAGCCGGGAGCCTGGGAGCCGAGCTCATCAAGGAAAGTAATGCCAATGTATGTCTGTTTGTCCAGGGTCTTATGGGGACTGGGAGGAGACTCCTGACCCTCAGGGCAGGGACCATGATTGGTTCACCACCTTATATCCACTATGCCCACCTAACCACCCTGGTGTGAACACCCCAAGGGTTTATCTTGGCCATTGCAGGGCAAGGCCCCCAGGCCTGGTGTGTGACAGCAACAGCAGCTTTAGGTGGGAGCCATGGAGAAGAGCAGAGGGCCCCCGGCTTCCCTGGCTAGAGCCTGGGGAGGGCAAGGGGCCAACCCTTTGTACCTTCCCCAAGAATGGGCCTCGATAACCTGGGCATCATAGCACATGCCTGCAATCCCAGTGCTTGGGGAGGTGGAGTCAGGAGAAGCAGAAGTCAAGGTCATCCTACTACACAGCGGGTCTAAGGCCAGCCTGGGCTGATTTGCTTTTCACAGCCCATCTTCATGCGCAAGGACACTAAAACAAGTTTCCAGTGGCGGATTCGAAATCTCCCCTACCCAAAGGATGTCTATAGCGTCTCTGTGGCCCAGAAGGAGCGCTGCATCATTGTTAGAACGACGAACAAAAAGTGAGTGGTGTGGTGGGCACCTTGTGTATGAGCTGGGGGAGAGTGGAGTGAGATCTTGGGCTGCTCCTTATCTGGGGGGCAGGCTGTACTTCAACCTCGGGTGCTGAGAGTGCATGAGCTGGCTGTGTGGTGCTCCATCAAGGTAGAACTGGGGCCAGTGTCTAGTTTGGAGCCTGTCACATTTTGGGGGCTTATGGGGCTCTCTGTTGAATGGATGAGGACTTCAGGGAATCACCTAACTGTTAACTTGTGGTCTCTGGTAGTTTTATTCTAAGGCTGTTATGTCCTTGACCTGGTGAGCTTGGCTTGGTGACGTCACTGAATTGGCACGGAGCCATGTCCTGGAAGGCACACCTGCCTGGGTGGTACCTGGAGACTAAAACATCAGTCTGCAGCAGCAGCCCTCGTCCCTCCCTGGACTAAGGGGAAGTAGGCAGAATTTTGGCTCTCAGAAATCTCTAGAATTCTGTTGCAGAGTCCCTTTATAATCTGCTGGGGTAGGCAGTGGGTGCTGTGGTTTGAGAGGTGGCCAAGGTATGATTACTTTGGGTTTCTGGTGCCCTGACTGATCACAGTTGAAGAATCTAGAAATGAATCCGTTTCATCCACAAGCTGCCAAACTACCCAACTTGCTGCCTGAGGTACAGGGCCGAACCCCATGGTGTCTGTATCCCACTGCTGCTTCAGAGGAGAGCTGCCCCTCCGGCAGGTGACGTGGTGCAGTCTCCCTTAGTCCAAGAGGCCTACCTACAGGGAGGCAGAGGACCGCCAGCCCTCCAGTGTAGGCCTGGGCCTCTCTCCTCTTAGCACCACCACGCCCTGTCACTTTGGCAGGGGTGAGGGGACAAGGGAAAGGGTAGAGATGAATGAATTAATTTCAGGATTATTGCTGTGCATGCAGCCAACAGCCCCTGTAGTGGACCTTGTCTATAAATATAAAGTCATAATAATAAGGGTTTGCGTTTATAAAGCACACTGAAGTCCTCAGATAAAAGGCCGTTTGTTCCCGTTATTGTTCTCATCATTAACAGGAGTCAGTGCCTAAAGTGGAATTTAGCAATTTCAGACAACAGAGAAATTGCCTGTAGGAAAACAAAGTCCGTGCTTCAGCAAGCATTCCCTGGCGGACGAAGCCCTGGGTCCAAACTGGGAACAAAAGTGCTTCTGATAGCATTTGAATCTGCAGCTCAGCGCTTTGTGGAGCTGGCTGCTGCCTCCTTTTTGTCCCCCAGAGGTCACTGTGGAATACAGATATCAGGCAGAAATGTGATTACAAGCGAGTGCTAGAAGAGAGGCCAGCTAGCTCACCAAAAACTTCATCTGTGAGCAGATCCTCTGGGCCCCATCTCCTGCACTCATATCCTGTATGTGCCATAGGTGGCGCTGTTGGCCAGGGGCTCCGTGGCTAGTGGAGCATCCTAGCACCCAAGGGCAGGAGTTGGGGACTTTCTGAGATGCTATTGGAGGCAAGGCAGGGTGGGAGGGGTACCCTAGGAGGGGGGCTTCCCACAGAGGGAAAAAATGGTATTTTGGTACTCACTTTGGAACTGTGTTTCTGAATCTTAACCAGGCTCAGCCTGCCCCCTGCAGGTCCCTCTTTTAGGAAGTAGGCTGGAGAGGCCACCCGACTTAACCAGCCCTTTGCTGTGCCTAATGGAATTTCTACCTTCCAACTGGAGAAATACAGTCAATACCTGCACTTCCAGCCATCCAACGAAACACAAGTGTGTTATATGAGCAGGGTTAAATTTTTTAGAATACTTTTAGAATCTCTTTCTTGATCATCACACCATCCAGAGGTGGACATGAAGCGTATTTATTCTTATCTCTGTATTAATGGTTGTAGAAACGCATATAAAAGTCAGCACAAAGTGTTGCAGAGAGTGTGGCCTTCTCGCTCAGGTCCTATGCATTTACATAGGCCTCCACCTTTCTTCACCTGGAGGTGTGCCCACATTTCAAAATTCTAGAATGTGGCTCCTGACCACAGCTACACACAGTTGCCTTGTTGGTATCTGCCTGGCCCCTGCAGAACTGAATTTGGCTTGAAGAAGTTGATTCCAGTGTCTTGTGGAAGTCTAGTCCTTGGCCCTGGGCATTAATAACATGAATCGGGAAGGAAGAAACCATTTCTGCAGGATCCTGGTGTGGTACTATCTGGTCCTGATAAGCATGTTTGTGTAAGGAAGGTTCCGTGTCTCAGCCTGGGAAGACTGGCTTAGATCTAGCCTCTGCTAGGTGTCAACGGTAGATTCTGGCCAAGTTCTCCTCACTCGTGAGAAGCATGCTTACACTACCTCACGATGGTTTGAGGAATCTGACCTCACATGCATGCATGCGCCCTGTACCATGGCCAAGCTGCGAGAGCAAGGGATGGGAAGAGCCTGCCTGACCTGACATAGATACTCTAACTGCTGGCTTTATTAGTGAGCATTACTAGACGACAGGACTCCATGTTCGGACAGCTTCCAGACAGTCAGACTCGGTGGGACGCCCTTTGGTGAGACTGAGAACCTTGAGTGTGGGCCTGTTCGTTGTGACTCTGTGGGCCCCCGGAAGTAACCGTGTAGTTTGCCTAGCGCCTGAGGTCTAAGCTTTACCTGCTGCCACTCTCAGGGCAGGACTGGCTGGAGACTTCTCTGGATACCTGCCAAGCCAGTGTGCAGGCTAGAGGAGTGTGGGGCAGGGTCTGTGCCCTGCCTCAGCTCTCCTTCTGGGGCTTCCACCGAGCCTAATCTGTACCCCTTGTCCATTCACAGTGCAGGGGGTCGCAGGGAATTGGGTAGGGGGTCGCAGGGAATTGGGTAGGGGGTTGCAGAGAATTGGGCAGGGGTCACAGGGAATTGGGTAGAAGGTCGCAGGGAATTGGGCAGGGGTCTCAGGGATTGGGTAGAAGGTCGCAGGGAATTGGGCAGGGATACAAGCAGAGTGGGACAAAAAGGCACTCTGACTTCCAGAAGCACAGTGGGTTCCTCTCATCCAGGTCCTGGTGAACAATTCCAGTTCAGTTATGTGGTGCAAACTCAAGGTGAGTTGGGGCAGCTGTGCAGAGGGAAAGGTGGAGCCCTTTACTCCATAGCATCCTGATGTCAGGAGACGCGAGCACTGGCTCTTTGACCTCACCCAGTAAACGAAATCCATCATAGATGCAAAGCAAACCCAACCCTCTCAGGCCTGCTTTCCCTGGCAGTCGGTCGCAGGAGGAGGATAAAGGAAGCCATACATACACCTTTAAATTCTCTGTGATCCTGAAGTTGCCATGGGTGGGGGCACAGCGGGGCTGCTTCTCCTCCATTGGTCCCGCCTGGGGTGGGAGGTGCTTCTCTCCTGGTCCTGCTTTCTGTGTATATTTGCAGGGAAGATGTTAACACTTCCTAACAAGCCTTTGTGTTCACCTAATCTCCGCTGTTTAACCTTTGACCTCCTGCTATTATCAGTGTCTGCCACCTTTGCTGGCCAGACCAGGGCCCCAGGAAAAGCCCTCACTCGGCCTGATGGCTGGGAAGAGGATGAAGCAGGCATTCCATCCATTGCAGGCAGATGGATCGCTTTCCCCGGGGCAGAGCTTTGGAAAAGAACGCCACTGCCTCACCATTAGGATCCCCAGCCCCCACTCCTTTTGAACTGTCAGTCTTTAAATAAACATTCTTTTCCTGCCTTGAGTCCCAGCACCTTGGTGGGGAGAGGGGAACCTGGGAAGAGAGGGGCCCCAGAGCCTCTTCTGAACGGAGGGATTTGGGCAGGGAAGACCGCAGAAGCACTGCTTTGCTCTCCATCCCCATCCCCGGGGCATCAGGGCTTTTGAAGTGGACTCAGTGTAACTGTCACAAGGGCCAGGGCCCTCTGAAGGATTAAAAGCCCATTCTCTGCAGGCCCTTCTCGAGTTTGTTTGTACCTGCCTGAGGCATTTCCCTCCTCAGCCCACACAGCCTCTCCCTGTACAGAAAGTGACTTGTCCAGGTAGGGCTCTGGCAGTGCCCATCCCACAGGTCCACCAAGGAAATGGAGAAGAAGGCCCTTCCTTTAGGCCCTGGTCTAAGTCAGCATCAGGTGGAGCAGGCATGAGGAAATCTCTGATCCTGACTCCGAACTGACAGCTGCCAGGAAAGCAGGCAGGATCCCACCTCCATCTCAATGACATTTCCTCTTGGCAAAGCCTTGTTATCTGCACTCTGGTTGGTTGTGTTTACTCTATATGAAAATGGAGAGAGGAAGAGGTCCAGAATCTGAGATCCGGGGTCCCTCAGTCTCATGCCTTGTCCTCCCAGGAAGACTGCTTCTTGAGGTGGACTTCCCTGTCTGCTTTTAGTAGTCAGTCTATGAGACCTTGAAACACACATAGAGCCGGGTAGCAGTGGCGCATGCCTTTAATCCCAGCACTTGGGAGGCAGAGCCTGGCAGATCTCTGTGAATTTGAGGCCAGCCTGGGCTACAGAGTGAGATCCAGGACAGCCAGGGCTACCACACAGAAATCCTGTCTTGAAAAACCAAAAAAAAAAAAAAAAAAAAAAAAAAGACACATGGTTGTCATTGTGGGGACAGATGTGTCCCAATCTTTCAGTGAGGTCTCATGTAAGGAGTAACTGTACTGCTTAGGTAAGAAGCCTTAGCCGTCTGCTGATGCTTGTTAGATGTCCCATTTCTGGTGTCCCCGTGAGTCTTGGAAGGCTCCTGTATAGTTGGCAGTGCCAGCCCTGTGTGAAGAGTCACTCTGCCCCCCGGGCTATCTCAGAACTCCCACTGGCTCTGCTCACCTTTGGTTGGCCTGGCCTAAGGCTACCATCATCCTTTTGAGTCCAGAACCACAAACTCGCAAACACCAGGTCATTCTTGTGGGTTTCCCTTGCCTGTCCAGCTGTATAGAAAGTGGGGGAGAGCTGTGGAGAAATCTGGTAGCAGAGGGCCGGGTGCCCGACTGTCGGGGTCACTGTGCTGGCTCCCCAGCAGCCTCTTGGTGTCCCCACAGGTACTACAAGAAGTTCTCCATTCCTGACCTAGACAGACACCAGCTTCCTCTGGATGACTCTGCACTGAGCTTTGCTCACGCCAACTGCACCCTGATAATCTCTGTAAGATTTGTCCAGACTTGACATCAGGAAGAGGTCCCCCCCCCCACTTCCCTGCTCCAGACACCCCAAATCCTAGGTGTGCCTGTCAAAGAGCAGGCGGCTCCTGCTCATCTGAGGGGTGGGGCCTGACACCCAACAGTGCCATGGGGAGGTGGTGCAAAGCACAGGACTTGGGTTGTCATCCGGGACTGCTCCTCCCCGCCACAGGACCCCAGCAAGGATCCTGAAGAGCCAGAGGGAGCGTGTGGAGGGCGGGGCTAGTGACGAGTTAGTTCCTCCCTGCTTCCCTCCACAGTATCAGAAGCCAAAGGAGGTCATGGCGGCAGAGTCAGAGCTCCAGAAGGAGCTAAAGAAGGTAAAGACGGCCCACAGCAGCGACGGGGACTGTAAGACCCAGTAGCTGTCTGAAGCCTGTGCCTCCAGTGTGGAGGGAGCTGTGAGACGACCAGGCGCGGGCTCTTCCGGCACGGGGCAGCTGCTTCTGGGAATTACCGAGTCCGAGGAACTGGCTTCTGGGACACAGCTTGCTTCTGCCCGTGGTTTTGTTCCTGAGTAAAGTCATTTGGAGTCGCTCTAGGAGGACTGTCCTGTTGTCCACTTGTGTGGGTGCCTGTCCTCAGCACCCGGCCTTCCTGGGGAAGGTGTCAGTGTGACAACCCACCCACCACCCTCCACCCTGGAGAGGAGAGGAGGACGGGGCCGGGCAGCTTGTGAACCCCTGTGCTGCCTTGTCTTATACAGGCAGCTCGGGGGAAGAAACCCCCTGAGGTAGATGGGAGCAATCTTGGAAAAGGCACAGAAAGTTAAGACACTGTGGTTCAAGTGAGCAAGCCTACAGGTTGTCACAGGTGTGTGTGGTGCACCAGAGTAGGTGACCGTGGGTTCACAGCCCTGTCCACAGCCCCTGTCCACAGCCCCTGTCCACAGCCCCTGTCCACAGTCCCCTGTCCACAGTCCCTGTCCATAGCCCCTGTCCACAGCCCCTGTCCACAGTCCCTGTCCACAGTCCCCTGTCCATAGCCCCTGTCCACAGCCCCTGTCCATAGTCCCTGTCCACAGCCCCTGTCCACAGTCCCTGTCCACAGTCCCTGTCCACAGCCCCTGTCCACAGCCCCTGTCCACAGCTCCCTGTCCACAGGCCCCTGTCCACAGTCCCTGTCCACAGCCCCTATCCACAGTCCCCTGTCCACAGCCCCCTGTCCACAGCCCAAAGAGGTGGAAGAAAAACCTTTGTTCTTGGGGACACGGAGCCACGGTTTTGTCCTTTCCCCTGTATACATTCCTGAGTTTAAATCTGATCTGCCTCCCCGGGGCCTTCTAGAATGACCTAACCACAAAGAATCAGATTTGCGAACAACCAAATTTTATTTTTACAAAAATGAAAATCATAGCACGTTTCCCACAGCTGGCCTGAGGAATGGCTAGCCCAGAACCCCAAACTGACAGGTGTCCTTTGTCCTTGTCTTAGTTTCAAAGCAAAACCAGGCTAGTGTCTCAGAAATGAGCCCCCAGCTCCAAGAAGTTGGCCAAAGTCGAGACCTGACTGAGGAGGCGGCTGGTACCAGCAGAAGTTCCAGCAACTAATTGCACCTCTTTTTCCAGCTGGGATGGTGGGGGGCCCTCACCTCACTCTTCAGGCTGCTATAGTGCTCTGAAGGGCTTGGGGACAGGGTTGGCCTTGCCAGCCCCGGCCCTGACTTTGACTCTGTTGTACACACCTGAGTTCAAGTCCATTCTCCTAAGACCACAGGTACTGGGAGAGCCTACATCAGTCACGCCAGGGTCCAGGAGGCGGTGCTTCAGGTGCCAGGGCCTTGTGGTGTGGCCGCCGCCGGTCTAGGAGCAGCACAGTGCGGCACAGCGGGGCTGGGAAGAGGAGTGAGGTAGCAGTCACTTCACGTGCCAGACGAGAGGTCCCTGAGTAGCTAGCTTACTTGCCCAGCCCAGAGGCAGGGCTGGTTTGTCATGGGTTCTGAAAGTCTAGGATGTGGAGGTTGTAAGACAGGGCGGCATAGAGATGTCTGGTGGTGAATCGCAGGCAGTACACAGGGCTGCTGAGTGGAGTCGATGTCAGCGGGAAGGCCTGGAGAGGAGGACACAGGATGAGAAGAGCATTCCAGTTGGGAAATGGGCTGCCCCAACTTAGGAGTCCCAGACCCAGTGGAACGGGGACATGGACCATAGGCACAACCTTGGCCACCGTGAGTCTTGCCACCCCAGAGGCATGTGCTGGTCGGGACACTTACATGCAGGCAAGCCCTCTGGCGCCGGTCCCAGAGCCGCACCACACCGTAGTAGGAGGAGCCTGTGGCCAGCAGGTGGTTGCCGTCTGTCTGCAGGCAGTATAAGGTACTGTCGTGGGGCTCCTCCCACTCCATGACACATTTCCTGTCCGCGAAGAGAGAGATACCGACAGGTTTGGGTACCCTCCTGACTCAGCAGCTTCTTAACAACCAGACCTAATGGGAAAGGGTCCTCTGCAGAGGCCTCCTGCGAGCCTGGGGCCACAGAGACAACACAGCCTCATCTCCCTTCTCCTGGCAGACTACCTGACCTAGGATCCACGAGAGATGCACACAGGCCTCACGAGATCTGGGAGAGGATGCCAAGAGCAGTTTCCTGCTGACCTGTTGATGCTCTGAGAAATGTCTGTCGTCCTCAGTCTCCCAGGCCACACTGACCAGAGTGGGCTGAGGGTAGGGAACCTGAACTTGACAGGAGTCTCTGTGCCCTGCCCTGGGCTGACCCAGGACTGCCTGCACTGGTGCCCATCCGGCACACTCACCGGGCACTTGTGCGGAGGTCCCAGTAGCGAACATAGGTGTCGTAACCACAGGACAGCAGTGTAGAGGGGGACTCATACATGACATCCAGCACCCCAGCCCCTGGGGGGAAATCACTGCCCAGATGTGTGATCAGCTGCCCACTGCGGGAGGGAAAGAAGGGCAGAAAGTGAACGGCTGTCCCCCTTGGCCATGCGCAATCTCTCATAAAGCTCTCCATCTCCTGGGGGTGCTCCCTGAGGGAGAGGGCTGAGGGAGGAGATCCTAGCTACTGAACCTCCAACTAGGAAACTGCCCACCCCTCCCCCGGTATCCCGACCCCAGCTGAGGCCTCAGCGGGACAAATGCAGCAGCCCTCCATCACACCTGCATGCTGGCTGCCTGGTCCCTGGGGCAGTGAATGGGTCTCGCTGGAGGGGTCGCCCCCTCACAAGCACACACTTGGCTACTTTATACTCCTTGATCTGGCAGGTCATGCAGTTCTGAGCTGCCCGAGTCCAGTGCCTTAATTCCTGCCTGTAATCTGGGGCTCAAACCTTATTGGGGATAAAGACCACACAAAGGGAGAAAGGGGAGTCCTAGGAGATGTTAAAACAAGTAAACACCTTTGTGTCCAGCGGCAGAAATAGCTGAGAAAGCAGCTTAGCGTGCTGGTCCCTGGTGTTCCCGGTCCCTGGCCCCCAGCCCAGGGCTAGCACGCCTCTGTGATCACAGCCCCCAGCCTGCTGGGCTCCAGCCTGCTCCCCCACCCGCACCCCACCCGGTGGCCGAGACCAGATTACTGAGAAGAACAATTTCTTTGTGACTGTGTAATTCCCTCCGTGACCGCGGCAGTGGGCAGACCTCTCACCCCATGCCAGACCCCTAGCAACCACGTAGGGGGGCCTCTTGGCCCTAGCAACTGCCCCTCAATATCAAGTGCATCAGCTAATCCTTGTGGCCAGGGAATGGTGGCTGTGTTGAGCTTCTGCAGGATGTGTGGAGGGGAGAAGGGGAAGAGGCACCCTCTGGGCCCAGCGCCTCGGCTTCCTTTTCACCGCGCTCCATGGTGTGATGGGAGAAACAAGGTCCTGAACACATCACAGGGATGCTCAGGTAAGAGGCCTGGGCACAGGGCAAGAGGGGATTTCATTGACTCAAAAGCACAACTGTGGCCTGAGCAGTGCCCCACAAAGGGCTTGAAGCGGGCTGGGCTGCCAGCCATGTGTCTAAATGGAGACTTCAGCTCCAAGCTGTCCTTAATCACTCACTGTCACCCAGCCTACTCCCAAAAAGGCAGCCATTGTAAAAAGCATTGAAGGAGGAAGCTGGGGCTCTCTAGTTACCTACTTAGCTTTTCACTGTGAACACTGTGAAGGCCTCCAAGGAACACTACTGCTGTCCACTGAAGGGTTAAGTCCCGAACGGGCACCTCTGTGCCAGCCACCTTCCCAGGGATCTCCTTGAGGTATGCAGTGGCCCAGTGTTGGCCTGAGGAGATAGAGACAGGCCTATCTGTCAGGGACTCCGGGGGGCCAGAGACATCTCGCCAGGTCAGGGTCTGATACGGACCACTTGGCCTTGCTTCTAGAGACTCTGCCTTCCTAGAACAGCCACCAACCTGACAGCCATGGAGGCGGGCAGAGGCCCATCTCAAAGGCCCACTTGCATCTGTGTGCACCAGGTGGGAGCTGGTCCTCCACAGTTCTCCCTGTCCTTTCCAGGTTTTGGGGCCCTGCCCACTCCATTAGTGAGGCTGGAAGGAGTGATTGAGGAGCTCTCTCTCCTCTTTAATCTATGGAAGTAATTTCATGTTTGTTTGAAACAGAAGATGAAAGACCGGGTGTAGGGGTGGAGCCCCATCTGCCTGTCCACCGTGTTGCTGGGATTCTGAGAGAATCAGAGCTGGGTACCCACCGCTGGCGGGTCAGAAGTGAGAGGGGGCACATCCAGATTGAGCCACCAATCTGGATCCTGTCCACTGCCCAAGGGGTCTGGGGAGACCCAAAGGCCCAGCCCTTCATCTGCCTGTCCCAGCCTGGGAAGTCCCTGCTTTCCTTTGCTGGGACTCTCAAGGGGCCACACACTCTAAACCACCACTACAAAGAAACAGTTTCTTTGGCCTGGAGGCCTCCAGGCTGTTGTATAGCCCCGCAAGGTTAAGTTCAGAGCATCAACTGACACACGGGGCTCTGGGAAAAGGCCTGTCTGTCCTAACAGTAGCCCAGCAGTGCCACGGGGGCCCTGCTGGGGCTTTGATTTGGGAAAACAAACAGAAATGGCACCACGGGCCCTTCAGGTTCCCACCCCAGGCCCAATTTAAGTAGCAAACTAGCTTAACTGTTGTGATGGAGGGAGACTGACCAACAATGGCCCTCACAGTCTGTCTGTCTGTCTGTCTGCTCACCCCCCGTGCTGCTGTTCTCACGGCAAGTGTGTTCTTGTAAAAACGATTAGATTGCAATTTGTATAACGTGGTGACCCCCAAATTCAGACATTTCACCCCTTTTCTCTAGAAAGAATGTTAAGAATGTTTCTCGGCCTCTCACTGTAGGGGGTAAAGGGGGTGGCATGTGTAGAGACTTGGCTGTCCCACAACTTGTGTGGGAACAGGGCTGCTGCTCAGAGCCCCAGGCCAAGACAGGAGCAAGAACTGGGCTTGTCACTATAGAGAGCCAGACAAAAAGTCCCTTCCCTTCCGACTCTTGCAGACAAAGCATAGGCCTCCAGGAGCTGCTGAGGGCCGGAGACCTCCACACCCTAGCCTCCTGAGCCTGACTCCAATAATTCTCTCCAGCCAGGAACGACACAGAGAGATGGGGCGGCCTGCAGGGTGAGCCCGGAGGAATGAGACAGGGATTGCTGAGGGCCTGATCCCGTGGCACAGCCTCTAGTGCTGTGCAGGGAGAAGCAAGCTGTGTGGGACCGCATCCCTGAGGAGTCTCAAAAGAACAATCAGGTGTCCTGGGCCTGGCTCACCTGCTGACCAGAAGGAAGAAAAGTGAGATAATGCACCACCGTCAGCCGCTATGGTCAAGCTGACAGGCATCCCCTGCCCCTCCAGCCTGAACCTTCCAGTCTAAACACCATGCCCTACTTCATTCTCAGCCCAGGCCTGATACCTCTGGCCCACATTATCACCACAAGCTTCTTGCACTAGAGTATTCTGAGGCTTCCAGCCCACAGGATGCATGCTGTGGCTCTCACACCATCTTCCAGCTACTTTTAACATTCTGGTGCTGATGGTGCTCCCTGGAGTCTCTGAACCTTAACAGTAGTTTTGAAAGACTGAAGTATGACAAGCAGTGTATCTCTTCTCTCCAAGAGCAAATGGCCTGTAAGTTAAATCAGGCCCAGAGGCACTCAAGAACAATCATTTCCCCTCTTCTCTCCTCCCTTAACCATTAACCAAGCACCTTCTACATGCAAGGTATTGTGCATGAACAGAAACTACAGGGAGATGGGAGCTGCACTATGAAGAAGACACTGTCCAGTGAGGGAGAGAAGTCTAAATTTATACTCAGCTAACAATACAGAGAAAAGAGAACGTTCTATAAGGTAAAGAGACATTTTTCAGGAAGGAGAATGAGTGATTCTTTAGGTAATGATGGGATTGTGATGGATAGCAATGACAAGGTGATGAGGCTGGCCATCTGATTCGGCTAGAGGCTTGGCAATGTGAGGGAACACATGGCAGTCTCCGGCATCCGTCCCTCAGACACCTGTGGATGCACACACATCCCTAATGTCATGAAGCACTGTGAGGCTTTGGGGCCGAGTAGTAGTCTCAGATTAGCCTCTGATTGGGAATAAAGAAGCCAAAGCTACAGAGGAAATATTTTCAAGTCACATACCAAGAAGACAGAATCCAGGACACAGGCTGAGCTGCAAAGCCAGCCTGGTAGTAACCTAATGGGAACGGCTGTGGAGGTCTCGTGGTGAAGGAGTTGCTGCTACCTCTGGAGCAGCTCACACAGTTGAGTCCCTGAGTCTGGAAGGCCTACACTGAGTACTTCACACCTACTGGCTCATGTGGTCCTTAGAATAGGCCTCTCCCCGACCCCTTTGGTTTTTTGAGACAGGGTTTCTCTGTGGAGCCCTGGCTGTCCTGGAACTCACTCTGTAGACCAGGCTGTCCTTGAACTCAGAGATCCACCTGCCTCTGCCTCTTGAGTGCTATGATTAGAGGGTGCAGCACCATGCCCAGCTTAACTCCATGTTCTTTTAGGCCTCCAAGTCTACCACTTTTCCCTGTAACAACAGAGCGCCAGTTCTGTGTCTTGGTCTCTCACTGTCATGTGTGGGTGAGCGGGCCCTGCCACATGTCAGGAGACCTGTGACTTGCCCCTGTGGGAACGGGAGGGTCAAGCTGGTTGCAAGCCCTGGCCCTGCCCTAGCAGATACAAGGTCCACCTTCAGGTCCTCACTTGTACTCTGCAGGCCTCTCTACCTCTCAGGTGCCTAAGGGGCTGGTCCTCTAGTAAGAGAATCAAGGGAAGAAACCCCTCCCCCCCCCAAAAAAAAAATGTTTTTAAACATTTCCTGACAAGGTTGTGCTTATGGAAGTCAAAGAGCAATTTAAAGGAATCTGTTATCTCCTCCCATAGAGGTTCTGGGGATCAAACTCAAGCTGTCAGGCCCAGTGACAAGTACCCTTGCCCACTGAGCCACCTGCCCCAGATTTCAAACCTAACAGTGGAGATGTGGGGATGATGTTGAAATGTATCGTCCCTGCTACGTCAGGAGGAGGAGGAGGCACACAGTGTCTGTCACATGTATGTGTGTGAGCATGCCTCCCCTCCAGCACCCACCAGAGCACACGTGTTCAGACACAATGGCTCAAAGGCCAGGCAGCGGCCAGCCCACTTTGTACTGCTAACAAGGCGACGTAATTACAGGAAAGGGCAGCCGGGCAGATAAAAGGATACAAAATTTCAACATCTGTTGCCATAAAGGGATAAGGAGAAGTGAAACGCAAAGTATCAGTTTGGTGTCAGCAGGCAGAGAGGCGATTTCAAAGAGTTCAGGGGACAGGACAAGAAAGCAAAAGCAAAGGGGAGAAAGAATAAGAAATTACAGGGTTCCTTGAAGAAGGAAAGAAAAAAGAGAAGGAAAAGCTGCTGTCAGTAATACTTTCAAAGGAGAAGGCAGGTACTTTCAAGAGGGGCAGTCCCCATAATCACCCTGACTGAAGGCCAGGCCCCTGCATGGGGCGGGGAGAGGAAGGGCAGGGAGACAGCCACATCTGAGCGGAATGGGGCACGCACGATGTCCTCAGCACAGCAGCCTGTGGTGATCACTGTTCCCATCCCCATCCGTGTGCTCTGCCATTCTGTTGTTAGCAAATGCCATATATCCGTACCCTGTGCTCAGCGCAAGGCAGTTACATTCCCAGCATACCTGGGCTTATTGCAGGCAGCCCTTACAAGTCTGCTTACTCAGTCCTCGATGGAAGAGGCCAGGTGACAGATCAGGGAGAGCTTTGTGAGGGGATACTACTAGTGCTGACATAGGAAGTTTCCTTAGGCAGAGATTGGTTCCAGGCATGGGGTTGCCCTGAGCAAAGCCTACGTATGTGGGAAACCCATTCTGCCCTTTCCCTGGCTAAGGAGAGATTCAGCAGCTTCAAGACAGAAATGAAAGCATAACAGAGAACAGGGATGACCCTGGCCTTGGGGACAAGGAGAGAGGACTTTTGTGCAGAGGGCTTAACGCCTTAGGAATAGTGATGTCACCAAAAGCCCTCTTCTGCTTCCCTACTTCACAGTCCCCAAGATGGCTTAGGGCCAATGGCTGGACCCCTGTGACAAGCTTCAGGTCTGGAGTTGCAGGCTTCTCCACCCCGTAGCTTACCTGTCCCCAGTCACAGGGGACCCAGAGTGCTCTGCTCTTAGTGGCCAATGCTAGATCCAGCCAGCTCAAATGCCCCTTGGTGGAAAATGCCAATCCCATAGCAACAGCAGGCTCATGGTGGTAGAAGGTGATGTTAGAGCATTCAGATCCACTAGACCTTCCAGAAGCTGGGAGGTGTGTGCCACACAGAACATCCGGCACCCTAGGGACTAGCCAAGTGCCTTGTTGAAATGCAGACAGGAGACACATAGTACACTTTGACTCCTCCAAGCTTCAAGCTAAGGACTAGGAGGGCTTTGTCACAGTTCCTTAGAACCTGACAAGACTACTTCAGTGCTTGGCTGTCACTTGAGAGTGGAACACTGGGTCTGAAGACCATCAACTGTCAGAAACTGGGTCCTATGCACGGTGAAGCTCCCTCCCTGGGAGTCCCCTCTCCTTGGGCTTAACTTACAGTGCTGTTCCACCAGAGCAAAAGGCTGAAAAGGAAAAGGGAGGACAGGCAAGCTCCAGGCAGCCCTTCCTCACCCCTCTTCCCTGCTTAGCCCCTGGGTACCCTGAGAGGGCTCTCCGGGCAATCTAAGCTCAGTGCAGGCTGCTTTGGATGGGTACCTGAGAGATGAATGTGGCAACAGCTCTAAAGATGGCAGAGCTTATGCCCAGTGGGGCAGCTGCACCTGGTGGGTATCCCAGCCCCCACCATCACCTAAGGGTAGCCCAAATGCTGAGAGCGCCCCCCCGCCCCCCCCCCCCCGCCCCCGCCAAGTCAGCACACACATAAAAGAAAATCCACGCCGTGCTCAGGTTTCGGCAATGACAGGTTAAAAGCAAAGCATCCAGCCAGTCCCACATTCCGCCCAGCCAGCGTCCTGCCGGCAATACCACTCTACCTTGCAGATTGCCTGTCAGTCAGGCTTTGGTGTTATTGAAAGATCAAACTTGGTCCTGCCTGTTCATTACCTTAATCCTGTTTTCTACATGGCTTTATTATCTGCTTGGGCTTCTTTAGGAAAGACAGCTCCAGAGTTGTCCTGACCATCCGTTTCCTCCCACCAGGGGACCTCCTCACCCCCGGCCCTGCTCAGTTCTCCAAGCTGTGCACAGTCCTGGATCCAGGACAGATGTTTGCACAAGGTCTGGTTCTTTCCCTGGGTGATGAGGGCAGTCTGGGGCTAGAGAGGGACAATGCCATACGACACCTAGGGTGGCCCTGTCACATGCAGAGCCCAGAAGCTGGCCAGAGAACACAGTGACGGTAACTCGTTTGGTTCCAGCGCAACCCAAGGCCTTAGTTGTCTTGTGCCCATTCTCATTTGGGTTCATTTTGAATTCAGGAAAGTGTTAGTGTTTGGGGTTGACAAGGTCTAGGGATTTCATAGCATGGCATTCAAAGAGCTAGTCCTTTAGAGCTCCATCCTGATCCTAAGTCCCTCCAAGGCAACCACAGGCAGCTAACCTTGTTTGTTTGTTTGTTTGTTTTGTTGAGACAGGGACTCTCTATGTAGCCCTGGCTGTCCTGGAACTTACAATATAAACCAGGCTGGCCTCAACCTCAGAGATCTACCGGCCTCAACCTCCCAAATGCAGGGATTAAAAGACATGCAACACCATGCCCACAGATCATCTAACCTTTGAGATTCTGCTAAGCCATGGTGGTGTAGCCATCCCACCCTCCCTGTGCTGGGCCGAGGGGATGGTACATGAGCCCCAACTGTATAACTAACTGGAGTGAACTGCTGGCACAAACGCTCATCCCTGGACCAGAGCCGCACTGGCAAAACCCTTCTGTGCTGTGAGCCCGGCAGTTTCCTCTCTCACTACTGGTGGTGGCTACAGGTTTCCTGGGGCTTGAGAGGTCAGGTCTCCACAAACTGTTCAGTACTGTGGGAGATGGCAAAGGATGCAGGTGTCGGCAGTGGGGGCATTTTTCATAGTTATTTAATCATAACTACTTCTGGTAGTCGGGAACAATGGGTTCCCATTTTTCAGTCCCCAATGTAGAAAGCAAAGTCTAGAGAGGCCCAAGATGAAGCTGGTTCTGGAGTAGAAGCATGTCAGGCCACACAGCCAGGCCCCCCTCAGCTCCTACTGTTTCCAGCACATAGCCCCATGAGAGAGGACTCTTCCTGCCTCACCCTTAATCTCAAGGGGGAAGGACTGGGGTCAATCTACAGAATAAATTCATGAGAATAAATTCTACAATGTGCAAGATGCCAACAGCCTCAGGCTATGAGACCACAGGAGCCCTAGAAGTTTTAGCTAAGCTGGCAATGGGTGGCCAGGCGGGCAGTGGTGGCGCATGCCTTTAGTCCCAGCACTCGGGAGGCAGAGCCAGGAGGATCTCTGTGAGTTCAAGGCCAGCCTGGTCTACAGAGCAAGATCCAGGAAAGATGCAAAGCTACACAGAGAAACCCTGTCTGGAAACAACAACAGCAACAAGCTGGCAATGGGTGATGTAACCACCGACTGCATTAACCAAAGTAAATAGATTTGTGTGTGTGTTGGTGTTTCCCCTGCTTTTATGTCTGTGTACCACATGCATAGCTGATGTCTTCAGAAGCCGGAAGAGGGGTCAGATCCCCTGGAATTGGAATAACAGATGGTTGGGAGCCACCACGTGGGTACTGGGAATTGAACCCAGATCCTTTGGAAAAGCAGCCAGTGCTCTTAACTACTGAGCCATCATCTCTCCAGCCCCACAAAAGTAGATCTAAAGTAGGAAGGTGAGACCCACCTCACTCGAGACCACACTTGGATTGGTGAGTGCTCAGAGGTAAAAATGGTCCTGAAAGCAGCGTGAGGCCAACTCCGTAGGCACCACTGCTTATGTCCTCTCCTGTTAACCAAGCCCCAGTTCTGAGACCTGCCTTTCTCTCTACCAATACCAATATGCTTCTAGGGCCTTCTTTTTCCCAGGCCACCATTTCAGCTCCTCAAAGCTAGCCAGAAAGCAAACATAGTTCAGGGAGATTCTGAGCATCCTATACCTGTGCTCAGATCATCAGAATGTAGAAGAAAATATGTCCAGTTGAGCATTTTGTGTTGAGAAGTCACCTGGAGAGACTAGCTGTGGGCATATGCTCCAGAAAGGAGGCATGTGGCTTCTCCCTTCCTCCCTAGGGAGAAGGAGAGACAGAGCTGGAGCAACTGAAGGAAGAGACAGCCAAGCACCAGCCTCCCTCTGGCCATCCAGGCTAGCTGAAGAGTCTCAGAAATGACACAGATGATGCAGGGAAAATCAGTCACTGGATCAGATGTTAAGTCTGAGGGCTGGAGAGAGTTCAGTAATTAAGAAGACTGGCTGCTCTTCCAGAGAACCCAGATTCTGTTCCCAGCAGCCACACAGCAGCTCACAATTGTCTGTAACTCCAGTTCCAGGGGACCTGACACCCTCTTGTGGCCTCTAGACAAAGACAAACACATGTAGACCAAACACGTACTCATAAATATTTAAAATTTGTTCTGCAGAAGACAGTAAATGAAAAGGACAAAAAGACAAGGTCCACAAGTCCTGTGCTCATTGCTTGAGTTGGCTGTTTGAAACCTGGGACTTATGCAGGGACACTTGGCTCAGTCTGGGAGGAAGGGACTGGACCTGCCTGGACTGAGTCTACCAGGTTGATCGCAGTCCTCGGGGGAGGATTTGCCCTGGAGGAGGTGGGAATAGGGGGTAGGCTGGGGGTAAGGGGAGGGGCGGGGAGAATAGGGGAACCCGTGGCTGATATGTAGAACTGAATGGTATTGTAAAATAAAATTTAAAAAAATAAATAAATAAAATAGAAAAAAAAGACAAGGTTCAGATTAGGAGAAGACATTTGTCAATTTGACAATATTTGTAATATTTGACAAAGGACTAATGTCTAGTCTATATAAAGCTCAAAGTTCAACAGTAGAAAAGCAATGTAATAGACCATGGACATGAGCTAGCATTCTGTAAACACGATATATAGATGGCAGATGAGCATATGAACACATGTTCAACATCATTAGCTATCAGAGAAAACCAAATTAAAATCATAGCATCACACTTACTAGAACAGCAAAATAAAAACAGTGGCAATAACAAAACACTGGTCAAGATGTAGAGAAAACCAGATTACCTTGAACCCTGCTGGTAGAAATGCAAAATGATAAAGATGTCTGAAAAAAGTCTGGTAAGTGAAAAAGCTAAACAGACACTTATTAAAACAATCCAAGCAACTGACATGCTGGGCATTCACCCCAGAGAAATGAAAATGTATGCCCACATAAAAACTATTCATAAATGGTCACAGTAACTTTATTTGCAGTACTCAAAATTTGAAAACAACTCACATGTCCCTTAATGGGTGAATGTTCTTCAAAAGGGAAAGAAACTTTGGTGCATCTAAACATGGACTACTATACTACTCAGTAGTAAAAAAGGAATGAGATACTGATATGTACGACATGTCTATAGGTCTCATAGCAATACGCTGAGTTTTCTTAAAAAACAAAACAAAGAACAACAAAAATAACACTTTGTTGTTTGTTTTGTTTTGTTTTTTGAGGCAGAGTCTCACTGTGTAACCTTGGCAGGCTGGCCTTGAACCCATAAAGATCTGCCTGCCTCTGCCTCTCTAGTACTGGGATTAAAGGTATGTGCCACCGTGCCTGAGATTAAAAAGCTATTCTTAAAAGGTAACCCCCTAGGGGATGGAGAGATAGCCCAGCGGTTGAGAGCACTAATTGTTCTTCTAGAGGACCCTGGTTCAATTCCCAGTACCCACATGGCAGCTCACAACTGTCTGTAACTCCAGTTCTAGGGGATCTGATACCTTCTTCTAGATTCTGCAGGTACTGTATGCACTTGCTGCACAGACATGCATGCAGGAAAAACACCCATACACATAAGTTTTTTAAGAAGGTAACATATGGTTCCATTTATATCATATCTTCAAAATAACAAACTTAGAGGCAGCGAGCACCTAAGTGGTTGCAGGAGTTAGAGGTCAGCAGGCACAACTCTGAAGGGTGTGTGAAGAGGAACCATATCCTGACCATGGTAGTAGGTACACTGGTCAGAAGAAAGGCTTATGAAATGTACCAATGTCAGTTTCCTGCTTTTGACATACTATTTATATAAGATGTTATACAAGTACCCTCTGTTCTATTTTGTAACTTCTAATGAATATAGAATTATTTCAAAATAAAAGTTTTTGGTTAAAAAAAAATAACAAAACTAAGCCAGCAGTGGTGGCACACACTTTTAATCCCAGCATTCAGGAGGCAGGTGGACCTCTGTGAGTTCGAGGCCAGCCTGGTCTACAGAGTGAGTTCCAAGACAGGCAAAGCTCCACAGAGAAACCCTGTCTTGGGAAAAAAAAAAAGACAAAAAACAAAACAGCAGACAATCAATGAGAATGTGTTAAGTTTGCCAACTGGAGCACTGTGAGGAAAACCTGGTCGTGATTTAATTGTCCTATACAACTATTTTTATAGGTTCTGTAGGCCACCTTTGAAAATTTTGACGTTATAAAACCCCCCTCTGAAGACAGATTGCACAGTCAGACCCTCTTCGGAAGCTATATGAAATCCAAGTAGTTACCATCAACTCTACATGAAATCACTCACCTGGTACAGGCATTCCAACTGTCCCTCAAGCTAACCTCAAATGACTCCCAAGAAAGGCGCTGCTGCTGCCAGTGGGTGGCTGGGTGTGGTTTCTCCCTGGCCTCCTCCAGTGTGGTACCACCTTGGGGCTAACTGGGGCAGGGCTGGTGAGCTAGCTCTTGGTTTGTCTCCCAGCTGCCCTAGCCCGGCCCCACTGAATGCCACTGTGGATTTAGGAATGGCTTACCTGTTGAGGTCCCAGATTCTCAGAGGTGAGAAGTGCCCACAACAAGCTGTTCCTGTCACAAAAGAGCTGCCAAACAAAAGGAGAACCAGTTAGAGCTGGCTTGTCAGAACTTGTGGCGGAAATGGCTACACATTAGAAATGCAGGGCTCTTTTCCCAGGGATCATGGGGTTAAGCCAGAAAAAGAAACACTGAGAGAGAATGAGGAAGTGCCACAGAAGTCTGGAAAAGACAACTTGGTAGGTGTGTGGAGAGGGGTGCAACCTCCCAAGTCTGACTAGGGCCCTCCAGGTTCAACCACAGATGAGCTTGCTGTTTGGACTGGGCCACAGTAGCAGCAGACCTCTGGAAGGGCAGTTCTGAGCCCAAGGCAGTGAATGAGCTTATTAAAGATAGAACTGTAGGAGACTTGAGAGAGCTCAGTGCCATAAGGTCTCCTGGGAACATCCTACTGGGACTGACAAGTGGTACCCCGATCAACTGGAGACATTCCAGAAGGGTTTAAGACTTGGGAAAGTGGCTGGCTGGGTGACTGGGTAGCTGGCCCCTAGCGTCCTCTTCCTCTCTCATTCCTTGATCACCACCAGGCGTGGTGGCTCCCATAATCCCAGCACTCGGGAGGCAGAGGCAGACAGATCTAAGTTCAAGGCCAGAACTCAGGCTGATCTACAGAGAGAAACCCTGTCTGTCTGTCTGTCTGTCTGTCTCTCTCTCTCTCTCTCTCTCTCTCTCTCTCTCACACACACACACACACACACACACACCACGCCCAAATAATTGGAAGACTCTGGAAAAGTTTTACAAACACAGGGCAAATAGGAAAAGTGAGTACATCCCCAATGAGTATATTGTAGCTTTCAGGGAGCAGGAACAAGTAGCCAGGACTGCCAGGGAACGAGCTAGGAGTCAGGAGGAGTCTCTAAGGGCACTGTAACACTCACTGGCGACAGGCAGATGAGAAGGAAGACACTATCTGCAGTCTCCGAGCACTCAGCATAGGCAGTCTGCATGGTTTCATGCAGTGGAGACAGGAGCACCGTGGGAAGAAGGGGCGGTGTAATGAGCCACTGTACTAGGACAGTGAGAAGGGGAACATCTGAGCTGGAGCAGACCTTTGGCGGATCACTGGACACCGGTGGGAGAGGAAGCCTTAAGAAACCTAAAGTTGCCAGGCAGTGATGGCACACACCTTTAATCTCAGCACTCTGGTAGGTACAAGTAGGCAGATCCTTGTGAGTTCAAGGCCAGCCTGGTCTACAGAGCAAGTTCCAGGACAGCTAAGGCTTCACAGAGAAACCCTGTCTTGAAAAACAAAACAAATGTTGTGGAATATTAATTTAAGATGTGTTACATTCATTTATGCTGTGGAATATTTGTTTAATGATGCAAAGATGTGTTGCATTCTTTTATGTTGCATTTCTTTAACTCTGTGAAGCTGTGTTACTGTGCCTGTCTAAAACACCTGACTGGTCTAATAAAGAGCTGAACAGCCAATAGCCAGGCAGGAGAAAGGATAGGCGGGGCTGGCAGGCAGAGAATAAATAAGAGGAGAAATGTGGACAAAAGATCAAGGAATGAGAGAGGAAGAGGACACTAGGGGCCAGCCACTCAGTCACCCAGCCAGCCACAGAGTAAGAGTGAAGTAAGATATACAGAGGAAGAGAAAGGTAAAAGCCCAGAGACAAGAAAAGCTGGCTAGAAGTAAGTCAAGCTAAGGCTAGGCATTCATAAGTAATAAGTCTCTGTGTATATTTATTTGGGAGCTAGGTGGCGGGCACCCCAAAAAGAATAAGAAAGGTGAAACAACCAACTACAAACAAACAAACAAAAGACACCTCATGTCAATCAGTAAGAGTAAAAGCACTGGCTGGGGCAGGGGTGGGCAGGTCCCTACATGTTCTGCACATGTCGGGGAAGGAAGACTGCACACACTAATGATATGCTAACAGTGTGGGCGAGCAGCCCATTGGCCTCCACTGCCCAGCACCCGCGCTTTCTGTACCCAACCTGTCAGCGGGAGGTGGAGTTCTACAGAGAAAGTTCTGGAAAAGGCGGTGGCTTGGGCAGTGCCGCAGGGGAGGAGCTAGCTCCAGCTGCTGCTGGGGTCAATGTCCAGGCAGGCGCTGGCCAAGCTTACTATCAAAACGGTGGACTAGTGCCCACCTGTCATCTCCGACTGGACAAGGCCGAATAAGAGACCCTGGGGCTCTCAAGCCTCAAGCCAAGGTTTCCTCCAGGAACAGGGTAGCACCCCAACTTCCTCCTGATCTGCAGTACTGCCAGCAGCCATTCTACTGTAAAGTGGTGGTGCCACACAGCCTCTCCTGCCATGCCCCAAGTGATTCCTAGCCTGGGCAGCAGCCACTGGACACCAAGGAACCAAACTACAGAGTCAGGAGGTGTTACCCTCGCCTTGCTCCGCCCGCATTTTCTCTTTAGGGTAACCCATTAATAACTGGTAAAGCCAATTACCTTGGCTTGGAAACATAATAGCTACTTGGAAATCATTGGAGCAGGCAATTGGGCTCTCCAGACTTTTGAGGAGTTGGGGCCAGGTGAAGGGCGCCAGCACAGACACAGACATCTCTTAAGGAAGTCTCTCTAGGCCTCTTGCCCACAGGCCTAAATTAGCTTCAAGGTGAATCAATAGAGAGAGGTGGGGGAGGAGCCTGGAAGTTAATCCCTGCCACTCCTGCAGCCCTGACCTCCCAGCAGGTGGGGTAGGGGCAGGGGCGAAGGGGGGGGAGATGCAAACCCTTCCCAAGGGACTCCTGTCCTCTGCCTGGCCCATTCACTCCTGGCCCTGACCATCTGCCACCAAGAAGAGGGCCCCTCACCTCTTTAACTGTCTATAAAAGACACCTATAAACGTCTCTTCCCAAAAGCTCTCCTTCCCTTAGCCTCGTGCAGTGAAGCTCCAGTGTCTCTCTGCCCTTAGGAGGGCCTGAGAGTTTAGTCACATAAACACCATGTGAGACTGCAGACAGCTTCATCGGCTGGAGGACTTGCCCAATCCAAGGGACTGCCTGGGTGTCCAGGAATCAAGCTAGCCACAGATACAGTGGTCCCTCGCTCCTGGAGCTCCTCCCCACTGCTGTGAGACTCTGCTTCCTGCCTGTCCTCTCCCAAGCCTATGGTTGTTAGGAAGAACGTGGCGAAAGCAGACCAGCCCCGTATGAAGGCAGATGAGCTGGTAACAGATGAGCCTGGCCAGTCCAGACAGGGCTGCCAGTACTCAGCACCTTCCCAGCACCGTCTAGGTAGAATGCTCCCAACGGGCAGTGGGGTTGGTTATGCCTACTGGCAGCTTTACCCAAGTTCTCTAAGCTCCACAGTCCTTGCTCCCAAAAGTAAACCCTGTCCTGATCTCTTCCTGCTTGGGGTCAGCCTGGTGTCTGTGCTGGATTTGCTCCGTATTTTTCTCTATGCTGGGTCCTATGCCAACCAAGCCTGTTAAAGTTCTCATCAATGAAATGAAACACGATTCCTTCCATGGTTCCTCCTAATAGACTGCCCACATGTACTCCCATGTCTAATACAGGGCCTAGCCCAAAGGGCATTCAATACAGATCCATGAAACTGACCAGAAAGGGGCCCCCAGAGTTCAAAGCCAACAGGGTTGGAGAAGCCAATCATACAGCCAGTGAAATTGGTCTTTCTGCTTCTTAAAGGCATATTCCCCAAATCACCAAAGACTCAAACCTGAACAGCAACACATGACAGTTATCCACTGATGGGGAAGTACAAGTCCCTCAGAGTCCATAAGGTATACTTTTTCTTTTTAACAACAAAGCCTTTGCCAGAAGTTAGGCTAAAATGTCCCGTCCTTTCTCGGCCCTTGTCCAGACCGTCAAGCCGCCACTACCTCTGGCAAGCCTGGTATCACACAAGCCATAAGGTCCAAAGTGGACACACAAGCCATCCAATCTAGAAAGACACTAGGAGAGTTAGGGGTCCTGCTGCAAGACGAAGAATAGAAGGTTAAGAAAATTCAGAACAATGGAGGGTAAGAAGGGACTTCCCCCAGAGCTGGAGTTACACAGGTGTAAGCTGTCTCTCATGGGGGCTGGGGACCAAACCCCAGTCCTCTGCAAAAGCAGCAAGTGCTCTTAACCACTGAGTCATCTTTCCAGGCCCTTTATTTTGCTTTGCTTTGGCTGACCGGGAACTCACTCTGAAGCTCAGGGTCCTCCTGTTTCTGACTCCTAAGTACTGGGATTACAGACCACACACCTGCTGCCTACCGTGCGTTTACTAAAGATGGGACTTGACCCTGTAAAGATTTGGGTATTGATTAGGGGACAGTACTGGATGCAATCCCTCACAGACATGGGAATGACTGTCATTCACTTACTATTTGTTTAGAGACAGGGTCTTTGCATGTGGCCCAGACTAGCCTTGACCTCTCAGTCCTCCTCCCTCAGCCTCCCAAGGGTAAGATCACCAGCACGCAGCACCGTACCAAGCAACTGTAGTTGACTGAGCTCTACTATGTACAAGGTGCTGAGCAAGTATTTTACTAGCATTTTCCCACAGACTTGGAAGCCCAGGGAGGTAATGAAACTTGCCTCTTATCCACCTGAGCAGCAAGTAGTAGGATTAGAATTGGCCCTCTTAATTCTAGAAGCCATTATATCACCCCTCACCCCACAAACTTGCATGTGAGCTGTTTCGAGTGAATTTTGTTTGGCTTTGCAGACGTAGTACAATGTCTGCCTGAGGTCCCCAAAGTTCCTGAATGATCGAGTGACTGAATCAGCAAGCTGAGCAAATGGTTCTACCTGGAGAAGACGACAAGCCTGGCCCGAGACAGGCAGCAGCAGCAGCAGCAGCAGCAGCAGCAGCAGCAGCAGCACACAAGTGTTCTGCTCAGCAGCTGGGCCCCGGGGAGGGCCGGAGCCACCCAGCTGGCCTAGGCCCCAGCAGCCTGAGCCCAGGCTGACACACTTTGGCAAGGGAGGCCACCAGAGCTGTCACATCATTCAGCAGCATGCCCATCAAGTGTATTCAGTTCTCTTCAACCCGCATTGGCATTTTAATTACTGTTGGGTAAACTAATTTGTACAAATGAAGGCCAGGCTGCCTAATAGAATATGCAAGCTCTCTGACCTCTGACAGGCCCTGACACAAGATACAAAGGAAGCCGAGGAAGGCTTTTTATCTGAGCCTTATTACTCTCTATTACTCCAATTAGTCAGGCTCCAGTGCTCCTAATTGGAGGAAAAATTGCAATTAAATCAATTTTTGATGGGCTGCAAGTGGGTTCCTGAACCGCCCTGCTTGTGAAACACTGATATTATAGCAGCAAAGGTCACAGGCCTCATCGGCACCTGGGCCCCACCCCGATTTCCCTTGGCCCCCCTCCTTAAATACTTCAAGGAAACCCCTGCCCCTCCAATGGCTCGGCCAGTAAGGGTGAGAAGGAGGGAGTCATTAGAACATGTCAGGTCTCATTGCTTTGTTACCATCTGCTAACCTCCACCACTGACATCATTCTCGCATGTAAGTCCCAAAGCATGAATACAGTGCGAAGGTCACACAAACTCACTCAGCGAGGGGAGGCAGTAGCTGTGGTGACAGCATTGCCTGGACAGGACAGCGAGGTGGTCACGGAGGTCAGCACAAGTCAAGGAGGGGAAGACGGAGGCGGGCACTGGGTGAGAGAGGTGCCCGAGATGTAGTCAGCAGGGCACCGGGCAACAAGGAGGAAAAGAAACAGATGGATTCGGGAACGGCAGAGAGGGAGAGAGAAATTTTCTCTCTCGAGCACACAAGCCCACCTTACAGCTAGGGAAACACCCACTGCTGGATGTCTGTCACGTCCGCACGGGGGTTGGGGCACACTGACAGGCCCACTGTCTAGGAGGGAAGGGAGGCAGTGCTCAAAGAAGAAAGTACAACTTTGTTCATCCGACTAAAGGAAGTAGAACCAACAGGCCTCTCTGAAGCTTCAGTAAGGGTGAAGACAGAAAACATCAATGCACAAGTTCAGCCAATGTGGGCTAGCAAGATGGCTGTGTACTCCTGACGACCTGCGCTCCATCCCTGGGACCCACTGAAGTCCGGATGCAATGACACACAGCTCTAATGCCAGCACTCCTAGGACCAGAGAATCAATGACGAGGATTTGGTGGGCCAGCCAGTGTGAAGCACACAGGACAGAATAATAGAGACCCGGACGAACAAGGAGGGAGGAGAGCACTGACCCCCCAAAGTTGTCCTCCGACCTCTACATGGGCGCCATGACATCTGCACACTTCCACACACATAATAACAACAACAATAGTTTAAAAAGAAGTTTAACGAACTCCATGGATGGCTGGTTAATTGAAAAAGGACATGTCTTGCCTTCAAGGAGTCAAGACCAAAAATGTGAGCTAAACATGATATTCCCAAAGAATATACGTAGAAAAAGAGAAAAAGTAGGGTACAAACAGCATTATTATACATATTAAAAAATAATAACCTGAACATAAAAAAAGGCAAGAGTAAGAAAACACACTACAATGCTAACGAGACTGTGCTTAGGCAATACAGCAATAAGCAATTCCTCTAAGTTTCCTTTGCTTTTCAGATTTTTTTTTCCGGAGCTGAGGACCGAACCCAGGGCCTTGCGCTTGCTCTACCACTGAGCTAAATCCTCAGCCCCAAGTGTTACTTTTAAAAGAGGAAAGTACAGCCAAGGGTGGCAGCTCACCTTTAATCCCAGCACTTGGGAGGCAGAGGCAAGCAGATCTCTGTGAGTTCGAGGCCAGCCTGGTCTAGGTATCGAATTCTAGGACAGCCAGGGCTACATGGTGAGGTCCTGCCTCATAAATGAACAAACAAACAAACAAATAAATAAAATAAGGAGAAACATATTAGCTTTTGTAAGAAAAAAATAACATCTAGATGCTCCTGTCCAAGCTTCATGGCCAAAAGCAAGTGGACCTAGTAGTGAGCTGCCTGCTAGAGTCTGTGTCTTTAACAGCTGAAGCATCAGGCCTGATAAATACCCAAGGTCAAGCAAGAAAGCCCTAGAGAGATGGGCGGGGTGGTGCACACCTTAATCCCAGCACTTGGGAGGCAGAGGCAGGTGGATCTCAGGTGTGAGTTCAAGGCCAGCCTGGTCTACAGAGCGAGATCCAGGACAGGCACCAAAGCTACACAGAGAAACCCTGTCTCAAAACACAAAACAACAAAAAAAAAAAAAAAAAAAAAAAAAACCAAACCCAAACAGGTCAGGTGTAGAGTGACTCCATCAGGCTCTTCTCTCAACTTGGCCCTCGCCAGCAGGAGGCAAACTGATGCCCACAGCTGCAGAGGTCTGGAACACCTGTCCCAGTCACCCTTGCAGTGATACACATCTCTAGTCATGCACATCAGGGCAGGATGGTGTCTAGAAGGCCAAGCCTAGATAAAGTGGCCCCCTCATTTCTGGGTCATCTTGGTTGTATTTAACCTCTTGGAAACCAATTCTAGAATGGTTTGACTGTCTCCAAAGGGGTCATGTGTTGAAATATCAATCTCCACTGTTAGGTATTAGGAGAGTAGAAAATCCAAATATTATATTTAGATGTGGGACCTTTGAAAAAACATCAGGATTAGGTCATTACTGTGGAGCCCCCATGATGGAATTCTGAAGGCTTCATATGGCAAGAAGAGAGAGAGAGAGAGGGAGAGGGAGAGGGAGAGGGAGAGGGAGAGGGGGAGAGAGAGAGAGAGAGAAGACCAGCAGGAACGGGAGATGGAGGAAGGGAGAAAGGAAGGAAAAAGAGAGAGGAATACAAAGCCACACCCACATGTTTCTGGTCTCTCACTATGTGCTACATGCACTGCCTCAGAACTCTGCTATGGGGTTGGGGATTTAGCTCAGTGGTAGAACGCTTGAAGAACAAGGCCCTGGGTTCGGTCCTCAGCTGGGGGGGAAAGGGGGGGACGGAGACGGGGGACGGGACGGGACAGGGACTGCCATCAGGAAGGCCATCATCAAACATGGCCTCAACCCTGGAGCTCCAGAAATCTGAATCCAAACAGACCTCTTCTCCTTATGGAGCTATCACAGGTGAGCTAGTCCATAACAGTGAAAGACAGACAAGCAAACCTAGTTTATCCCTCTGTAAACTAGAAATAATAAGACAACAAACTCTTTGGAATAAGCATCCACAAATGTTAGTTATTGTGATACCCTAGCAGTAACCAATGGAAAATGTTACATTTAGTAACATTCAATGCATTCACAAAAGAATATGAGAACTACGGAATATTTAAGAACAAGCCTAACAAAAACGAACATGCCGGGCGGTGGTGGCGCACGCCTTTAATCCCAGCCCTCAGGAGGCAGAGGCAGGAGGATCTCTGTGAGTTCGAGGCCAGCCTGGTCTGCAGAGCGAGATCCAGGACAGGCTCCAAAGCTACACAGAGAAATCCTGTCTTGAAAAAACAAACAAAAAAACCAACAGAAAATGAGCAAGAACAAAAACCCAGAAGAAGTACACATACAAACCAATGTAAGACTTTACTGATGCAGAAGAGTTGATTGAGTAAGCAGAGAAATGGATCATGTTCCCGGATAGAAAATGTCAAGATGTCTTAAAATGCCCATTTTCATTATTAATGTATAAGTGAGATATACTCCTACCGAAACAATATTGTTACTTCATCTGGAACAGGAACCAAATGCATAAGAATAACAAAAATATTTGGAAAAGGATTACAGTTTAGAGCAAGTACACGTGACCCTATACAATGCAAAACTGTGATTTGCATATGGACCAAATTATAGGATGCCTGCTGCTTGCTTCAGATAGAACAAATGCAGGCCAGCTTTATTCAATACAAAAGGGGAGGGGCCATAGTTGATTGATGGGACTTTTAAATAGCCCACTTATTTTGAATTGTGTTCATATATATATTTGTTTTTGTTTTTCAAGACAGGGTTTCTCTGTATACATTTGGCTGTCCTGAAACTTACTCTGTAGACCAGGCTGACCTTGAACTCAGAGAAATCTGCCTGCCTCTGCCTCCCGAGTGCTAGGATTAAAGGTATGTGCTGCCCCCACCTAGCCTGTTTGTATATTTTTTTAATTAGAACATATTTATGTATTACTTATACAAAAATTAGAAATGTTTGAGGGTCTGGAGAGATGACTCTATGGTTAAGAGAGCTCACTGCTCTTCCAGAGGACCAGAGTTCAGTTCCCAGCACCCACTCCAGGCAGCTCACAACTGCCTGTAACTCCAGCTCTCAAGGGGTAGCTCAGTCAGTAAAGCACCCACTTGCTTTACAGCCTGGGGCCTGAGCCTGACCCCAGCACTGGAGACAAAGCCGGGTGTGGTGGTGTGCGCTCGCAGTGCCGGCACTGGGGACGAAGACCGGGGAACTCTGGTCCTCCCTAGCTAACCAGCCGAGCCAGTCAGTGAACTCCAGGGCAATGAGAGTCTGACTCAAAGAAGGTGAATGGCCTTCCTGAGGATGCCAACAGACTTTGGTCTCCCCACGAACACACACACAGACACACAGACTTGGGAGGCAGAGGCAGGCAGATCTCTATGAGTTCAAGGCCAGCCTGGTCTACAAAGCGAGTTCCAGGACAGCCAGGGCTACACAGAGAAACCCTGTGTGGGGGGTGGTGGGCGAACGACAAAAACAAACAAAAAAGGAGGTGGAAGGCTGGAGAGAAAACTTGTTCAGTGGTGAAGAGCACTTGCTGCACAATCCTGAGACCAGAGTTGAGACTGCAGTTTAGGGGCCTCACGTTCACCTGTAACGCCTAGCTTAAAAATGTGAGCTCCTGATTCAGCAAGGGACCCTGCCTCAGGGGACAAGATAGAGAGATAGAGGAGGGTACTCAAAACCCTCTTTTATAGCTTCTGCAGAGCACATACACACTTGTAAACACACACCTCACATGCACATAATAAAAAAACATCAAAGTTAAGAATTTAAAAAAGACTGGACATGGTGGCACACGACTTTAATCCTATTACTCAGAAGGCGGAGACAGGTGGATCTCTGAGTTCAAGGCCAGCCTGGTCTTCATAGTGAGTTCCAAGCTATCCAGAACTAGTGAGAATAGTGAGATCCTGTTTCAAAAAATACATCAATAAAGTAAAAATAGAATATAAATTACAATGAAACTTCTTCAAACAGGTTCTTCTGACTCCTCAGTGTGCCCACGGAAGCCTAAGGCTGATGGCCTCCTAACAACACGCCACCCCACACTGCTCACATGGGTGTCATGCTATGGCTAGCTAAGCTGGAGTACAAAAGCAGATCTCCAGCTCCACACTCCCCCTTAGTCGGGTCCACTTAGCATCATGGTAGCCCTCCTCAAGCCTGAGTGTGAGCTGCTAACATCTGGTACTGGTGGCCTACAGTCTGTTGATATTTGGAGAACTGAGCACAGGTTCTGGTGTTTTCTTAGGTTTGTGGATAAACATAAACAGCTGGCATTTAAAGGGGGCATGGGACGAGAGGGTCAACTGTGGCTTTACAAACAAGTAGAAAGCAGGGCTCGACTGGAGAGCTGCACAGATAAGACCAGATATACTCAAACAAGTTGACCTTAAATTTGATTCTTTCTAAACATATAGTCAACAAACCATAGAGGGATTTGATTCTTGGGTTTAGATTTGGTTACACCAAGTGACTACAAGGCCAAAAGTGAAAAGAAATGGGGACAAGTCAGAGTCAAGCCCAAGGTCCTATATCTCTGACCTGCACGGTTAGGCCCAGAGCCTATGGAGTCCCAAGAGACTGGCTGGCTTTTATCTGCATTCTCTGTATTTCACTAAGTACCAACCTCAGGCAATCATTTCCACATCAAACTACCAAAGCGTAAGAGAAAAGCTTCTTGGCAGGAACAAAGAGTAAGACAGTCCCTCAACACTACCCACTGTGTGAGCACATACCTCACTTCCCTATGGCTTAAGTAAGACAGGCCTATGTGACCAGCCAATGAAAGGGTCCCACAGCACACTGAGCAAACTGAGAAAAGGCCAGCAGAGAGGGGAACGCGTGTATTCACGACCATGATCTGCATCCTTAAACCTCTTTCTTTCCATCAAGACAGAGAGCGTAGCTAGAACTGATCCAGAAACTTCCTCCTTGCTGGCTAGTTCTCCCAGTGCGGACAGGTCACTCACTGGAGGAAACAAGTCACCAGTGGACTTACCTAGCGATAGGCCCTGCACGCTGTAATACTAACCTACCGGGCAAGGTGTGCTAGGGGGCAACAGTAGCTTGACGGTCAGGGAGTCACCAACTGCCTTCTGAGGGGGCCTGAGGCCTGCTGCCCAGGCCAAAGTCCATGGCCGGGGAGCTCACCAGCCCCACAAGAGAACCCATGACTGCTGTTTGGCTGAACAGACATGCTGTCAAACTGCTTTCCAAATATTTGTGTTTATACTCGTGGATTAGAGCTGCTCTCAGTCAGGGAAACTCCTTTTTGCAGCTGGCAGTGGTTAATGCAGAAACTCATATTTGGTCAAAGAGCTGAGAATAATTGATTATTAAATGCTCAGCCCTTAATGAGACCTGCCCACCCACAAGGCTCATAGAACACTAAAGAAGAAGGGCAAAAAGAATCTAAGAGCCAGAGGATTAGGAGGAATGCTATGAAGTGGTGTCCTTCAGACATGACACAGCCAGTTGCACTCATGAACTCAATAGTAGCTACAGTGACCTTAACAAAATCAAACCAATTAGTAATCCTAGCATGCACGGGGAGGGGCCCTGAGGTGTTCCCTTTGCTGAGGGCTTTTGGCAATTGATGGTGGTGGGGAAGGGGAGTTTTTGAAAGGTGTGGCCACAGGTAGGTTGCCTGGCACATCTGGACTTAGCAGGTTATAAAAAGAACCAGCTAAGGAGATGTATGCCTTTAATATCAGTACTCTGGAGGCAGAGGAATATGAATCTCTTGAGCTCAAGACCAGCCTGTCTGCACAGCAAGTTCCAGGCCAGCCAGGCAGGACTAACTAGTGAGACCTTGTCTCCAGAAAGGAAAAAGAGGAGACTTTGAAAGCAGGAGGAGCACATGTTGGGGCTCTGGCAGGAAGTAGGACGAGGGGATTGTGTATATGACGAGATATAGTGTATATATGTATGTGTGTATATGTGAATATATGTGTATATTGATAAGTTTTAGGCCTCCTGAAGGCCTCTCTGCTGTCACAACAAACCAAATCAGACCAAATTGGAAAGCCCAGATTTAATGGGTAAAATGCTCCCAGGCGAACCACAAGTCTGTTTTCTGGGATGCCGCTTATATATCCCCTGTGGGAGTGGTCTTGAGCCTCTCTGGGGGAGGAGCTAGGTTTGGCGGGCTTTGAAGGGGCAGGTTTAGGGAAAGAGATGGGAAAGGGAGAGGAGGTGGATTCCACCACACTCCTTCCAAACATTCCAGACTCTTTGGGTATAGGGATGCCAGGGTGCCAGGGGTTGAGGTGGAGCTCCCACCCAAACATGTATATGACAAGATATAGTGTATATGTGTATTGTGTATGTGTATAAATGTGTGTATATGACCAAGACATAGTGTATGTATGTGTAAAATCGTAAAAGAATAAATTTAAACATTTTTAAAAGATGGAGTAGAAGGGGAAGTGAAATCTTATTCTTGCTTTCTTTCTTTTCTTTTGTTTTTTGAGACTGGGTCTCACTACATAGCCCCAGTTGGTCTGGAACTCACTCTGCAGATCAGGCTGGTCTCTCAAAAACCCTATGCTTTTTAACCTGGAGTGATCACTGTAGAACCCCTCCCCCCCTTACCCTTAAGGACTATGTATTTTTGGGGTGGGATCATGGAGGCAGATATACCTGGAGAGCCAGCCATGCATCATAAATTATATTCAGCAGAGATATAGAAATAGGATTCATGAAAATAAGACTAATATAGACACACACATACACATACATACATACATACATACATACGTACACACATACACACATACATACATACATACATACATACATACATACATACATACGTACACGGTTGGCAAAACCTATCCCTCAAAAAAGGAGAGCTCCCTTAGTAACGGGATACTCCACTAATAAGGAAATGCTCATTGACAGACAAGAGTCTCCACTGGGAGGCAAGTGCATGTTTGGGGTGTTCACTTCTGGGACTGCTCAGATGGAGAAGAGTGCCCATTTGTAGAGGAGTATTCATTCTTGAGGAACTGTTCTTTTGTAGGAGTGTGCCCCTTTTGTAGAAAAGTACATATTTATAAAATGTCACATGCAAACCCTGGTGTGCAAATCCTATCAATACACACGTGTTGACTCCTCTGTGCTGAGTCCTTGCACTGCCCAAACCGACTGGGATTTATATTTCAGAAAGCAGTAGGAGATCATGAGGCTGAAGATAAAGAGAAGGTCCTTTTCTATCAGCCCCCATTACATGATTTTTCAGGAAAGTAAAATTCCAAGGAACTTCCTTGTTTCCAGACCACACAGCTTGATCTGGAACCACGTTCCTCCCCAAGACTCCCTTCCCTCTTGAATGGAGAAAAGCCAGAGCCCTATCTTCTGCCTGTTCCAGAAGGTGAAGTGTATGCCTTGGCATCTAATGCCAAACCCTGCAGCTTTCTAGTCACCTTCTTTTGAAGGAGGCCTTGCCAGGCCTTGGTTCTAGTCCCCACCCCATTGTGCTAGGTCACTAAGCATTCATTCAACAATTATGCATCTGCAGCCAAATTCTTCCTCTTGTGAATGTCACACTAGGAAGATGGGAGGTTTTTCTGAGGCCCGTCAATGGCATACAGAGGAAGAAGTCTCTACTCACCATTTACTGTGATGAAGAGAGATTGAGGGACTAAGGAATGCGACCATTCCTTCCAGTCTCTTACCTCATTTGAGAGCTGGGAGCCACGGTCTGAGCTCAGCCATCCTTCAGATGCCCTGGGCCTAGCTGTCACAGGCTAGTTTGATCCTTACAAAAACAGTACATAGCACATAGCCATTGCTCTGTCCCCTTG